>NC_041381.1:429306585-429337907 GCF_002162155.2 Triticum dicoccoides
TGAACTACAAAAGTACTTTATTGCAACTCATCCGAATGATAAAACTTAAGTGTAGAATGGGCGGAGTAGCTCCGCGTTCCAAGCTCGGGGCTCGTCGAAATTATGCTCGACGTTGTAAAGACGGTACGCCCCATTGTGGAGGACCTTGGTGACTATGAAGGGGCCTTCCCAAGAAGGAGCAAGCTTGTGTGGTTTGTGCTGATCCACTCGGAGAACCAAATCTCCTTCCTGGAAGGCTCGACCTCTCACATTTCGGGCGTGGAAACGGCGCAGATCTTGTTGGTAGATGGTCGACCGGATCAGAGCCATCTCCCTTTCTTCCTCTAAAAGGTCGACTGCGTCCTGCCGCGCTTGTTCAGCTTCTGCTTCGTTGTAGATTTCGACTCGGGGAGCATTATGCAGAAGATCACTTGGTAAGACCGCTTCGTCTCCGTAGACCAAGAAGAATGGAGTTCTTCCGGTCGACCGATTAGGTGTGGTCCGCAGTCCCCAGAGTACAGAGGGAAGTTCATCGACCCAAGCTCCAGCCGCGTGTTTGAGATCACGCATCAGTCGAGGCTTCAATCCCTTAAGAATCAGTCCATTAGCTCGTTCTGCTTGTCCATTCGACTGCGGATGGGCGACTGAAGCGTAGTCGACCCGTGTGCCCTGGGAGTCGCAGAAAGCTCTGAATTCCTCTGAGTCAAAGTTCGAACCATTATCCGTAATGATGCTGTGCGGGACTCCATATCTGAATATTAGTTCCCTGATGAAGCTAACAGCAGTACCGGTGTCAAGGCTCTTGATTGGTTTAGCCTCGATCCACTTGGTGAACTTGTCGACTGCCACCAGTACATGCGTGAAACCGCTTCGTCCTGTTCTCAAAGGACCGACCATGTCCAGCCCCCAAACTGCAAAAGGCCAGACGAGTGGGATGGTCTTCAAAGCTGACGCAGGCTTGTGCGACATATTCGAGTAGAACTGACATCCCTCGCATTTATCCACTATCTCTTTTGCCATCTCATTCGCCTTGGGCCAGTAAAATCCGGCTCGGTATGCTTTGGCCACGATGGTCCGAGAGGACGCATGATGACCACAGGTCCCCGAGTGAATATCATTGAGGATGAGTCGACCTTCTTCTGGTGTTATGCACTTCTGACCGACTCCAGTCACGCTTTCTCTGTATAATTGTCCTTTGATTACGGTAAAGGCCTTAGATCGACGGACGATCTGTCGAGCCTCTTCCTCATCCTCCGGAAGCTCTTTCCTCAAGATATATGCGACATACGGAATCGTCCAGTCGGGAATGACCACCAAAACCTCCATGATCAAGTCGACCACCGCTGGGATTTCAACTTCAGTCGGATCTGTGGCGCTCTTGGGCTGCGGAGTTTCTTCGGTGAAAGGATCTTCTTTGACTGACGGAGTGTGTATATGCTCCAAGAACACACCACTCGGAATGGCTTCTCTCTTGGAACCTATCTTTGCTAGATCATCAGCTGCTTGATTTTTCAGTCGGGGTATATGATGGAGCTCCAACCCCTCGAACTTCTTTTCCAGCTTCCTCACTGCACTGCAGTATCCAGTCATGGTTGGGCTTCTCACGTCCCACTCTTTCATCACCTGATTGACCACTAAATCCGAGTCACCATAGACCATTAGGCGACGGACGCCGAGTGAAATGGCCATGCGCAACCCATATAGGAGGGCCTCATATTCTGCCTCATTGTTGGAGGAATCAAAGTGAATCTGGAGCACATATCTGAGCTTATCTCCTCTGGGGGAAACCAGGTCAACCCCAGCACCGGAACCATTCAACATCTTAGAGCCATCAAAAAACATGGTCCAATGCTCCGAGTGAACTTCAGTCGGCTGCTGTTGTTCAATCCACTCGGCGAGGAAATCTGCTATCGCCTGGGACTTAATGGCTTTCTTTGCCTCAAACTTGATATCAAGGGGAAGAAGTTCAATCGCCCATTTGGCCACTCGACCAGTTGCATCTCTGTTGTGCAAAATCTCTGATAGTGGAGCGTCGCTGACGACTGTGATGGAATGGTCAGAGAAATAATGAGCAACCTTCTTTGTGGTCATGTATATTCCATACACAAGCTTCTGATAATGAGGATATCTTTGCTTGGATGGAGTCAAGACTTCAGACAAATAATACACTGGGCGCTGAACTTTGAGAGCTTTTCCTTCTTCTTCCCGCTCGACCGTTAGCACAGTACTGACGACTTGTCCTGTGGCTGCGATGTAGAGCAACAGAGGCTCTTTGCTGATTGGAGCAGCAAGCACCGGCTGGGTGGAGAGCAGAGCTTTTAGCTCGGCAAACGCTGCATCAGCTTCTGGAGTCCACTCGAACTTGTCAGCCTTCTTCATCAGTCGGTAAAGAGGCAGCGCCTTTTCACCGAGTCGTGAGATGAATCGACTTAATGCGGCCAAGCATCCAGTAAGCTTCTGGACATCGTGCACTCGCACAGGGCGTTTCATTCGGAGAATAGTGCCAATCTTCTCTGGGTTAGCGTCGATTCCCCGTTCGGAAACGAGAAAACCGAGTAACTTGCCACCAGGAACTCCAAATGTGCACTTTGATGGATTGAGCTTGATATCATACCTTCTGAGGTTGGCAAATGTTTCGGCAAGGTCAGCGAGCAGGTCAGAACCTTTTCGTGACTTGACAACAATATCATCCATATAAGCTTCCACATTCCGACTGATTTGAGTGAGTAGACACTTCTGAATCATTCGCATAAATGTGGCTCCGGCATTCTTGAGGCCGAATGGCATGGTGATATAGCAGAAGCACCCGAATGGAGTGATGAAAGCTGTTTTTACCTCATCGGGCCCGTACAGACGGATCTGGTGGTACCCGGAGTAAGTATCTAAAAAAGACAACCTCTCGCATCCCACGGTCGAGTCAACAATTTGATCTATGCGAGGGAGAGGAAAGTGATCTTTCGGGCAGGCCCGGTTGATGTGCTTGAAATCAATGCACATTCGGAGCGACTTGTCCTTCTTAGGAACCATGACGACATTAGCGAGCCACTTGGAGTGGTATATCTCTTGGATAAATCCTGCCGCCAACAGTCGAGCCACTTCTTCACCGATGGCCTTTCTCTTCTGGACGGCGGACCGCCGAAGATGCTCTTTGACTGGTTTTGCAGACGAGTCGACTCTTAGGCGATGCTCAGCTAGTCCCCTGGGAACACCTGGCATGTCAGCGGGCTTCCATGCAAAAATGTCCCAGTTCTCACGGAGGAACTGGATGAGCGCTTCTTCCTATTTTGGGTCGAGTGTTGTGGAGATGCGGGTTGGAGCTGCTTCAGGGTCGGTCGGGTGAATGTGAACAGGCTTCGTCTCACCGGACGACTGGAATGCAGACTCTGTGGCGGGCTTCTTGGATCGCAGCAAGTCACTCGGATCTGCGTTTTGCTTGTATTCTTCGAACTCGACCGCTGTCACTTGGGAATCGGCAATCTTGGAGCCCTTCTGAAAGCACTCCTCTGCCTTTTTCCTATCACCGGTGACAGTGATCACACCTTTGGGACCGGGCATCTTCAATTTGAGGTACACGTAACATGGTCGAGCCATGAACCGTGCATAGGCTGGTCTCCCCAAAATGGCGTGATATGCACTTTGAAAATCCACGACCTCAAACGTCAACTTTTCTTTGCGAAAATGCTTCGAATCACCAAACACTACGTCCAAAGCTATCTGGCCGAGTGACTCGGCCTTCTTCCCTGGTATAACTCCATGAAAGCTCATGTTACTAGTGCTCAGTCGGGACATCGGAATGCCCATACCTTTCAATGTGTCTGCATATAACAGATTTAGCCCACTTCCACCATCCATCAGCACCTTTGTCAGTCGAGTGCCTTCGACAACTGGATCGACCACCAAAGCTTGCCTCCCAGGGGTGGCAATATGAGTCGGGTGATCAGATTGGTCGAATGTGATGGGTGTTTGAGACCACTTCAGATAATTTGCCTTTGCTGGGGCAACCATGTTCACCTCTCGGTTAATCACTTTCAGTCGACTTCTGCTTTCCACATCTGCAAAGATCATCAGAGTGGAGTTGATATGCGGATATCCTCCCTCACTGTCCTCTTTGTCTTCGGCCTTGTCCAACTCCTTCTCCTTGTCCTTAGACTGTTTTCCATGAAACTGCTGGATCAGGAGTCGACATTGGCGAGTGGTGTGCTTTGGGTAAATGATATTCCCCTCTTCATCTTTCTTCGTGTGAATGTGACATGGCATATCCAACACGTCGTTCCCTTCTTTATCCTTTACCTTCTTGGGGTTCCAGGATCCTTTTGGTTTCCCCTTAAACTTTCCTTGAGTCACGGCCAGAGCCTCTCCAGGAGCTGCCGGTTCAGCCTTCCGCTTCTGTTTCCGACTGGTGTTTCCCTTTTCCGACTGACTCGGCTTGTGCTTGCCGCTTCGGAGTCGGTCTTCTTCTTCGCCATTGGTGTACTTGGTAGCAATCTCCATCATCCGACTCAAGGTCATGTCACCGGTTCGACCATATTTCAAACTCAGTTCTCTGTTCTTGACGCCGTCTTTGAAGGCGCAGACTGCCTGATGATCGGACACATTCTCTACAGTGTGGTGCAAAGTGATCCACCTCTGAATATACTCTCTGAGAGTCTCATTAGCTTTCTGCACGCAGACTTGCAACTCTGTCAATCCAGCTGGTCGCTTGCAAGTCCCTTCAAACGTTCTGACGAACACTCGGGACAGATCTTCCCAAGTGTAAATGCTGCTAGGAGGTAATTGAGTCAACCATGCCCTGGCAGAACCTTCCAACATGAGGGGAAAATGCTTCATGGCCACCTCGTCGTTCCCACCACCAATCTGAACTGCCACTCGGTAGTCTTCAAGCCAAGTTTCAGGCTTAGACTCACCAGTGAACTTGCTGACTCCTGTTGCCAACCTGAAATTGGGGGGAATAACTGCGGCTCTGATAGCTCTGCTGAAACATTCAGGACCAGAAACATGCACTCGACGCTTGTGGGTACATCTCTGTCGAGTGCGCCTCGATGGGCTCTGTTCCGGTCGACCAACCCTTGCACGATAATGGACCGCGCGTCGAGGCCTGGTTCTCTAGGGTCAACTGGAACCCTACGTCCTGTACTGTACTGACGCCTATCATCTGGCTGCCGAGGAGCGTAAGACCCACCCCTCGGAGGGGAATAGGGCACTCGACGCCTATCATCTCGGTCGAATCTGTCGCCATATTGATCTCGCCGATTCTCGCGCCCTTCGTGCCGCGGAGGCGATCTGGGGCTGTGAGCCGACTGAACCGTATTCACAGTGACGGATCGACTGTGAATTCTGTTGCGCGACTGAGACACGGCTGAATTCTGATCTCCTGCTGCCCGGAGCAGATCCCTGATCTACAGCAAACCTCTGCCAGCTTCCGACTGCGAAGGCTGGATGGACTCTGCTATACGGGCCGCAGCTGCTAAATTCTGAATTGGGGTTTGATATACCTGAGTCGGCGGGAAGAGTTGACGTCAACTGGTGTCGGGAACTCGTTGCCGCGCGCGCTCGTCGAGTGCTCGCTGAAGGTTCTCCAGTCGAGTGCGCTCGGCCAAATTGGCCAGACGCGCCTCCTCCAAGGCACGAGCCTCGGGGGTTTCTCCTGCGATGGGAATACGCAGGGGATCCTCGTTCCTGCGGCGAAGTTCCTCTCTTTGCAGAGAGTCGAGTGGCTCGGGCTGGTACTCTTCGTAGCCTCGTGCAGGGTCGCCGCCGTCACCTGCTCCACCACCACGGGCGAAGCCAGGAGGGCTGTGGGGCCCGTCGACCATCAAGATTTCCGCCGCTGGATCACTGCTTCCGCACTCGGATGCAGTCTCTACGGAGCCAGTCGACTGATCGAACAAGCCGTAGAGAGATTCGTTGGGCTCGATTGCCGCAACTTGGGTAGTGGCCGATTGGCGAGCCACCGCGTGACTCACCCATCGCTGAAGCCTCGACCGGCCTGAGCGCTTGCGCTGGCGGGAGACCGGGAGGGTGGACGATGGAGGAGCCGACCGATACTGGGTCGACGGTTGCCGCAGCAGAACGCCGCGGACACATGCGCGAAAATGCGTCGCACCGCGGACGGGGAGCGCATCTACGTCGAGTGGAGCCTCCTGGAGCCATGCGGAGTCGTCAGCGATGAAGGTGAGAGTGCCGAGACGGATCTCTTGACCCTCGACCAAAACTCCAGCAGACACCATGATGAAAGTACTCGGAAGAATTGCAACTTCTCCACAAAATCGCTAAAACACCTGCCCCACGGTGGGCGCCAACTGTCGTGGTTCTAAGCCTGACAGTAGAGTGGGGGGTAGGTATGGAGAGGCAAGGTCCTAGCTATGGAGAGGTTGTAAACACAAAGGATGTACGAGTTCAGGCCCTTCTCGGAAGAAGTAACAGCCCTACGTCTCGGAGCCCGGAGGCGGTCGAGTGGATTATGAGTGTATGAACTACAAGGTGCCGAACCCTTCTGCCTGTGGAGGGGGGTGGCTTATATAGAGTGCGCCAGGACCCCAGCCAGCCCACATAGGAGAGGGTTTAAGGTGAGTTAAGTCTGGGGCGTTACTGGTAACGCCCCACATAAAGGCCTTTACTATCATAAAGTCTACTTGATTACAGGCCGTTACAGTGCAGAGTGCCTCTTGACCTCCTGGTGGTCGAGTGGGTCTTCGTGGTCGAGTCCTTCAGGCCAGTCGAGTGAATCCTCGTTGGTCGACTGGAAGGCGACCTCTTCTAAGGATGTCCTAGGGTAAGTTACTTGGATCAAGTCCATGACCCTATCCTAGGTACATAACCCCATCAATGAGCACAAACAGGAGGAATTTCACCTAAAGGCGTTGATGTTCGTGACCATCAACGATTGGCCCGCTCTTAGTAACCTTTCAGGACAGACAAATAAGGGATACCACGCATGCACGCACTGTTTACTTGACACCGATAGTATACACCTGGGAAGCTGCAGGAAGAATGTGTACCTGGGTCATCGTTGATTTCTTTTGACCAACCATCAATGTCGAAAGAAAGGCAAGCATTTCAAAGGCGAGGCAGATCACCGGAAGAAGCTCGCCATGCGTACCAGTGATCACGTACTTGCTATGGTCAATGATTTACATGTAATCTTTGGAAAGGGTCCCGGCGGACTAGCTATTCCGAGTGACGCTGGGGGACACGCACCCATGTGGAAGAAGAAATCTATATTTTGGGACCTACCCTACTGGAAAGACCTAGAGGTCCGCTCTTCGATCGATGTGATGCACGTGAAGAAGAACCTTTGCATGAACCTGCTAGGCTTCTTGGGCGTGTATGGGAAGACAAAAGATACAACTGAGGCACGGGAGGACCTGCAATGTTTGCACGAAAAAGACGGCATGCCTCCAAAGCAGTATGAAGGTCCTGCCAGCTATGCTCTTACCAAAGAAGAGAAGGAAATCTTCTTTGAATGCCTGCTTAGTATGAAGGTCCCGACTGGCTTCTCGTCGAATATAAAAGGAATAATAAATATGTCAGAGAAAAAGTTTCAGAACCTAAAGTCTCATGACTACCACGTGATTATGACGCAACTGCTTCCGGTTGCATTGAGGGGGCTTCTACCGAAAAACGTCCGATTAGCCATTGTGAAGCTATGTGCATTCCTCAATGCAATCTCTCAGAAGGTGATCGATCCAGAAATCATACCAAGGCTAAGGAGTGATGTGGTGCAATGTCTTGCCAGTTTCGAACTGGTGTTCCTACCATCCTTCTTCAATATCATGACGCACGTCCTAGTTCATCTAGTTGACGAGATTGTCATTCTGGGCCCCATATTTCTACACAATATGTACCCCTTTGAGAGGTTCATGGGAGTCTTAAAGAAATATGTCCGTAACCGCGGTAGGCCAGAAGGAAGCATCTCCATGGGCCATCAAACAGAGGATGTCATCGGGTTTTGTGTTGACTTCATTCCTGGCCTTAAGAAGATAGGTCTACCTCAATCGCGGTATGAGGGGAGACTGACTGGAAAAGGCACGCTTGGAAGGGACTCAATAATATGCAGGGACATATATTCTTGGTCTCAAGCACGCTACACAGTTCTACAGAACTCTACCTTGGTGACCCCGTATGTCGATGAACACAAGAACAGTCTGCGCTCCAAACACCCGGAGCTATGCGACGACTGGATTACATGTGAACACATCATGACTTTCAGCAGTTGGTTGGAAGCACATCTCAGAGGTGACAACACTGTTTGTGATGAGCTGTACTTGTTGTCCAGGGGACCATCTTCGACTGTTACGATTTGGAAATGATACGAGATAAATGGGAATACATTTTACACGATTGACCAAGATAAAAAGAGCACCAACCAAAACAGCGGTGTCCGCTTTGATGCAACAACCGAGAGGGGAAAGGACACATATTATGGTTACATAGTGGACATATGGGAACTTGACTACGGACATGATTTTAAGGTCCCTTTGTTTAAGTGCAAATGGGTCAATCTGTTAGGAGGCGGGGTACAGGTAGACCCACAGTACGGAATGACAACAGTGGATCTGAAAAATCTTGGGTACACTGACGAACTGTTCGTCCTAGCCAATGATGTGGCACAGGTTATCTATGTGAAGGACATGTCTACCAGACCGAGAAAAAGAAAAGATAAGGAAGCGAATACATCATACGATGGGCCAAAGCGCCACATAGTTCTTTCAGGAAAAATGGACATCGTGGGAGTGGAGGGCAAGACAGACATGTCTGAAGATTATGAAAAGTTTCATGAAATTCCTCCCTTCAAAGTCAAGGCTGACCCCAGCATCCTGATAAACGATGAAGATTATCCATGGTTACGGCGCAATAAGCAAATGACACAAGCGAAGAAAAAGTGAAGACTTTCTCCCGCAACTATTATGATGATACCATGCCAACTTTGTAACAGACGAAATTATGATACCATGCCAACTTTCAACTTTCAACTTTTTCAGAGTTCATTTGAAATGCTTTAATGTCTTATGGTTCGGCCCTCGTGATACAATGCCAACTTTCAACTTTCAACTTTTTCAGAGTTCATTTGAAATGCTTTAATGCAGAAAACAAAAAAAAATAATGCAGAAAACAAAACAAAAAAACTAGAAAAAAAATAAAATAGCAACAATAAGTATTTTGTTGTAAGTAGAAACAAAATAAAATAAATAAAGCAAAAAGAAAACAAAAAAAGTGTATTCAAATTTGAAAACTAATGGCACTAACAGAAAGTTTATAATTTTTCTAAAACTAATAGCAAAAAGAATTAAAAAATAAAGCAAAAAACAAAAGAAAATAAATAATGCAGAAAACAAAACAAAAAATCTCGGAAAAAAATAAAAATAGCAACAATAAGTATTTTGTTGTAAGTAGAAACAAAATAAAATAAATAAAGGACGAAACAAAACAAAAAAACAAAAAAAGTGTTCTTCAATTTGAGAACTAATGGCACTAACAGAAAGTTTATAAATTTTCTAAAACTAAAAGCAAAAAGAATTAAAAAATAAAGCAAAAAAACAAAACAAAATAAATAATGCAGAAAACAAAACAAAAAATCTGGGAAAAAATAGCAACAATAAGTAAAGAAAAAAAAGTGCCTCCTACTGGGCCCCCACAGCCTGAATACGACTAGAAACCCACCATGGGCCAGGATTCAGGCCCACGGGTGGCCCAGTAGGCCCATCAGGCAAAGCAGTAGTAAGTAGGCCCGTAAGCCTGCAGTGGAGAGGAGCTCGAGAGGGGTGCGGCAGTGGGGCTTATAAACCACTGCGCGCCCCTTTCAGCTAGCGAGGTGGGACTAAACTTTCGTGTCGCACCGTGCCAGCACACAACCATTGGTTCCGGTTGGAGGCAGCAACCGGGACTAAAGGGGGGCATTGCCCACCCTTTAGTCCCAGTTGGTGGCACCAACCGGGACCAAAGGCTGCCGCTTCCCGCCCTTTGGGCTGCTGAAAAGAGGCCTTTGGTCCCGGTTGGTGACACTAACCGGGACTAAAGGGGGCATTGGTCCCGGTTGGTTTCACGAACCGGGACCAATTCTCTTCATATATAACTAGCACTTAGCAGTTTCTCCAAAATCCATCCCTTTCTTCTTCGCCCGACGCCCGCTGCTCGATCTGCCTCATCACCGTCGCCGCCGAGCCGTCAGGCTGCTCCACCTCGTCGTTGTCGCCGCCTCCGACGCCGTCAGGCTGGTCCACCTCACCGTCGTCGCCGCCTCCGACGCTGTCAGGCTGCTCAACTTTGCCGTCCCCGCCGCCCTCGACGCCATCTTCCCTGATGCTGGCGCCGCTCCCCGCACCCCAACGCCGCCCGCCGTGCCCCGCCACCCTCCTGTGAGCACCTGCCTCGCTCCCGTCGCCCCTGTCCTGCGCGGCTGCCGCGCCGCCGCCCCTGCCTTGCATTTTTTTTGTATATGGGTATATATGCAATTTTTGTGTGTATATGTGTATATATGTGTTTGTATGTGTATATATGTGTATTTTTTGTATATATGTATATATATATGTATGTTTATGTATGTGTATATACTAAACAACCTAAATATAATGTTCATAACATTTTTTTGTTTATGTATGTTTTTTAATATATGTATTAATTTTTTATTTAGGTTGTTAATTAGTATTAGGTTTTAGGTTAGTGCATTTTAGTTTAGTGTAGAGGAAAAAATAAAATAAGAAGAGGAAAAAAAGAAAAAGAAGAGGAGAAGAAGAAAGGAATAGAGGAGAAAGAAGAAAAAAAATTCTTCTTTTTTTTCTTCGATCTTCTCCTCTGTCGTCGTTGATATACCCCCCCTCGGCCCTCTCGCTCGACCAAAACTCCCGAGGACACCCAAACCCTAGAGAAAAAAACGATGTTGGTCTATACCCCCTCCCGCTGCGCCCCTACCCGACAAATTCTTTTGAGGCCACCCAAATTTACCAAGTTAAAAGAGCGTTGTCGTCGAGGCCACCCCAAACCCTTGAAGCGTTGTCGTCGGGGCCACCCCAAACCCTTGAAGCATTTTTTTGTTTATATATGTTTTTTAATATATGTATTAATTTTTTATTTAGGTTGTTAGTATTAGGTTTTAGGTTAGTGCATTTTAGTTTAGTGTAGAGGAAAAAGTAAAATAAGAAGAGGAAAAAAGAAGAAATTCTATTTTTTTCTTCTCCTCTATTACTTTCTTCTTCTCCTCTTTTTTTTTCTTTTTTTTCTTCGATCTTCTCCTCTGTCGTCGTCGATATACCCCCCCTCGGCCCTCTCGCTCGACCAAAACTCTCGAGGATACCCAAACCCTAGAGAAAAAACGATGTTGGTCTCTACCCCCTCCCGCTGCGCCCCTACCCGAAAAACTCTCTTGAGGCCACCCAAATTTACCAAGTTAAAAGAGCGTTGTCGTCGAGGCCACCCCAAACCCTTGAAGCGTTGTGTCGAGGCCACCCCAAACCCTAGAGAAGTAGCGTCGATGCCACTAATTAACATGATTTCTTATTGTAATTAGCTAGCTAGTTCTACGTTTGACACTAATATATATCCATCTGTACCATGCATGTTTGAATAATAATTGACATGTTGTAAATATTTGCAGAAAGTATGGAGCACTACCGAGACGAAGCAACAGAAGAGATGTTGGGGGAGATAATCGCAGAAGGAACTGATGTCGTTGCGTCATTTTTCATTGACGTCGTTTGTCAGGAAGGACTGGGTGAAGAAGAGGGCTATGTTCATGATGGCTTCGGCCCATTAATGCCGGTACAAGAAGAGGGCTATGTTCATGATGGCTCCGGTGACACAATGGAGGTACAAGAAGGAGACCGTGCTGACTGCTCCGGTGACCGAACCGGGTCCGGCCAGGTATATATATATTAGTTAAGCCCGTGCTGACTAGTTAATTGATGCATCCATTGTTTTGGTATATGTACACATATTAATTGCTCTCGTCTTTCTTCCTTTTAATTTCTAGCCCTCCGGATCGAGCACAACTTAGGTAAGGAGACGAGGCCCGAAGAAAAAGTTGAGCTCGGATGAAAGGTTTGAGATCAGAGAAATCGCGCCCGACGGCGAACCGATTGAACCCATCCGGACAAAGAACACATTTTCTTTTCAGTGCGGGGTTCTTATTAGGGACAAGATCCCGATCAGCATCCAACAATGGTATAAGCCTAAGGAGGACCCTGAGGTGTCTTATGTCAATGATATGCAGAAAGAAGATCTTTGGACTCGGCTGAAGGCAAATTCCACCCTACCGCCAGAGGAGGATCCAGAGAAGCCAGTTAAAGAGCAATTAATCAAGTCTTGTGCTCTTAAGAAGATGGCAACCCTATTCAGGAGGTGGAGGAAAGAGCTGAACAAGTTTGTCAACAAAAAAAAGACACCAGAATTCATCGGCAAATATGAGAAGAACAAAGATCACTGGCCCGCATTTGTGGCCCACAAGACATCGAAAAAGAGTAAGAAGATGTCGGCGACAAACAAGCAAAATGATGCGAAGAAGAAGCTTCACCATCGCACGGGGTCAGGTGGCTACCTGCAAGCCCGACCTAAGTGGTCCAAGGCTGAGAATGATCTGCTTGAAAAAGGGATCGAACCAGAGACAATGAGATGGCCAAACCGTTGCCGGACTTGGTTCTTCGGGGCTGGCGGAACCTTGGACCCTGTATCAGGGAGGTGCTGTTGGACGGACGAGCAACTGGAAATACCAGTCAAGAACCTTCGACACTATATCAATGCAGCGCAGCAAGGAACGTTCGTACCAGACATGGAGAAGGACGAGCTCACAATGGCCCTCGGGAATCCTGAGCACCCTGGACGGACACGAGGCACGCCAGACTCCATTCCGTGGAAGGTTGGTTTTCCAGACGCAGGGGGGTACAAAACCCACGAGAGGAGGAAGAAACTGGAGCAGCGCCAACTGCAGGCGCTGCATGAAAGGGTAATTGGGCTAGAGGAACGAGAAGCAGCAGATCGCGACAAACGACCTGCCGAAGCTTCCCCCGAAGCTACCCCGCCATCTCAGCAGAGAAGCAGCGTGGCTTCCACCGAGCTGCTTTAGTCGGAGCATGTCTTGACGGCTCCTGCCAGCTATCCCGTGGATGCTATCATGGACTCTCAAAATTGCCACATTATGGCGCGATGGATGAGTTTGAAGGTCAAGGCGGTTGTTGGCTCTGTTTATCCTACTGGATCCAGAGCAACTTTTCACTGTCGGCCGATTCTAGAAGGATATGCTAAGGTGATGGTGGATGAAATAATAGAGGGATTTGAGGACCTCCTGCTTGACCACCCTACCGGTGAAGGGGAGACTAGGCTGGGTTCTGCTCTGAAGACTCCATGCTTATGGCGGAAGGAGCTCATCAACCTTCCGAACTGAATGCCTCCGCCTCCTCCTCCTCCTTCGGTGAGTCAGGGCACTCCGCCTCCTCCACCGCCTCCTCCTCCGGCGAGTGACGATCAGGGCACGCATGGCGGCATTCCGCCTCCTTCTCCGGCGCGTGGCGGCACTCCTCCTCCTTCTCCGCCTGCGCCGGCGCTCCCGAGCAGCCAGCAGCCTCATCCTTCTCCGCCTCGCCAGCAAGGGCGGAAGAGACCCGCCGCCGCCCCGGCTGCTCTGGCGCGTCGTACTCCTTCTCCTCCGCCTCGTAAGCAAGCACGAAAGAAGACAGACGCCGCAGCCGCTCCGTCCGCTCCGGCGTCTAGCAGCACAACCAGAGGTGGGAGGCAATACAGATACGGTCCACCTCTCAAGCCTCTAGAGAAGTTACCGTACGAGAGGACCGAGGAGGAAAATGATACGATCGTGTGCACCCACGTGGAGGAGTTCTTTGAAGGGGTGAAAGCAAAGAGAAATCCACCTCCGGAGGAGAAGGTAGATCCGGTGAAAGCAAAGCGCACTCTTGATGCCCTGAGGAAACCGGAAAAGTCTCCGCCGAGAACCAACTATGAACGCATTACTGAACAGACATATCTTCAAGCGGAGCGGTCAGGAAGTACTGTCAGACATCTAAGGTCAAGAGAACGAGCAGCTGCGAAAAAAATTGACCAGCTCGGCGAACAAGCAAACCAATCGTGCCCCCCCCCCCCGCTCAATGTGTCTAGCGGCAACATCATCTCTAATGCTCCGGGGCCGGTGGCCGGTTATGGCAATCTTGAAGATTACCTCCCTGACGATCAACTTCCTGATTTTTTGGAGGTGGACGAACATAGATACGAGTACGGGAAGCCTCTCGTCAAAGATGAAAAATCTCTGACAACAATGATGAGAAGATTCCATAATTGGTACATGACAACCTGCAGAGAGTCTGGGGGGACGAATGCTTTGTATCTGAATATTAAAGAGGAGCACGACCTCGTTGCAACTGATCTATTGACTGTTCCATTTGATGAGTTCTTCGCGTTCTTCAATCAAAAGGCCCTCGATAAACTAATGGTCTTTTGCTACTATCTGTAAGTACTATTTCTGTCATTAAGTCTCTATATATAGCTCGGCTCTTTCATTTCATGTATTTATAATTAATTATCCTCAATATATTATGCAGATTGAAGATTGTCGAGAAACAAGAAATTTATGATATTGGGTTCATTAACACAAATATCATAGATGAATTTCTGGTTAAAAAGGACGTCAAAGAGGCCGAGGACAACTTGCTACGATCGTTGATCAAAAATCAAAACAAAGATACCATACTCTTTCCTTACAACGACAAGTGAGTGTTACTGTCGTGTGCATATTCGGTTTCCCTTATTACTCGAGCGAGGTTATAGTAATGTAATTGATGAGTTATGCATGCGTGCGCAGGTACCACTAAATTCTTCTGGAGATTAAGCTTGAGCGAGGACTAGTAACCGTCTTAGACTCGAGACGGAAAAATCCCAAAACCTATGCGGATATGACTGAATTGCTCAACAAGTAAGTTCAATCGATCATTGTCGCACCATATCGGCAACTTTTTGTTCATTTCCTGATATCTCAAGTAATAATAATTATTATTTTTGTCTTGCGGGGTTTGGAAACAGTTCACCGCAGAAGCTCCGGGACTGCCGAAAGCTGCGATATACATACCCGAAAGTAAGTACTACTGGCTAGCTAGTTGCGCGCATCTCCCGTTGATTCTATAGCTATACTTTCATCAATGCCATTTATAATGCTTCATTATCAGTTTGATTGACCTCTATTTCTCGTAAAGTGCTCGTGGCAGGAATAAGGGAATGATTTCTGTGGATACTACGTGTGCGAGTTCATCCACAACGCGACTTTAAAAAACAAACGGGGCTACTCTAAAAGACAATATGAAGTGCGTAAG
Organism: Triticum dicoccoides; assembly: GCF_002162155.2. NCBI lineage: Eukaryota > Viridiplantae > Streptophyta > Magnoliopsida > Poales > Poaceae > Triticum > Triticum dicoccoides. The sequence goes on from NC_041381.1 coordinate 429,321,867, forward strand.
CAATAATATTCACAATTTCATTTTATTACACCATCATTTCTGTTGAGTTTCATTCATATATATGTATTAATTAACCCCTTTATTCAAATTAGACGTGGCAAATGCGGAATGAACTCCTAGAACCAGATTGCATGAAAGCAATTCAAGAGGAATTGGCGGGATTCTTTCTTGACCACGTCATCAATAAAGCCGGAGAATACCATGTGGAAGTTGATTTCAATTGCTAGGGGATTGTAATTAAGAGATCTTATACATATTGTACATGTATGTAGCAAGTAGCGTCGGATACATGATACGAAAACTTGTTGTTCGACCAATCTCTCGGAGAAGGAGAGGTCGATCGATCACTTCTCTCGGTATGCATGACGAACTTCTGTACTCAATGGTTCTCTCGATCACTTATGTATATAGTACGTAGCGTCGACCAAGCACGGACATAAGAGAGGACACTTCTCTCTATTAATTAGCTAGCTAACATAATATATGAAACACCTAAATTAACCCCCCAACCCCCTCCTTTCAAAACAGAAAACAAAAACCCCAGCCATTGGAATGCTGATGCATGGATGCCTTTTGGTCCCGGTTGGTGCCACCAACCGGGACCAAAGGCCCCCCTGCCTGGGCTTGGCGCACCGGCCACGTGGAGGACCATCTGTCCTGGTTCGTGTTTGAACCGGGACTTGAGGGGGAGGTATTAGCAATGACCCATTAGTCCCGGTTCATGAACCGGGACTAAAGGCCCTTACGAACCGGGACAAATGCCCTGTTTTCTACTAGTGCATCTCAAATAAGGGCCTATTATATACGCACCTAAATAGAATTAAAAAGTATATGATGTGTAGAACATATATTCAAAATTGTTATCGGGGTGGAGAGGGGGCATTGCCATGTCCACGTTGTATTTATTCGATGGTTATAGCGATGAAATTAGTTACCTTACCCTATAATACCTCATTCGCTAGCGCCTCCGTACTTCTAGGGTCTCCTCTGGTTCCGCTGCATCACGTGCATTCACGTGTATGCCGATATGCAGTACATATATTCAAAACTGTTATGGGGTAGAGAGGGGGCATTGCCCCCCCCCCCCCGCGCACTTGTTCACATTGTATTTATTCGATGGTTATAGCGATGAAATTAGTTACCTTACCCTATAATACCTCATTCGCTAGTGAGTCCATAATTGTAGGGTCTGCTCCGGTTTCGCTGCGCCGCGGACGTTCTCGTGTGTGCAGATCCCAATGCACCGTTCCACTACAGTGGTCTCTATCACTGATTGATTTTTTGAATTTTGTTGTTGATAGCTTACCAAACTCCTGTTGTTACAAACGAATGAAGGAAGCCCTTTGCCGTACTATTCTACAAATAAGACTTTGGAATTTCTCACCTTTTGAATCATACAGTACGTGCACATAGTTTTAGCTTTTTAGTTGAAAATATGTTGAAAATGAAACCGTTTTCGTCCGGTTTGTATGTAATCCGTCATGTTTATATGAAATCCGCCTTGTTTGTACGAATTTCATCCGGTTTATTGAGAAATAGCTTGAAATGTATACAACTACGGTTGAATGACGTCTTCCCACATTCATGTCTGTCCACAGACGGATGCAGAAGGATTTTTGTGAGTTGCCTTTGAAGATGCCCTTGCCGCGACTAATTAGCCCGAAGATTTAACACGCATGCGTGTTTTTTGGTAGTGTTTTTTTTTGGAAAAGGGGACGTGCCCCAGCCTCTGCATCAGAAAGATGCATACGGCTCATATTATTAAAAGGATAAACCAGTAGCATAGTACCGAAAGGTCATAGTAGAAACTATAACAAAATCTGTAAATAAGAAAAGCCCAAAGCCACAACCGGCTGGCAAAACAATAGGATCACTACATGTCTATCCTATTACATGACCGCCATCCAAACCGGTTGAAAATATCCCGAGCTACCATCTCCCATCGGGTAGACGCAGTAACCAAACGCTCCCTGGCCTCCGTCGGAGTGAGTAGCGACCACATACGGATGAACGCCGTGGCCCTGAAGATAACCTGCAAAAAGTGAATGTTTGTTGATCGGTTAAAGACTAAGTCATTTCTGCAATTCCATATTGCCCACAAAAGTGCACAAACGCCAACCCGAATGTGTCTTGCAATGTCAGAATCCACCCCATCTAGCCATGTTCCAAATAACATACTAATAGAGGTGGGCTGACTAATATTAAAAGCAATATGAACCGACCGCCACATAATCTTAGCCAACGGGCAATCGAGAAAGAGGTGTTTGATGTTTTCAGAATGATCACAGAAGCTACATCGAGACGGACCTACCCAATTACGTTTTGCAAGGTTATCCTTAGTCAGAATGACTTGTTTATGCGCAAACCACATAAACACTTTAATACGTAAGGGTACCTTAACTTGCCAAACATGTAAGGAGGTAGGGATGACAGTAGAGTTAATGACATCCTGATACATTGATTTGACCGAGAACACACCGTTCTTAGTAAGTTTCCAATGCAACTGATCAGGGTGAGAAGACAACCGGACATCCATTAAACGGCGAACCAGATGGAGCCAGGCCTCCCAACGATTTCCAACAAGCATCCGCCTAAAGTTGATATTGAGGGGAACGGATTGTAAAACAGTAGCAACATAGGCACCTCTACGTTGGACTATGTTATACAAAGAAGGATATTGAAGTGCTAGTGGGGTCTCCTCAAGCCACGTATCCTCCCAAAACCTCGTCGTGGTACCATTCCCAACAATAAATTTAATCTTGTTGAAAAAGATTTGTTTAACTCTCATCAAACCCTTCCAAAAGGGCGAGTCGGAAGGTCTCACAGTCACCTGAGCCAAGGTTTTAGCAAAGAGATATTTATTGCGTAAAATCTGTGCCCAAGTGGCCTCCGTCTCAGATGACAACTTAAAAAGCCACTTGCTAAGGAGACATATATTTTTGATTTCCAGATTTTCAATACCTAGGCCACCTTGGTCCTTAGGTCTGCAGATAATATCCCACTTCGCAAGTCTATACTTCCGTTTAAGCTCATCAATTCGCCAAAAGAATCGAGATCGATAGAAATCTAACCTTTTCCTAACTCCGACCGGAACCAAGAAAAAGGATAACAGAAACATAGGCATACTAGTAAGGACCGAATTAATCAGAATTAATCGACCTCCATATGACATGAGCTTTCCTTTCCAACAGCTCAGTTTCTTTTCAAAACGATCCTCAATACATTTCCACTCAATATTAGTTAGCTTACGATGATGAATGGGTATACCTAAATACGTAAATGGTAAAGAACCCAATTCACATCCGAACAATTGTTGATACGAGTCCCGGTCATCATTTGCTCTTCCAAAGCAAAACAATTCGCTCTTGTGGAAGTTGATTTTAAGCCCAGACAATTGTTCAAATAAGCAAAGCAGCAGCTTCATGTTCCTTGCTTTCGCTATATCATGCTCCATAAATATGATAGTATCATCAGCATATTGAAGAATGGATATCCCGCCGTCTACTAGATGTGGAACCAGGCCACCTACCTGTCCTGCATCCTTTGCCCGACCTATTAAAATAGTCAGCATATCAGCCACTATGTTAAACAGGATCGGTGACATAGGGTCTCCTTGCCGTAGCCCCTTGTGTGTTTGGAAATAATGACCCACGTCATCATTCACCTTAATCCCGACACTCCCTTTTTGCGTTAAAGAGTCAATTTGATTTCTCCAGGCCGAATCAAAACCTTTCATACGCAAAGCTTGTTGAAGGAAAGGCCATCTGACTTTATCATATGCTTTTTCAAAATCCACTTTAAAAACTACGCCATCAAGTTTTTTGGAGTGGATTTCATGGAGCGTTTCATGCAAGACAACAACCCCTTCCAGGATGTTTCTATCCGGCATGAAAGCTGTCTGGGACGGCTGAACTACTGTGTGTGCTATTTGTGTAAGCCTGTTTGTCCCCACCTTAGTGAAGATTTTGAAACTCACATTTAGCAGACAAATGGGTGAAACTGCTCAATCCGAACAGCCTCTGTCTTCTTAGGCAGAAGAGTTATCGTCCCAAAATTTAGCTTGAACAATTGAAGCTGCCCCTCAAAAAACTCGTGAAACATGGGCATCAAGTCTCCCTTGATAAAATGCCAACACTTCTTGTAAAACTCCGCCGGAAATCCGTCCGGCCCTGGAGCCTTGTTGTTCTCCATTTGAGTAATAGCCTCAAACACCTCTTTCTCCGAGAAAGGAGCAGTCAAGAGCTCATTCTCGGCAGTCTCAAGTTGAGGCACATCCTCAACCCTAGACTCATCCAATGACACGAAAGTCTCTACCGGGGGACCAAACAACTGTTTATAATAATTGGTAATATAATCTTAGAGATTATCCTGACCAACTATCGTCCCTTCATCTTGTTCTAATTGGAAAATTCTTTTTTACGATGCTTCCCATTCGCAATCATGTGAAAGAATCGAGTGTTATCCTCGCCTTCTACGATTTTGCGAACCTTGGCTCGCAATGCCCACTTCAATTCCTCCTCACGGAGAAGCTTTTTAAGCTGCATCTCTGCATCTATCTTTGTTTCCAACTCATTGGAATCCAAGATAGAGGTTTCTGCTTTAGCTTCGAAGTTTTGAATGATTAGAAGAAGTCTGTCCTTCTCCACCTTATAAATCCCATGCGTGTGCTTAGCCCAGCCACGAAGGAATCGACGGAGATGACGAATCTTGGATTGCCATCTGTCGATAGGCGTCCTACCTCCCGAGTCCATATCCCACTCTCTAGCTAGCAACTCGAGGAACCCTTCTCTTTCAAACCAGGCAAGTTCAAACGAGAAAATGTTCTTGTTTCCCACGAAATTTTGAACTCCGGAGTCGACTAGTAGCGGTGTATGATCCGAGACACCTCGAGTCAAAGCCTGCACCGTTACCAGGGGAAACTTCTGTTCCCACTCGACACTAGCTAGCACACGGTCAAGTTTCTCAAAGGTCGGGACCGGTAACGAATTAGCCCAAGTGAATTTCCTACCCGAGAGCTCGATCTCTCTGAGATCCAAACTTTCAATGATAGTGTTGAACATAAAGGGCCATCGACCGTCAAAATTGGCATTATTCTTGTCCTCTTTTCTTCGGATAATGTTGAAATCCCCTCCCACTAAGAGAGGTAACTGTTCATTACCACAGATGCGCACCAAATCTGCCAAGAAATCTGGTTTGAGTTCTGGTTGTGCAGCTCCGTAAACTGCCACCAAAGCCCAATCAAACCCATCTGCCTTAGATCTAACCCGAAACTTGACAGCGAACTCGCCCATAACTACGCTCCGAACCTCCAACGTTTCACACTTAACCCCAAGTAAAACCCCGCCGGATCTTCCCCGAGGTGGGAGGCAATGCCAATCAAAATCTACCCCCCCAGACAAAGTGGCAAGAAATTGATTAGTGAAATTGCTTCTTCCAGTCTCGGACAAAGCAATAAAATCTAAATGATGTTCAAGAGAAGCATCTGCTAGAAACCTCCTTTTAGCCAAGTCTCTAAGACCTCTGCTATTCCAGAAAATGCCTCTCATAAGTCATCATGAAATTTTTTGGCAGTACGGATCCTAGCACTCCTACGCACTGCGGAAACTGGATAAACCTTTCTTTTCCATGTCCGCTTAGGCTTCACTTGACCATCAACCTGAGCATGGCCCTCATTCTCAACTTCTAGCACTAAAGGCTCATCTACATGAAGAGACGTCTCAGGCTGTGAGTCTTCCTCTGCCTCGAGACATGCAGGGTCAAGATCGGCACACATACCATCGAGAACCCTAACCCCAAGCGCATCAATCTCCGAATCATTCATTGGTTTAACTGCAGCTATGTGACGAGTCATATCTACCGCACGCTCAACTTCCAAATCAAGAATGTCGTTAACTGATTTAGCAATTTAAAGATCATTATTACCAAGTGAAATTCCTAGTTGATTTGCATTATGGATGATTTCATTATCAGTGAAATGCAAAATGGAATTTGACTTAATAACAGACATACCGGTGGTGGTCTCGACGTCCTGCAACTTGGCAGCCCTCAAAGCACACCGCAGTTGAATGTCATCGACGTCCGGCTGCTCCTGCAACCTCCCGCTGATCCGCCTTCCCTGGGTGACAGGGTCCGGGATACCACCAAAGGCGATGACCTCCTCGCAGGAAGCCCTCCAAGGGGAGAGACCTCCTGCCCCTCCCCCCACAGCGACGCCCCGGGTCGCCGTCACCAGCGCAGGAGAAGAAGTCGGCGGCGCCGCCTGCAGCCCGTCAACAGGCGACCCACCAGCAGCTGGCTCTGGGGCAGCCCACACGCCGCGCACCGAGGAGGAGGCAGTAGCTTCAGTGGCTCCACCTAGCCCACCTAACACAGTGGGGGCCGGTGAGCCGACTACCCCCTGCCCTGGCGCACTAACGGCGGCGTGAAGAGGTGAGGACTCCTCCCTAGCCAGGGAGGCCGGACTGGCCTGTGAAGACACCGGTCTTTGACCAACAGCCGACCCTCCCAGAAGATCAGTAGCCGCCTCTGATGCCGGCAAGGAAGGAGAGCGCGGTGCACGGGCCTCCTGCCCGCTAGACCCATCCGAGGCCTGCCGAGCCTCCGGAGTGGTCGTTACTACTGCGCTGGCCCTGAGTCCCGACGATCCGAGCACCGCAAAGCAGAGAAGGACCTGACCGTACTCCCGGCCAGCTCCGCCGAGTCGTCCAAAAGAGTCGTCATGTCCAGCCGCGGTACCGGCGATGAAGGAGGAGAAACAACCTCCTGTGCAGAAAGTCTGTCCGTTTCCTCAGCCCTCAAGACCTCCGAAATCATCGGTGGCACATGCTCAGACGGATCATCCAACTCCACACGATCACTCCAAAGACGAGGAGGCGCAGAGAAAGCCCCTACGGAGCCAAGCTGAAGCATGTTGGACGGTGCCGAAACCGGTGTTTTCCCCTGAGCAGACTCTGCTGGCTTAGACGAATCCACAGGCCTGGAACCCCTGTCACCATCACCGGGTGCGTCATCTCCACGGTTCCCAGAAGCACCTCCCCCCTCAGAGGTATCCATAGGTAGCAGCTCCTCAAAATCCTGAAACAAGTCCGGGTCCTCATACTCGACATTCAACATGTAAGCAATACCCTCATAACACCATCTGACCACATCCGGCAAGAACTGAATGTTAGCCACGCTAATCAACAAACGAGCTACACCGTGAGCACGAGTGAAAGGCATATCCACCTGCTCCGTCTTACCGAGCAAGGACCCCAAGCTCCACGTGACAAAGAAATCATCCAAGGGCTCGGAAGGTGCCCCCGAAAATCGAACCCAGATCTGAGTCAGTGGTGTGCCCTGCGGTTCCTTCTTTTTCCACTCATCAAACTGCAACACAAAGCTAGTTCCAGTAACTCGACTCATGCCAAACTTGAGAATCCTCTTCTGATCCTCTTTAGAAGGGAAATCCACTTTGTAAGACTTATCAGAAAGTTTCAACAAGGACCATTTGAAATTCCCCGGAGCCAATTCCCGCAACTGCTGAATTATCTGGGCTTCAGTGAGCGGTCCGGTGACCACCTTAACCACCCCAGGGAATGAGGTTTCAATGACAGGAGCCACCGAAGCCACACTTGGTGACTCAAAGAACATCAACTCAGAGCAACAGAGCCCGTAGATATTAAGTGTCGGTTTGGGTCCGAGAAGAAGCAGACACTCAGCCGCAACATGCTTAGGTTTCCGACAAATATCACATAACTCAGCAGAGCAGTCAACCATGAAGTGACCCGTCTCCCCGCACCGGAAACAGACTAATTTTTTCTTCTTAGCCGCCCACTTGGACAACTTGTCACCTCCGGCCTTCTCCGAACCTTTATCAGACTCCGCATCATCCGATTGTGCCATCATCGGTACAGACACATCAGCGAGAGCCTTAACCGTCTCCACCACTGCCTGGGTTAGACCCGCCTCATCAGTGGCCATCTCAGAAGTTTCCGAGGCTGCGGCACCGGGCAAGTTACGTGGAGGGCGCCTATATCCACCGCGCCCACCACGGAAGCGGCCACGGAAGCGGCCACGGAAGCGGCTCGGGCCAACCGCACCCTCAACAAAGTTCCCCGGTGGTCCTTGAAAGCCCCGGACAACATTACCATGATCCGTCCAAGCGTAGCCTCGCCCACCACCGGTGGACGACGAACCTCGGTGAAGACCCTGACCGTAGGCCTCGCATCCATCATCTCCCCACTGACCACGGGGAGGATTGCGGCTGTCCCCGCGAGCACACCCGATCCACGGCCGGCTACACCATTGGCAGCACCTCCCCGGCCGGCTACACCATTGGCAGCACCTCCCCGGCCGACAGCCATTTGCCTAGGCCAAGGTCGTTGCGGCGGCGGCTGTGTGGCCCCATGCTGTGGCGGCGCCGCAGCCCTGGCTACAGCCGGCGCAGCCGGCGCCGGTGTCGAAGCCGCAGCCAAGGTAGGCACAGTCGCAGCCGGACCCCCCGGCGCAGCCTTCGCAGGCGGCTTCGCCGGAGGCGGTCCCTTGGCCGGCGGCGGGGCCTTGGGCGGCATGACGTCAGCAGCAACCGCAGGAGCTCGCTTCAGCCAACGCACCACAGCCGGCGGAAATCCAACGTGCCCGCAGCGGCGAACCCTAGTGTATACGTATCGGTAGATGGACGATGATCGTGCATGAGATGGCAGTCGATCCGATGCGATCTCCTGTACGTCGAGGTCGGCCGGTTTTGCCTGGGTCTGTAACCCAACTAGTCCCGGCCCAACCTTAGTAAAAAACCTTTGGCCCAAAGGCGCAACATCGGATGGGCCGTCCGAACCTTCTTCCGGTTGAAGCCCATCAGCGTTAAGCAAAAAATTCAAACGCGAGATCCGATCGGCACGGATGTCGCTGGTTCTGTCGATCGCCGGCGCCGGCGCCTGCGCCGCCAATGATCGCCGAGACTTCTTCCTCTTCACCACTATCCACGACCCCTCAGTAATGAAATCGGACAAGGTTGGTTTAGGGAGACTTACCTTTGGGATCGGCCCCTTCCATGGCCGGATCGCCGCTGCCACCGTTCGCCTATGAACCATCCGACGCACGATCTCGATCTTGTCCTCTGGTCCCAAACCTTGCCGTGCTGGATCATCAACTGGCACACTGCCATCGACTATGGCAGCCACATCGTCTTCCGAGTAGCCAAGGTCGAAAGCCTCGCATATCACCGACGACGGCGTCGGCGAGTAGGCTACCGGTGAACCTTCGGCGCTGTCCCCGTCATCTTCGTCCTCTGGTTCAGACTCCGCGAGAGCCCAAAACCTACCACCGGCGCACCCCACACCGGAGATGGTCGCCGGCGGCAGCCCCGTAGTGGCCGCCACGGGCGTCTCCCGTGTCGCCCGCATCGCCCTACTTCCCACCGACGGCCCATCCGAAGGTTTAGGCATGGGGCTAGGACCCAAGTCAATCGAAGGTAACGGCCGGACCGACGTTACCGGCACGTCCACCTCGTCTTCCTCCTCGTCAGCAAGAATCCAAAAGCGACCCCCAAACCTTTGCGTCGGCTTTGATCCATCGGAGTCCTCCGTGAGATCAACAGTGGCAATTTGTTCTTCAACCTCCGGGGGTACCTGCACCCACTCAATAACCTCGATGTGAAACAAATCAATAACGAAACACATACCAATATGAAGATCTTCTTCCGCGGATAGATGCCTTCCGGCCAAAATATCTCCTTCATCATCACGGATCGTCGTCCAACGAGACGGGTGTGAGTAGATCATGCCACTGATCCATCGCCCCATCGCATGCTTATCCCGAAAACGAGCCTTCCATTTTGTAGGATTTTTGAATCCCCGATCCCGATCCTCGTCCTCCGTCGAAGAAGAAACCGGGGAAGGGGATGGATCAACTCGCGGATTTGAATCCACCGCGGGCGGTTTCCCGGTAACAGCCGCAGCGGCGGCGGCGGCGGAAGCGCCGAGTCCCCGGCTGGGATCGCCGCCTCCTCGGTTTAAAGGGACCCTTGCGATCACTGCTCGATTGGCCGACCTAGACGACTTGTCGTCAATACGTGGTGCCCGGCCCGCCCGATAAGGTGACCTCCTGGTCGCCAATGCGTGGCGTAGTTGCGTTTCCACTTGACACTCGGCACCCGCTCGCGTGTGTGAGGTGTGACTACCAGGGTTAATTATGCTAAACTAATAGGGTTAGGTTAACCTTCGTATCTCCGGTCAACATCCCGCCAGATGAACCCAGGCCGTGATTTGATTTAACTCGCAGGGAGTGTGAAGCATGCATGCAGCTTCCAATGGCTAGCGCTAGCCAAGTAGCTAGGCAGTTAAGTCCAACTCAGATGGTGACTCGACTTCGGGTGGACGACGGCCTCCTGCCTGCTACCAGTCCCGCTGCCGTGCTGCTCGTGCTGGATGAATTTTTTCACCTGAGACGTGCACAAGTAACACATGTACAGTTTCCCGCAAAAAAAAAAAACACATGTACAGTACAGAAGCTGCAAATGATCGGACGACACGCCCAGCCATATATCCTCCATAGTGGTATTCTCCCTGACTATGACACCATGAAATACCGGCACATAAGAACTACTTCGGTATGTGATCTTTGTAAAGCTATGGATGAAGATCTAATGCATGCCCTAGTGCATTGCTCTCATGCTAAGAGTTTTTGGGCAGCAGCAAGGGAGGTCTTGGACCTGAAGCTGCCGTCATTGCATCCAACCACATGGTCCCGAGACTTAGTGGTGGGTACAAGGTTTTCCACGACGGAAAGATGTCAGATCATCACGATCATGCATGCAATATGGTCATTGAGGAATCGTTAGACCCATGATGAGGACGGATATAACCCAATTCAGGCAATCAAGAGGGCGAGGGAGGATCTTGCTCTCTTGGACCTTCCGGGAGATAGATCTAGCATTCATGAAGGTCATGCTTGGCGACCACTGGAACCTGGCTGGGTTAAAATTAATACCGATGGATCAGTGGATGCTTTGATGCAGGTAGGAGGAGGAGGCGGGGTAGCACGGTCTCACCTCTCCGTTTTGGGCGTATGGAGCAAACCTCTACCCGGTATCACTGACCCTTTCATTGTTGAAGTGCTTGCGCTACGCGAGGGGGTTATATTTGCCCAATTGAGGGGCTTCTCGCATGTGGTGATGGAGGTCGACTGTTTAGAGGTGGTTAACCTCTGGCTTTCGCGTCATAATACAAGATCTATTGTGACGCCTATCTTTGAGGAAATCAGGGAGAGAGCTGCAAATTTTGCTTCTTTTTCGGTGTAACATGTTAGTAGGGATGCCAACGGCACGACCGATCTGAGCTTGACACTAACGCCCGTCATCTGCCTCCGGCACCATCACAGCAGCCACCGAAGAAAAGAATGATGGATCATCTCCTCACCCGAGTTCGACGCGGCTCCATCGCTGATATGCAGCTTTGCGGACCTCCAAGGTGGCTCACCAAAAGTAAAGCCATTGCCGTTGAACGAATCAGACCGGGGCAACACTCCGGACATGCCATCGAACTCCAGATCTGGCACCCCACCACGACTAAGACACCGAAGAAGGAAACCATACTTGCCATCCCCACAAACCCAGCACACGTTCAGTCTTCCAGATGTCGTCGATGCAGACCACAATCAGCATCCGCTCCTAGACTACCCCCCAAGCTCCACGCCGACGCTGGAGCAAACGTCGTCGCAACGACGGAGTCCGAGGACACAGGTCCACCACGAGGATGCCGCCGCCGCCACGCCATCCTTGTTTGAACTGACTGATTTCCAAATCCATCCCCAACCATAGGACCGATGGCCTCGTCAGAGAAGGATCTGAAGAATCTTTATTCAGCGCTGTCATCGTTGCCGCCGAAGCGAAGACGATGAACAACCTAAAAACCTAGACTACACGGGAGTAAAAACGATCCACACGCGTGGATCCGGTGACCCCCCTCACCACCGACGACCGAGGTCGCCGGCGGAGGGGAGCCGCCGGAGTACGGCCCTCAAAGATGTCCTCTCCTGGCGGAGGCTAGGGTTCCAGCCGCCAGGGAGCAGGGAGGAGAGACAAACTCTGCGGCAAGCACACACAAAAAAATTGTTGCAATATTTCTCAAGGGGTAGCAGCGGCTAGGTCATTATACTAGCATGTGATCCAAAGTAAAAATGCATAGTTTTCAAATGAAATGTCTAAGTTGTACTCTTTTTTAACCACATTGATTAGAAAATCTTCAGGAATTTTATAAACTATTCAGGAGTTTTAGAAATGGCATTTTTATAATAAAAATTGGGATTTAAAATGTTCATAGATTTGAAAAAAATGTTCATGAACTTAGAAAATTTTCGTAAATTTTAAAATTGTTAATTGCATTCAAGTGAAAAATAACTTGTGGTTGCGACTCCCATGAAAACATGCAGTTGCAACCCTGTTTAACAAATGCAATTGCAACCTCACTTGAAAACATGCAATTGTGACCCCCCGCGAAAGCATGTCGTTGTGAATCCATTTAAAAAATTCTAGTTGTGCCCCATCTTCGAAACATGCATTTGCAAGCGCATTATAAAACATGTAGTTGTGAGTCCCATCGAAATAAATGCAGTTTTCGACCCGATTTGAAAACTTGCAAATGCAACCTTCCTTGAAGACATGCAATTGCAACCCCCTTGAAAGCATGTAGTTGCGATTCTATTAAAATAGTGCAGTTGTGGCCCCCCTTGAAAACATGCGATAACGACCACATTTGGAACATGTAGTTGCTGACACCCTTGAAAAAAAATGCAATTGCGCCCCCATTTGAAAACATGAAAGTTGCGTCTCCATTTGAAAACTTGTAGTTGTGACCCATTTTGAAAACTTGCTCTAGCAGAAGCTTTGTGTTTGTGGAGTACTAGAGTTGCAGTCGGGCTACAACATTTGCAGTTGCATGTGATTGGTGGTGGACATGCAATTGGCCCCGACAACTTCCCATTTCCTCCCAATTGCAGTCGCTTTGTGCATGCGCAGTTGCTGTTAGGTTAGAACGCTTGCAGTTGCATGTATAGCCATTGACATGCAACTGACTCAACAACCCCCTTTCGACCCCAGTTGCAGCCGCTTTGTACTTGTGTAGTCAGTCGGGTTACAATGCTTGCAGTTGCATGAATAGTGATTGACATGCAACTAACCCAACAACCACCTCTGGACCCGAGTTGCAGTCGATGTGTGCTCGTGCAGTTGCACTCGGGTTACAACGCTTGCAGTTGCACATCGAGTGATTGACATGCTACTGACACGACACCCCCTCCTCTCGACCCTAGTTGCAGCCGCTTTGTGCCTATGCATTGCTATTATGATGTAACACATGCAGTTGCATCTCTAGTGGTGGACATGCAATTGGCGCCGATAATCCTTCTCCAGACCTCAGTTCCATTTGCTCTCTACTCGTGCAGCTGCAATCGTTTTACAACGCCTGCGGTTGCATGTATAGTGCTAAACAATAAAATAAAATTAATAAGAATCCCACCCAGCTGCACACGTGTGATGGCGCTTGCAATTTGTTGCGTGTTGCAACGCTTGTAGTCGCACCCTAAGCTTGATGCTTGCAGTTGCGTGCATGTTATGATGCTTGCAACTACGCATAAGGTGCGACACTCGCAGTTTCATGCATGTTACTTCCGAGTAATAGGAAACAAAAGAATTTTTAATAAATGAGGAACATAAAATAACAAAAGAGAAATGTGAAATGGAAAAAAAGAAAAAAAGGAAGAATGAGTAGAATCGAGAACTTACAAAATAAAAAATAAACAGCAACAAGACTAAATTGTCAAAGAAAAACAGAAAAAAAAAATCTACAACCACTACTCATCCCTTGCACTAATGTCCAAGGAGACGAAGCAATCAAGGTATCCACTACTCTCTTTCACGTTCTCTTCGATTCTTGAATGAATTTAGCTGGCATCCTCTTTGTGAGTGGGAAAAATGAATCACTAAAAATATAAAAAGGGATAATAATAAGTGTCCATGTACATGCCCGTGCGGGTCAAACATGGGGGTTGACGTGCAACATGACACAGAAGCATATGTACTCCCTCCGTTCCTAAATATAAGTCTTTATAGAGATTTCACTAGGTGGACTACATACGGAGCAAAATGAATGAATCTAAATTTAAAATGCATCTATATACATCCGTATGCGATTTATAGTGAAATCTCTACAAAGACTTACATTTAGGAACGGAGGGAGTATAATAATAAGAATAAAAAACACAAATGAGAGAGAGAGAGAAAATTAAACGGGAACATGAAAGAAAAATGATAAAAATACCATGTCCTTATACATTTAAAAATTAACCAAATCTCATCTGATTAGAAATTAGTTAGAAGAGTGTCTACATATTCTCTCCCACCAAAAAAAAACAAAAAAGGTGAAATAAATTTTAAAGAAATTAAACCAGAAACTGTAAAAAAAAGGATAATAGAGAAAATATATAAAAAGGATGATGGAAGCTGAAACTAGGGAGATTTCTATTACGTCTATTAGTCAATCACAAAAGGTATGACTGGGCTCGGGTATGAATGACATTGTAAAACTAGTGTTGCCTCCTTAAGCAATAGAACCTCCCTTTACCCCGCAAAAAATAGAGAAAATGGAAAGAAACAACAAACACACAAAGAAAAGAGCATCACCTCTTCCACTTATCTATCTCGTGCACCCCCGTAGCCATGGACAAAAAAAGGAACATGTCAGTGTTGAAAACAAGCACACAAGAAGTCCAACAAATAAGAACCCACCACCACGGGAGCTCTTCCTCAGTGTGAGATAAAAAAGCACTGCACAAACACGAATCTCAACACATTAATCAAATACTTGTGCTCATGGTGAGACCAAACTAAATCTCAGCTAATTGAGGTTTAGCAACCCCAAAGAAATATTGCTGAAAAGAGCTGGCAGCATGCAGCAGTTCCATATGTACCTATCCACTGCCTCTGCGTCCGTCTCTCTGTACCAGTATGATAGGAGAGAAGAAAAGGAGGAAAGGTAGAAAGAAAGTTGCACGCCGAGTCTCTCCAGAAGCAACCACAGGGCAATCGGTGCATGGAAGAAGTCATCACCACCGTCATGTTCGGCTTGCTAAGGTCTGTATGTCTTTTGCTTCTTCCATGCACTTTTGGCACGCCACGGTCCTCTTTCTATCTGTGTTTTACCGTACCACGGGGTCTGAGTGCAATCTCTCTGCACATGCCATGCGCACGGGGTCATAGACCATCATGCATGCCCACGGGGTTTGGTGACTTCTCTCGGGTGAACTATTGCTATTTGGGGAGATGCTTCTAGTGAACTTACGAACCCCAATCTAATTTTGCTCACTGACACAACCATTCGCTTACTTCTGTATGCACTTTATATTATGTGATTTATTAGTTTTCACATCCAGAAACAATTCCGAAGACTTGATACGTTAATACTTTGACGAGTAGCAAAGCTATTGAGATTTATAACCTCAGTAGAATATGTTGGGGACATGAACATGGTTTCTTAGTTGAGTGCAGGGTTGATCCTACCATAAGAAAGAGACTGCAATCTATCTAACTCCTTGTCGATGGCGTTGAGTTGTTGTTGGTTTGTGCTGGAGTTGGGGAGTCGAGCATGGCCTGTAGTGCATACGTGGTACGTCAAGGCGCGAATATGGGGATCAACTAGTAATTGACTGGAGCACTGGATGGGCTTATGCATTACCAGTGCATGTGTGAAGATGGCCAGATGGGCTTGACAACTTGCCTAGTACTACATGCTACGAGAAATTTAATAATTTGGAATGGGGCAGTGCCTCCTCCCTCCCACCCTCGACCTGCACGTAGGGACTCCTTCGGAGCGTACTGGAGACGCGGCAAGATCTTTATCTGGTCAGCACGCATGACAATGCCACCAAAAAATACGCCTTGGACGTGGCGCTCACAAATGACAATGATGGTCCAAGATATTCCTCGGCTCGGCAAACCAGTGACAGATCAACATTTCTGAAAGGATCATCAATGGACAAAGGACAACTACACAACTCTGTGGAGGTTATGAG
>NC_041381.1:429338208-429353502 GCF_002162155.2 Triticum dicoccoides
AACACTACAAGTTTACGACCACTCAGATGCGTCATAGGTTCACATGTCACAAGCGTCACCAACAACCTTCTTTGACCGCTGACGAAAACAACAAAATGGGGCAATGGGCATAGCGGTCTTGGCCTTCTACAGAGCCAACTGCTCCTCTCTCCGTGCCAGAACCACCCCGATGTGGCCTCTGGCCAATTGTAGTAACGCTGCCCATGCTACTGTTTGTTAGAAAGAGGAGGAAAAAGATAAGGAGAAAACTTTGCCAAGGATTGAACCGTGATCAAGAACTACGAATGTCGTCGCGCGTGTGCACAACACACGTGAGACACCAAGGACTGAGAGAGTCCCTTTGTTGATTCGTGGAGTGGGGCGCAAAACATGGATTGATATCAGCTAGAAACAAAACATAGCACACTATTGTTTACCCAGGTTCGGACCGCATGATTGCATAATACGCTACTCCTTCATTATGTTTTGTT
This sequence comes from Triticum dicoccoides, assembly GCF_002162155.2. Taxonomy (NCBI): domain Eukaryota; kingdom Viridiplantae; phylum Streptophyta; class Magnoliopsida; order Poales; family Poaceae; genus Triticum; species Triticum dicoccoides. The sequence goes on from NC_041381.1 coordinate 429,338,679, forward strand.
GATTCGGTGTGTGGTGAGCTACAGTTCCTTCCCGGGAACGACAAAGAGTCGATTTCCTTGCTCCTACTTGTAATCTACCAAGTGTCTGATGTGATCACCCCTAGCTATGTAGCTAATATTATTGCACCATTGGAGAAGGTCACGGCTGAGAAGGATGCATGCGACTCTGGCTATAGAAAATATATCATACCAGCACAACATGGAGTAGCAGCTGGCATGAGGAGAATAGGTGCAGGCATACTTGGGCTTGTACCATGAGCATACCAATCAATGCTACAACCTTCAGTTAAATATCAATCGCCAGCGACACCACCCATAGAAGATATCAGGCCAAAGTTTTGGACTCCACTTTGTTGGAATTAATTAAACCATATACATGAAGGTCTCCTAGTTATACGGAGAATTTACTATATTAGTTTTGCTCCTCCTAGTTAATTAGTTTTTTTTAAGTCCGTTCGTGTGTCCTTGTGAGTTACGGGCTTAGCCCAGGTTGCCTGCGTGCATCTATATAAATAAACGCCGAGTGGCCATGTAAAGGGGAGGTTTTAGTTTTGAGAAGAAAACACAGAAGCTGCATCTGATGGGTGCGCATCTATACTGCTGCGTCCCTATTTAGGGTTTGATATTTGCGTGTGTTTCGGCGACGTCGATCGCCAAGGTACAAGCTTCGTTTTGGTCCTTGATCCGCAAGGGTCGATCCAGCTTCCTGTCTTCTCCATCTACTTTTACTAGTTCTAATCTCCTGTCTTAATTACTTTGTCGCCGTCGCCGCCGCTGTTCATCATTAGCATAATTCATCAATCTAGTCTAGCTCTAGTACTACTACATCACGTCCACGACTCCATATATCTCTGTCTTTCTAATTCATCTGCATGCGCTCAAGTCTAGTCATCTAGCTGCTACGTATATTTCTCTATTTCTGTTTTCTTAGCCACTGAATAATTCTTCCACATAAATCTTCTAGCTGTTTGCGCGAGTGAAAGATCAGGGCCATTACATAAAATCGTCTCAAAGCTACTTGAGGCATATCAATTGATATCGAAGACCCCATGTTTATCACTGCGCGCGATGTCAATCGCAAGCAAGCGTGACGAGGATGAAGTGCAGGAGGATGACGGGCCGCCGCAATATGGTCCCGATCTGGACCCAGGTGTCCGTGCTACGTTCGAGGCTACATACCAGCACTTTGACAACCGCATTAAGGCCCTCGATGAGACGGTGACCGACGGGTTCCAGGCCATGCAGGCTGCCCTCTGTCGCCTAGAGGCAAGGGCAACATGCGTGGCTGCTCCAGCGAGGGCACAACATGCCCTGCAGCACCGAGCACCTCTACATGTCCGTGACGCGGACGTTGCCGACAACGACAATGATGCCGAGTCCGAGGATGGTGTGACGCACGGATAATTAAGCTATAGTAATCCCCTGCTAATGATGCCAGGTCATCACATTACTGTTGCTGATCCTCACTTTATCCAACTCACAATTCAAATTCAAGTTCAAATTAAAGTCTGAAATTCAAATTTCTCAAACATGCAAAATAAAATGTTCCAAGTGTGGAAAATCTTCCATAACTAATTATGGTGGTGAGCCAACACTTTTGAAAAGTATTTAAATCCCCTTTTGTGAATATAATAGTGGCTAAAAATAATTTTTAAATGCTTTTTAAATTATAAAAATACTAGACTATTTTATTGCAACCTCAAACTAAATGTGGCAGTGGTATAATTAGTAAAAGAAAATTTACGTGTTGTTCCTATATTTCATAAAGCTAATTGCTATTCAAAAAATAAAAGAAATGTAAATTGTAAAAAGAAAATACAAAGGGAAAATAAAAAAAAGGGGGGACTTCCCCCGGCCCCTGGGTCTGGCCACCGAACCGGCCCAGACAGGCCAACTCCCCACCACCCGGTCGCCTTCAGACCCTGTTCCTCCGACCGGGCATCGGCGCACGCTCCGTCGCCACCGAGTCGCCTCGCCGGCACGCCGGAGAGGTTAAGGACCCCCCCGATGCCTCGAGCCCTTCCCCATCTCACCCAAAATATCTCCACCGCACTCCCCTCTCTCCTCCTCCGCCTATCCCCTCGCCCAGATCCCCTTTCCCCTCCTTCCGAGCTCTGCCATGGACGCGACGCCGACGTAGCCGCGGCCACCACCGTCCCTGAGCCCCTCCGACGCGTACACTTCCCCTACGACATCTACATGGGCAGGCTCGAGCTGGACGTCCCTGCATCAAGCGGATCGACGCCATCCTCCTCCTCGGGCACCGCCTTCTTCTTCTTCAAGCCCGTCGTCGTCCTGTGCTCCGGCCCCTCCCCGAGCATGCTCTTGCACAAAACAGGTCCGGTGAGGCCCCCGTCCAAACCCTCCCTCCTTTTCCCCCGTCCCGAACGCCTTAAGCCACCGCCCCCCCTCGCGCCAACTTCCGACGACCCCGCGGTCGCCACGTCCGTGGCCGCGCATGCGTGCTCGTGCCCTGGCCTCGCGCGCGTTGCGACCGTGTGCGCCCCGCGCGCGTCCCCCTTGCTGCTGCGCTCGCGCCCGCGCCCGCTCACCCTGCCGTAGCCGCCGCACGCCCGCGACCACCCAGCGCTGCCTGCTGCTTGCTGTCGCAGTCATGCGCCCGAACCTCTGCTTCCCGCGCCGTCCTGCGTTGCCCGCGCCTCGTGGCCTTCCGCTCGCCGCTGCTCCCGCGAGCAACCGCTGCCGCTGGACTGATGCTACCTGCTGCTTTTGCTGCTATGTGTGCACGCCCGCGTCGTGCCCGTGAGCCTCTCTGGTCCCGCGCCCCTGCACGCCTCGCTCCCGCTAGCCGCTCGCCTACTGCCGACGCAGCCGTCTGCCGTCGCCCATGCGCAAGCACCGCCTCGGCCCCTGCCCCCTGCCCCCTGCCATGTACCTCGTTGCCGTGCCCGCCTACAGCTGCGCGCGCCCCGCTGGCTAGTTGCCGCCTGGCTGCGCTCGCCTCCGTTGCCTGCTGCTCGCCCGACACCGCGCCCATTGCTCCCGGCCGCGCCCGGCCCTGCTCGCCGTCCCGCGCGCGCCCCTGCGCCTGCCCGCGCTGCTTGTGCTGAAGCTCTTGCCCTGCTACTGCCTACTGTAGCTACTAGCTAGCTTTTCAGTTTTTACATTGAGTAACCCCGTGGGCAGGCCCTAAACTGCGGTTAAACAACTGTTAACAAGGCTAAGAAAAATATGAGTAGAAAGTATGCTTGACAAACTTTATTTTATCCCATTGAACCAAATTCATTGGATGCATGGTTTAAAACATATGAAAATCACATATTGCTATCTTCTGCTAACAGAGAACATAATTAACCTCTAGCATAGTGTGTTGCGTGCTGTGTGTGTGGCAGGTTTGGCCACGGCCGTGTGTGGCCGGCCCTGTGTAGTGTGTGTGTTAGGTTAGTAGTGGCACACTACCATGTGCCCCGTTGTTTAGGTTAGTTTAATTACTAAGTCTAACATGCATATGACAATGGGCAGCCACCGCTAATTATATTGAATTAAAACAATCTGTTTAATACATGAGTGTATGCCATACGGGTCCATTTTTGACCCTGTTGACTGGTCAACTGCTGACCGGACTAGTTGACTGGGCCCCCGGCCCCCACTGTCATACGCGTAGGCTACCTCACTTATGCGTATAAAATGTAATCTGCCATATTTTACTATTTGAATTAATTAGATAAAAAAATCCAGAAAATGCAGTAAACTTCGGTAAATCATATAAAATAAACCGTACCTCGGATGAAAAGTTTTATACATGAAAGTTTCTCAGAACGACGAGATGAATTCGAATGTACGGTCCGTTCATTCGCCACACGTCCCTAGCATAGCGAACATCGAACCTTTCCCCTCCGATTCGTCTCTCCGAAAAGGCCAAACTTCAGGAAAACATTTCCGGATGTTTTCCCCTTCACCTATATCGTGTAGCACTGCGTTACAACACCCCTAGCATCGCTTATTGTCAAGTTATGCATATGTTTGCGTGTATTTACTGTTTCTTCCCCCTCTTCTCTCCGGTAGACCCCGACATAGCTGCTGATGTCACTATGATCGACTACGTCACCGACGACCCTTCTTCCCTTTCAGCGGAGCTTCCAAGCAAGCCCCCATTTGATCATCCCGATATCGCCCATTTCATTATCTCATGCTTGTATTAGATTTTGCTACTGTAATTGATTGCTCCTATTCTGATGCATAGCCTGTTTTTGTACCTGCTGTTGTCCCTTACCCGCTTAACCTAAACTGCTTAGTATAGGTTGGTTAGTGATCCACCAGTGACCCCCACTTGTCCTTGTTGCCCCTGCTTCATCATCGATGCCTCGATCAACGTGATCGACGACCAGAGCCTGACACCTCACATCACATCACACTCTTTTTGTTGCTCGACTCTGCAGAGTTACCATCGTGTGCCGAGAGTGGTACCTCATACATCACTCCTGATGAAATCTCTGTAGTGTAGCTATTCAGTAGTGGTCATTGAGGGTGATTCCTCCTTAACCACTTCTGATACGACTCTGTCGTGCAACCCCTCAAGTGTGAACCTCGAGGGTGGTTCCTCTTACGTTCACCTTGATGATTACATCGAGTGGAATCCACCGAGGGTGATTCCTCGGGTTTTTCCCCTTGATATTTGGACACACTGTTACCCGGACTTTACTTGAGACCATTGTTGAAATCGGGTCGGCCCCGAGGGGTACCCGTGAGTTGATGTGAAAGTCGGGCGGGCCCGGAGAGCACCGGCGAGTTTTCCACGTGGCACGGCCGGGCAGCTTGGGCCCTTGCCGTAAGTCCACGAGACGGGGCGACAGGGTCACATTATCGTGAGTCTGCTCGTTTCTGCGAGCCCCCAATGCACTAACAGGTTTGGGTATTTGTTCTGAGTTGGCCTCTGGCCTTTATGCACTAACCACCACGCGAGAATAATTATGGGCCTCGACGTAGTGATATTAGCCGAAGCTTTGTCAGACATCCAGTTCAGCATTGCGGCATGGCCTGGTCGGCGCCCTAGTGGAGGTGGCCTGGATCGCCCTGCGCGCAACGATCCGGAATGCAACGGGCGATGGGCCCAGACCCCGGAGTGCTTAGGATGCAGACCGGCGGGGACCTCTCTGCTGAGCCTAGGTAGGGTTGCGACTTGTTGATCTTCCGAGGCCGGGCATTGACTCCAGAAAGATGTGTCCGGCGAGAATGATTGAGCATGTTGGGTAACGTGGTGCACCCCCACAGGGAAGATATATATTCGAATACCGTGTCCACGGTAATGGACGTTCAGACTTGTGTCCTGATCTTATATAACTAGAAATGGATACTTGAGATATGTGATCGATATGTGGCTCCAAGATTGCTTTCTCGCAGGGAGTCGAGGAAGGATCTCTGGGCATTGTTGTTATAACATGCTTGTTAATTAAACTGCTATTCTTTACTCTTCTACATGCTGCAAGATGCTTGGAGCTGCTTGAAGATGCTAGTCTTCGATAGGGTAGGCTTTCCCCCTCTATTCTGGCATTCTGCAGTTCAATCCATAGATACAAACCTTCCTTTTGATACCAATGCATACTTAGTATAGATCTGATGCTCGTGAGTACTTTGGATGAGTACTCACGGTTGCTTTGCTACCCCTTTTCCCCCTTCTTTCTTCTTTCCGGTTGATGCAACCAGATGGTGGATCCCTAGAGCTAGATGCTACCGCCGACGGATACTGCTACATGGAGACCGCCGACGACCAGGAGTAGTTAGGAGGTCCCAGGAAGGAGGCCTTGCCTCTTCGATCGTGTTGCTTTTGTGCTAGCCTTCTTAAGGCACCCTTGTTTACCTTATGTCTGTACTCAGATATTATTGCTTCCGCTGATGCTTGTGTCTTGAGCTTTTGTATTCGAGCCCTCGAGGCCCTTGGCTTGTAATATAAAGCTTGTATTCTTCTATTTGTGTTTAGAGATGTGTTTGTTGGAAATATGCCCTAGAGGCAATAATAAAAGGATTATTATTATATTTCTTTGTTCATGATAGTTGTCTTTTATTCATGCTATAATTGTATTATCCGGAAATCATAATACACGTGTGAATACTTAGACCACAACATGTCCCTAGTGAGCCTCTAGTTGACTAGCTCGTTGATCAACAGATAGTCATGGTTTCCTGACTATGGACATTGGATGTCGTTGATAACGGGATCACATCATTAGGAGAATGATGTGATGGACAAGACCCAATCCTAAGCATAGCACAAGATCGTGTAGTTCGTTTTGCTAGAGCTTTTCCTATGTCAAGTATATCTTCCTTAGACCATGAGATCGTGTAACTCCCGGATACCATAGGAGTGCTTTGGGTGTACCAAACGTCACAACGTAACTGGGTGACTATAAAGGTGCACTACAGGTATCTCCGAAAGTGTCTGTTGGGTTGACACGGATCGAGACTGGGATTTGTCACTCCGTATTACGGAGAGGTATCACTGGGCCCACTCGGTAGTGCATCATCATAATGAGATCAAGGTGACCAAGTGTCTGGTCACGGGATCATGCATTACGGTACGAGTAAAGTGACTTGCCGGCAACGAGATTGAACGAGGTATTGGGATACCGACGATCGAATCTCGGGCAAGTAACATATCGTCTGACAAAGGGAATAGTATACGGGGTTGCTTGAATCCTCGACATCGTGGTTCATCCGATGAGATCATCGAGGAGTATGTGGGAGCCAACATGGGAATCTAGATCCCGCTGTTGGTTATTGACCGGAGAGCCGTCTCGGTCATGTCTGCATGTCTCCCGAACCCGTAGGGTCTACACACTTATGGTTCGGTGACGCTAGGGTTGTATGAATATGAGAATGCAGCAAACCGAATGTTGTTCGGAGTCCCGTATGAGATCCCGGACGTCACGAGGAGTTCCGGAATGGTCCGGAGGTAAAGAATTATATATAGGAAGTGCTGTTTCGGCCATCGGGAAAGTTTCGGGGTCACCCGATATTGTACCGGGACCACCGAAAGGGTCCCGGGGGTCCATCGGGTGGGGCCACCTATCCCGGAGGGCCCCGTGGGCTGAAGTGGGAGGGGAACCAGCCCCTAGTGGGCTGGTGCGCCCCCCTTGGCCCCCCTGCGCCTAGGGTTGGAAACCCTAGGGTGGGGGGCGCACCACTTGCCTTGGGGGGCACTCCACCCCCCCTGGCCGCCGCCCCCCCTTGGAGATTCAATCTCCAGGGGCCGGCGCCCCCCTAGGGGCCTATATAAAGGAGGGGGGAGGGAGGGCAGTGGCACCCTGAGTCTTGGCACCTCCCTCCTCCTGCTACACCTCTTCCTCCTCCCGCAGTTGCTTGGCGAAGCCCTGCCGGAGTCCTGCTGTATCCACCACCACGCTGTTGTGCTGCTGGATCTTTATCAACCTCTCCTTCCCCCTTGCTGGATCAAGACGGAGGAGACGTCACGCTAACCGTATGTGTGTTGAACGCGGAGGTGCCGTCCGTTCGGCGCTAGGATCTCCGGTGATAGGATCACGACGAGAACGACTACCTCAACCCCGTTCTCTTGAACGCTTCCGCACGCGATCTACAAGTGGTATGTAGATGCATCTCTCTCTCCTATCACTCGTTGCTTAGATGGACTCATAGATGGATCTTGGTGAAACCGTAGGAATTTTTTTTATTTTCTGCAACGTTCCCCAACAGTGCCATCATGAGCTAGGTCTATGCGTAGTTCTCTATTGCACGAGTAGAACACAATTTTGTTGTGGGCGTAGATCTTGTCAACTTGCTTGCCGCTACTAGTCTTATTTTGCTTCAGCGGTATTGTGGGATGAAGCGTCCCGGACCGAGCTTACACGTACGTTTACGTGAGACAGGTTCCACCGACTGACATGCACTAGTTGCATAAGGTGGCTAGCGGGTGTCTGTCTCTCCCACTTTAGTTGGAGCGGATTCGACGCAAAGGGTCCTTATGAAGGGTAAATAGAAGTTGACAAAATCACGTTGTGGTTATTTGTAGGTAAGAAAACGTTCTTGCTAGAACCCAATTGCAGCCACGTAAAAGATGCAACAACAATTAGAGGACGTCTAACTTGTTTTTGCAGCAATTGTCATGTGATGTGATATGGCCAGAAGTTGTGATGAATGATGAATGATATATTGTGATGTATGAGATCATGTTCTTGTAATAGGAATCACGACTTGCATGTCAATGAGTATGACAACCGGCAGGAGCCACAGGAGTTGTCTTTATTTTTTGTATGACCTGCGTGTCATTGAAGAACGCCATGTAAATTACTTTACTTTATTGCGAAACGCGTTAGCCATAGAAGTAGAAGTAGTCGTTGGTGTGACAACTTCATGAAGACACGATGATGGAGATCATGATGATGGAGATCATGGTGTCATGCCGGTGACGAAGATGATCATGGAGCCCCGAAGATGAAGATCAAAGGAGCTATATGATATTGGCCATATCATGTCACTATTATATAATTGCATGTGATGTTTATTATGTTTATGCATCTTGTTTACTTAGAATGACGGTAGTAAATAAGATGACCCCTTATAATAATTTCAAGAAAGTGTTCCCCCTAACTGTGCGCCGTTGCTAAAGTTCTTCGTTTCGAAGCACCACGTGATGATCGGGTGTGATAGATCCTTACGTTCACATACAACGGGTGTAAGACAGTTTTACACATGCAAAACACTTAGGGTTAACTTGACGAGCCTAGCATGTACAGACATGGCCTCGGAACACAAGAGACCGAAAGGTCGAACATGAGTCGTATGGAAGATACGATCAACATGGAGATGTTCACCGATGATGACTAGTCCGTCTCACGTGATGATCAGACACGACCTAGTCGACTCGGATCGTGTAACACTTAGATGACTAGAGGGATGTCAATCTGAGTGGGAGTTCATTAAATAATTTGATTAGATGAACTTAATTATCATGAACTTAGTCTAAAATCTTTGCAAAATATGTCTTGTAGAACAAATGGCCAACGCTCATGTCAACATGAACTTCAACGCGTTCCTAGAGAAAACCAAGCTGAAAGATGATGGCAGCAACTATTCGGACTGGGTCCGGAACCTGAGGATCATCCTCATAGCAGCCAAGAAAGATTATGTCCTAGAAGCACCGCTAGGTGATGCACCAATCCCAGAGAACCAAGACGTTGTGAACGCTTGGCAGTCACGTGCTGATGATTACTCCCTCGTTCAGTGCGGCATGCTTTACAGCTTAGAACCGGGGCTCCAAAAGCGTTTTGAGCGACACGGAGCATATGAGATGTTCGAGGAGCTGAAAATGGTTTTTTAAGCTCATGCCCGGGTCAAGAGATATGAAGTCTCTGACAAGTTCTATAGTTGTAAGATGGAGGAAAACAGTTCTGTCAGTGAGCACATACTCAAAATGTCTGGGTTGCACAACCGCCTGTCCCAGCTGGAGATCAACCTCCCGGACGAGGCGGTCATTGACAGAATCCTTCAGTCGCGCCCACCATGCTACAAGAGCTTTGTGCTGAACTACAATATGCAGGGGATGGTGAAGACCATTCCTGAAGTATTTTCAATGCTGAAGTCAGCAGAGGTTGAAATCAAGAAAGAACATCAAGTGTTGATGGTCAATAAGACCACTAAGTTCAAGAAGGGCAAGGGTAAGAAGAACTTCAAGAAGGATGGCAAAGATGTTGCCGCGCCCGGTAAGCCAGTTGCTGGGAAGAAGTAAAAGAATGGACCCAAGCCTGAGACTGAGTGCTTTTATTGCAAAGGGAAGGGTCACTGGAAGCGGAACTGCCCCAAATACTTAGCGGACAAGAAGGCCGGTAACACTAAAGGTATATGTGATATACATGTAATTGATGTGTACCTTACCAGTACTCGTAGTAACTCCTGGGTATTTGATATCGGTGCCGTTGCTCATATTTGTAACTCATAGCAGGAGCTGCGGAATAAGCGGAGATTGGCAAAGGACGAGGTGACGATGCGCGTCGGGAATGGTTCCAAGGTCAATGTGATCGCCGTCGGCACGCTACCTCTACATTTACCTACGGGATTAGTTTTAAACCTCAATAATTGTTATTTAGTGCCAAGTTTGAGCATGAACATTGTATCTGGATCTCGTTTAATACAAGATGGCTACTCATTTAAATCCGAGAATAATGGTTGTTCTATTTATATGAGAGATATGTTTTATGGTCATGCCCCGATGGTCAATGGTTTATTCTTAATGAATCTCGAACGTAATGTTACACATATTCATAGTGTGAATACCAAAAGATGTAAAGTTGATAACGATAGTCCCACATACTTGTGGCACTACCGCCTTGGTCACATTGGTGTCAAGCGCATGAAGAAGCTCCATGCTGATGGACTTTTAGAGTCTCTCGATTATAAATCATTTGACACATGTGAACCATGCCTCATGGGCAAAATGACTAAGACTCCGTTCTCCGGAACAATGGAGCGAGCAACCAACTTATTGGAAATCATACATACTGATGTGTGTGGTCCAATGAGCGTTGAGGCTCGCGGAGGATATCGTTATGTTCTCACTCTCACTGATGACTTAAGTAGATATGGGTATGTCTACTTGATGAAACACAAGTCTAAGACCTTTGAAAAGTTCAAGGAATTTCAGAATGAGGTAGAGATCAACGTGAACGAAAGATAAAATTCTTACGATCAGATTGTGGAGGAGAATATTTAAGTCACGAATTTGGTACACACTTAAGAAAATGTGGAATCGTTTCACAACTCACGCCGCCTGGAACACCTCAGCGTAACGGTGTGTCCGAACGTCGTAATCGCACTCTATTGGATATGGTGCGATCTATGATGTCTCTTACCGATTTACCGCTATCATTTTGGGGATACGCTCTAGAGACAGCTACATTCAATTTAAATAGGGCACCGTCTAAATCCGTTGAGACGACACCGTATGAATTATGGTTTGGGAAGAAACCTAAGCTGTCGTTTCTAAAAGTTTGGGGATGCGATGCTTATGTCAAGAAACTTCAACCTGAAAAGCTCGAACCCAAGTCAGAAAAATGCCTCTTCATAGGATACCCTAAGGAAACCATTGGGTATACCTTCTACCTTAGATCCGAAGGCAAGATCTTTGTTGCTAAGAACGGATCCTTTCTGGAAAAAGAGTTTCTCTCAAAAGGAGTAAGTGGGAGGAAAGTAGAACTCGATGAAGTACTACCTCTTGAACCAGAAAGTAGTGCAGCTCAGGAAAATATTCCTGTGGTGCCTACACCGACTAGAGAGGAAATTAATGATGATGATCAAGGTACTTCGGATCAAGTTGCTACTGAACTTCATAGGTCCACAAGGACACGTTCCACACCAGAGTGGTATGGCAACCCTGTCCTGGAAATCATGTTGTTAGACAACGGTGAACCTTCGAACTATGAAGAAGCGATGGCGGGCCCAGATTCCAACAAATGGCTTGAAGCCATGCAATCCGAGATAGAATCCATGTATGAAAACAAAGTATGGACTTTGACTGACTTGCCCGTTGACCGGCGAGCGATAGAAAACAAATGGATCTTTAAGAAGAAGACGGACGCCGATGGTAATGTCACCATCTATAAAGCTCGACTTGTTGCTAAGGGTTATCGACAAGTTCAAGGGGTTGACTACGATGAGACCTTCTCTCCCGTAGCGAAGCTTAAGTCCATCCGAATCATGTTAGCAATTGCCGCATACTATGATTATGAGATATGGCAGATGGACGTCAAAACAGCATTCCTTAACGGTTATCTTAAGGAAGAGCTGTATATGATGCAGCCAGAAGGTTTTGTCGATCCTAAGAATGCTAACAAAGTATGCAAGCTCCAGCGATCCATTTATGGGCTGGTGCAAGCATCTCGGAGTTGGAACTTTCGCTTTGATGAAATGATCAAAGCGTTTGGGTTTATGCAGACTTATGGAGAAGCCCGCATTTACAAGAAAGTGAGTGGGTGCTCTATAGCATTTCTCATATTATATGTAGATGACATACTTTTGATGGGAAATGATATAGAATTCTTGGATAGCATTAAGGCCTACTTGAATAAGTGTTTTTCAATGAAGGACCTTGGAGAAGATGCTTACATATTAGGCATCAAAATCTATAGGGATAGATCGAGACGCCTCATAGGTCTTTCACAAAGCACATACCTTGATAAGATTTTGAAGAAGTTCAAAATGGATCAGTCCAAGAAAGGGTTCTTGCGTGTATTGCAAGGTGTGAGATTGAGCTCGGCTCAATGCCCGACCACGGCAAAAGATAAAGAAGAGATGAGTGTCATCCCCTATGCCTCAGCCATAGGATCTATTATGTATGCCATGCTGTGTACCAGACCTGATGTAAACCTTGCCGTAAGTTTGTGTGACGCCCCCGATTCAATCGTACACTAATCATGCATGCAAATGTGTACGATCAAAATCAGGGACTCACGGGAAGATATCACAACACTACTCTAAAACATAAATAAGTCATACAAGCATCATAATACAAGCCAGGGGCCTCGAGGGCTCGAATACAAGTGCTCGATCATAGACGAGTCAGCGGAAGCAACAATATCTGAGTACAGACATAAGTTAAACAAGTTGCCATAAGATGGCTAGCACAAACTGGGATACAGATCGAAAGAGGCGCAGGCCTCCTGCCTGGGATCCTCCTAACTACTCTTGGTCGTCGTCAGCGGCCTGCACGTAGTAGTAGGCACCTCCAGTGTAGTAGGAATCATCATCGACGGTGGCGTCTGGCTCCAGGGCTCCAGCATCTGGTTGCGACAACCAGGTAAAAGGGAAAAGGGGGAAAAGAGGGAGAAAAGCAACCATGAGTACTCATCCAAAGTACTCGCAAGCAAGGAGCTACACTACATATGCATGGGTATATGTGTAAGGAGGCCATATCAGTGGACTGAACTGCAGAATGCCAGAATAAGAGGGGGATAGCTAGTCCTTTCGAAGACTACGCTTCTGGCAGCCTCCGTCTTGCAGCATGTAGAAGAGAGTAGATTGAAGTCCTCCAAGTAGCATCGCATAGCATAATCCTACCTGGCGATCCTCCCCTCGTCGCCCTATGGAAAAGCGATCACGGCTATTCGAATAGATTAACTTCCCTGCAGGGGTGCACCAACTTACCCAACACGCTTGATCCCATTTGGCCGGACACACTTTCCTGGGTCATGCCCGGCCTCGGAAGATCAACACGTCGCAGCCCCACCTAGGCAAAACAGAGAGGCCAGCACGCCGGTCTAAACCTAAGCGCGCAGGGGTCTGGGCCCATCGCCCTGAGCACACCTGCACGTTGCGTGGGCGGCCGAAAGCAGACCTAGCCTAGTGGCGTTCCAGTCCAATCCGGCGCGCGCCGCTCCGTCGCTGACGTCTGAAGTGCTTCGGCTGATACCACGACGCCGGGATACCCATAACTACTCCCGCGTAGATGGTTAGTGCGTATAGGCTCGTAGCCAACTCAGATCAAATACCAAGATCTCGTTAAGCGTGTTAAGTATCCGCGAACGCCGAACAGGGCCAGGCCCACCTCTCTCCTAGCCGGTCTCAACCTGCCCTGTCGCTCCGCCACAAAGATCCACTCACGGGTGCTCCACCAGCCGACCCGACTTTAGTCTCCACATGTATCATGTATAAAGTATATTGTATATACCCGTGATCACCTCCCGAGTGATCACGGCCTGATAGGATAGCACGGCTGACGGACAAGAATGTAGGGCCACAGATGAATATACTAGCATCCTATACTAAGCATATAGGATTGCAGGTAAAGGTAACAACAGTAGTGTCAAGGACAGGCTATGCATCAGGATAGGTATAACAGAAAGCAGTAACATGCTACACTACTCTAATGCAAATAGTATAGAGTAGAATAGGCGATATCTGGTGATCAAGGGGGGGGGGGCTTGCCTGGTTGCTCTGGCAAGAGAGAGGGGTCGTCAACTCCGTAGCCGAACTGGGCAGCAGCAGCGTCGGTCTCGTAGTCTACCAGAGAGAAGAGGGGGGAAGAAACAATGAATACCATGTAAACAGATGCATATCGATGGATGACAAGACAAGTAACGATGCCAGGCGTGCCCTAGCGTGGTATGAGGTGGTACCGATTAAGGGGGGAAACATTCGAGAAAATATCCCCGGTGTTTCGTGTTTTCGGGCAGAGGAGCCGGAGGGAGAAAGTTGCGGGTTCGATAGGTTAGGGGTGTGTGGCGGACGAACGGACGATGTACCCGGATTCGTCTCGTCGTACTGAGCAACTTTCATGTTGAAAATATTTTAATCCGAGTTACGGATTAAAAGATATGATTTTCTAAAGATTTTATTAATTTCTAGAATTTAACTAATTATTTAATTTAACCCGAAAATGGAATTATGACATCAGCATTATGTCAGGGTGATATCAGCAGTCAACTAGTCAGTTGACCTAGTCAAACTGACATGTGGGTCCCACTGTCATTGTCTGTTAACTAATTAACCATGTTAATTAGATTAATTAACAGATTAGTTAGATTAGTTATTTAATTAGGTTTATTAAACATAATTAATTAAGTTAATTAATTTAATTAATTAATCAATTTGAATTTAATTTAATTATGTTTTTATTATTATTAATATATTTTTTTATCTCCTTTTTTTTGTTCTGGGGGCTTGAGGCCCCACTTGTCATAGGCCCATAGGGGCCTAACGGATCGGGTGCGCCCGATCGGGCGGTTTTGGGCGCAGGCGACAGGCCCGAACGGGCGCAGGGCGAAGCCCCCAGGGGTGCGGCGCGGGCGCACGGCGACCGTGGCCGGAGCAGCGGCAAGGCGGGGCCGGGACGGAGCCGAGGCCGAGAGGGCGCTCGCCC
>NC_041381.1:429354420-429360723 GCF_002162155.2 Triticum dicoccoides
GCGCGGGGTGGGGCGAGTGGGGGTCGGGGAGCGGGTTAGGGTTTGCGGGGTGGGGGAACAAGGGGAGGGAGTTGCCGGCTAGGCCCTTGCCCAGCTGGGCCGGTGGCCGAATGGACCGGCCAGTTGGGTCGGCTGGCCCGGGGGGGGGTGCTTGCTTTTCTTTTCCTCTTTTTTTCTTTTTTTTTGTATTCTGTTTTTATTTCTTTTCTTTAATTTATTTTCTTTAACTGTTTTAATTCAACTTAGGGCATTTAAGTATTTGATAAATTTGTGTTTTCTTTACTATAATTACCTCTGTGATATTCGGCACAACCTGATCATTTTTGTTTCGATGTTTGAAAACTGTTGATGTTTGACAATATTTAAATTTTGAATTTGAAAAGTTTCGAACCGACGCGAGATTAAACAGTGACGGAGGTGACGTGGCATATTTAGCAGAGGTTACTGTAGCTTAATTATCCGGGCATCACAAATCTCCTCTACTACAAGAAATCTCGTCCCGATATTTAAGAGATGGAGTACGGGGGAAGTTCTGGTTACGAAATTCTAACGGATCTTCTCGGCCCTGGTTGCTCTTCTCAAAGAGGTTGATCCATAGCATTGATGTCTTCCATTAAATGCATACGGGCATCATGATGAAGTCGTCATTCTTCCTTCGGGGGCTCCGTCGTACTTACGAAAAAGATAAGGGGGAAAACTCGTGAAGTACGAAGTTCAATACATGTTAAGTACCTAGGGGCTATCTCAGTGAACGAGGTATAGAGTCACCTCTCGAGTTGAAATTCAAGAAAGTCATCGAGAGTAAATTAAGAAGGTGAAATAAGGAGTTTCAAGTGGATAGGCAACCGTTTGTGGCCTGAAACAAAATGTGACAGGGGTTCAGAGCAATGGGAAAGTATTGCGTCTGGTACCAGAATAGATCACTATGAAGGTGGCCCGTGAATTACCTATGAAGCCAAGCGGGTGGAATAACTTTGGAAATGGGGGTGTGTAGAAGAATCAGGTTTCGATCCTGTGGAACTGTGGGTTATGGGCCCACCATGTGGGTTAAAAGTAGAAGGAGTGGTGACATCTTGCGTGATCATGTAAGCAAGGCATGTTAGAGGATAGCCTGTCATTTATGTCGGCAACAACATCGGTACCAAGGGCGAGGGACGAAGAGAACCATTTTCCTGCTCGTCGAAACGAGGCGGACCAATAGGCAAAGTTCTCGTCCATCGGTGGCTACCGGAATGTTATCGACAAATGCAACAGGGTCTTGCTGACAGAATTGTACACTGGGGGTGTTTACATAAGCAAGAGAATATTACGGCTTAGCTCATATAGATTACAAGCAACGTTAAACCGACCAACGGAAAGGAAAATATGGTTATCAGATTAAACAGAACGATGGAAGGAAAATGTGTTTAAACACATATTTCAAGGGTATATCCTTCCCAAGGACAACCAGAGCATGATATCCATGACAGGATATATCATAGAAAACTCCTTAGGTAGGGGCGAGAAATTTCATGACATTACCCATACAACGGTGTTTGGATAATTGAGCAAGAAACATTTAGCATTGGGCTTCAAATGTTCTTGTTGAAAATCAAAGTATCACAGACATGCTTCGAGATAACATTTGACGTGGTCACTGGGTAAAGATCAGACTTTGGATACTCAAAGGATCCATCAGGAACAGCTTGTAGAATAAGTCTTACAATTTCCTCATGGAAGAATGGATAGCATTGCTAAAAGGAAAATTATAGCAATAGGTCCTCCGGTCAGGTGTGCTAGGCATGACATCACCTTATCGGGTCATAGAAAGACCAATGTTATAACTCTTGGAAATATGTTCCCACCATCATATCTGACCGAGATTCAGATCTGATTGGTGCCAGGATACCTCAGACTCAGGATGCCCGAGAAGAAAAGGTGCAACACAAATGACGAGATGACATTTTAAGATTCTCGAGAAATTTACTACGGAAGCGAGTTCCGAAACAAAAGCTCATCATTAAACCAATGAAGGGATAAGGAGGTAGCTGATGAACTCAGCGACAATTCATTGAGAATTCCAAACGGATGGATTTCCACAATTATGTAAACAAGGAGATATCATTTGCCAGATCAAAAGTTATAATGATGCATGCTCGAGGAAAACCTACACAAGTAAACATTGGTTGAAAGATGCACCCGAAATATGGGTTGGGTTGCACGACCAATGTCAGAATGGTGATTCAATAATCAATAGCCTAAGAATGAACTTTCGACCATTAACTTCAAAGAAATAGGGTTGCTAGAGGGAAAGAATCCAAACAACACCGTTCACTTGTTGGAATTAACACGGGGACCAAGAAAGAATGGTGATGCTGAGAAGTATTTCTATGTCAAGAATTCTCAAGAGGTGGAACAAATCTCAGAACATTCTTGACATAAGGGATGGTAATACTCCAAGGTAAAGAAGAACGATTGCTGGATAGCAAGGAACTCAAGGTATAACACCAAACATGAACAAGCTTGTGTTGGTGGGAAGGCAATAAAGTGGTCGATGATAATACAATTCATCAAGGGCAAGGATGGTATTTCTCATCATGAATTCAATTGATATCCTGGATGAGCTCAGATTGTTGATGATCACGACACCTTTGTCGCGAGAGTTCATGAAGGTGTAATCGATCGGCGACGACATCAAGTCAAAGTAATGATGAAGTGAAAGGTTATTGGAACCAAGGGTACGACACAAACTCGAAACCAAGCTTGTTGTTCAAGGCGAAATGATATGACGATGAGGATCGACGTAAGGTTAGTTCATCGTCGGAAATTGTGCTCCGAGAAGAAGGACCGGGTAGCACAGTTAAAATCATCACGACAATGATATAGCCAAACAGGCTAGGAATGGCGTGATCGGGTACAAACTCGTACTTATAGAAGTTTACTGAAGAGTTGTTGAACTGTAGTGCGGACTCGGTTCAGTTATCGGTGTCTTTGAGTGTTTAATAACTCAGAGCCCGTGAAAAATTGGAATCAGTGGGAAGGTAGCACTTGATGAAGAACTCATAAGAAGTTATGCAGTTCCATGATAATCTCGAGATACCAGGGGGTAATACTCGACGACAGATCCAAGTAGATGTTGGACTGGGGTATTGCTCTATAGAAGACAAGTGCTTAAACTTGCACAGGAAATGGTATTTAAAGGAGGACATGGTCGGAACCACGATTGCAAAGGATCAATTCACCGATACCCAAGGATATTATATCAAGGAAATAGTTACAAGAAGCTTCCATGATAGGATCTACATCGTGTCCATGGGCATGAACACAAAGTTCAAGGTCGACTCCCACTTCTTTAATGCATAACCTTCATTCACCTCTCGTATTTCGAAAATGACATTAGTTGTTGAAAGTTTTACCTGGTGCAATACCAGATAAGTTTGACCCGTGAAATCTTTCGGGTTCACACAGATTAGGGAAGGCATAGGTTCAACCCATCAGGGCATCTTAGAAACATATACCACAAACTTCGGAGTAGATAATACAAGCTCAAAAGTAGAGCATTGTTCAAAAGCAGATGATACAATTTACCAAAGGCATTATATATCGAAGGGAAGGCTCACAAGGTTATTGAATATGAAGGACAATGTCGGATAAAATCCATTAAAGGATCTGTCGGTCCATAACAGAGCTCATGTGAGCATCAGCACACAATCAGAGGAAGTAACAATGCAAGGGCATTGGATTATAGAAACAACTGACTAATCCAGAGCTCAAATGCAAAGGAATTATGATTTCCAAATTAAGGGAACAGAAGCAATGTTCTGATTAGGGGTGGAAAAGTTGAATAGCCTTAGGGGTACCATCGACGGCATTTGGATTGGTTGAGAACCAGCTCATGTTTAAAATGACGTCTGAGCCGGAAAGATAATTTAAAAGGATCAACTGATGATTGCGTGCATTCGCACTCATATTGAATCAAAAGGATCAAAATGACGATGCCTAAGGATACTAACGAATATTGCCAGACATATGGAAAGCATCCATCATGCAAGTAGACAAGTATGACAGAGCAATAAGCTACTAAGGATTTTTGGAGGATCGAATAGTATTTCGAAGACCATTGTGAAACACATGAACAACTGGGGGATGAGCGAATACTCGATAAGTGCGATAATTATCCATAGGGGTATTCAGGTGACAAAGAACAGCAAGGCGATAAGCTCAAAGGATTATCGAAACAACGACGAGTGTTTCGAGGTATCTGGTAATAACAAGACCAACTGGGGATGAATGTAAGAATAACAACTGCAAGTAGTTATCCATAAGGGTTGACGGTGGAAGGGGAATTGCAAATGCGATGAACATAAGTTCTCGGGTTAACAGCGGAGAGTATCTTCAGGGTCTTCACATGCCGCAGACGATCATCATTAATAAGGGGCTCTCCGGATGAAAGTGATAACGAGATCCTAATGTTAGATTTAGCAAAATTCATTTAACCCGAATAGAAGAGAGATCAGAGTCCCAGAGTATAGGTCGAGGAAGAAAAGATCCTAATACCACCCAATGGCGACGTGGGCCCGTAAGGCACACAGCCAAGTTAGTAAAAGTTTTGCAATGACTAGACTCAACTTCGGCCAAGGAGTTGGAAAGGGGGATTCCTACAGGCAGTCGGCTCTAATACCAACTTGTGACGCCCCCGATTCAATCGTACACTAATCATGCATGCAAATGTGTACGATCAAAATCAAGGACTCACGGGAAGATATCACAACACTACTCTAAAACATAAATAAGTCATACAAGCATCATAATACAAGCCAGGGGCCTCGAGGGCTCGAATACAAGTGCTCGATCATAGACGAGTCAGTGGAAGCAACAATATCTGAGTACAGACATAAGTTAAACAAGTTGCCATAAGATGGCTAGCACAAACTGGGATACAGATCGAAAGAGGCGCAGGCCTCCTGCCTGGGATCCTCCTAACTACTCTTGGTCGTCGTCAGCGGCCTGCACGTAGTAGTAGGCACCTCCAGTGTAGTAGGAATCATCGTCGACGGTGGCGTCTGGCTCCAGGGCTCCAGCATCTGGTTGCGACAACCAGGTAAAAGGGAAAAGGGGGAAAAGAGGGAGAAAAGCAACCATGAGTACTCATCCAAAGTACTCGCAAGCAAGGAGCTACACTACATATGCATGGGTATATGTGTAAGGAGGCCATATCAGTGGACTGAACTGCAGAATGCCAGAATAAGAGGGGGATAGCTAGTCCTTTCGAAGACTACGCTTCTGGCAGCCTCCGTCTTGGAGCATGTAGAAGAGAGTAGATTGAAGTCCTCCAAGTAGCATCTCCAAGCAGCATCTCCAAGTAGCATCGCATAGCATAATCCTACCCGGCGATCCTCCCCTCGTCGCCCTGTGGAAAAGCGATCACCGGGTTGTCTGTGGAACTTGGAAGGGTGTGTTTTATTAAGTATCCGGTTCTAGTTGTCATAAGGTCAAGGTACAACTCCAAGTCGTCCTGTTACAGAAGATCACGGCTATTCGAATAGATTAACTTCCCTGCAGGGGTGCACCAACTTACCCAACACGCTTGATCCCATTTGGTCGGACACACTTTCCTGGGTCATGCCCGGCCTCGGAAGATCAACACGTCGCAGCCCCACCTAGGCAAAACAGAGAGGCCAGCACGCCGGTCTAAACCTAAGCGCGCAGGGGTCTGGGCCCATCGCCCTGAGCACACCTGCACGTTGCGTGGGCGGCCGAAAGAAGACCTAGCCTAGTGGCGTTCCAGTCCAATCCGGCGCGCGCCGCTCCGTCGCTGACGTCTGAAGTGCTTCTGCTGATACCACGACGCCGGGCTACCCATAACTACTCCCGAGTAGATGGTTAGTGCGTATAGGCTCATAGCCAACTCAGATCAAATACCAAGATCTCGTTAAGCGTGTTAAGTATCCGCGAACGCCGAACAGGGCCAGGCCCACCTCTCTCCTAGGCGGTCTCAACCTGCCCTGTCGCTCCGCCACAAAGATCCACTCACGGGTGCTCCACCAGCCGACCCGACTTTAGTCTCCACATGTATCATGTATAAAGTATATTGTATATACCCGTGATCACCTCCCGAGTGATCACGGCCCGATAGTATAGCACGGCTGACGGACAAGAATGTAGGGCCACAGATGAATATACTAGCATCCTATACTAAGCATATAGGATTGCAGGTAAAGGTAACAACAGTAGTGTCAAGGACACGCTATGCATCAGGATAGGTATAACAGAAAGTAGTAACATGCTACACTACTCTAATGCAAGCAGTATAGAGTAGAATAG
>NC_041381.1:429360898-429361860 GCF_002162155.2 Triticum dicoccoides
TGCCTGGTTGCTCTGGCAAGAGAGAGGGGTCGTCAACTCCGTAGCCGAACTGGGCAGCAGCAGTGTCGGTCTCGTAGTCTACCGGAGAGAAGAGGGGGGAAGAAACAATGAATACCATGTAAACAGATGCATATCGATGCATAACAAGAGAAGTAACGATGCCAGGCGTGCCCTAGCGTGGTATGAGGTGGTACCGGTTAAGGGGGGAAACATTCGGGAAAATATCCCCGGTGTTTCGTGTTTTCGGGCAGAGGAGCCGGAGGGGGAAAGTTGCGGGTTCGATAGGTTAGGGGTGTGTGGCGGACGAACGGACGGTGTACCCGGATTCGTCTCGTCGTACTGAGCAACTTTCATGTTGAAAATATTTTAATCCGAGTTACGGATTAAAAGATATGATTTTCTAAAGATTTTATTAATTTCTAGAATTTAACTAATTATTTAATTTAACCCGAAAATGGAACTATGACATCAGTATTATGTCAGGGTGATGTCAGCAGTCAACTAGTCAGTTGACCTAGTCAAACTGACATGTGGGTCCCACTGTCATTGTCTGTTAACTAATTAACCATGTTAATTAGATTAATTAACAGATTAGTTAGATTAGTTATTTAATTAGGTTTATTAAACATAATTAATTAAATTAATTAATTTAATTAATTAATTAATTTGAATTTAATTTAATTATATTTTTATTATTATTAATATATTTTTTATCTCCTTTTTTTTGTTCTGGGGGCTTGAGGCCCCACTTGTCATAGGCCCATAGGGGCCTAACGGATCGGGTGCGCCCGATCGGGCGGTTTTGGGCGCAGGCGACAGGCCCGAACGGGCGCAGGGCGAAGCCCCCAGGGGTGCGGCGTGGGCGCACGGCGACCATGGCCGGAGCAGCGGCACGGCGGGGCCGGGACGGAGCCGAGGCCGAGAGGGCGCTCGCCCGCAGGGACGACGAGGCCATGCTCGCG
>NC_041381.1:429362980-429372469 GCF_002162155.2 Triticum dicoccoides
TCTTTTTTTTGTATTCTGTTTTTATTTCTTTTCTTTAATTTATTTTCTTTAACTGTTTTAATTCAACTTAGGGCATTTAAGTATTTGATAAATTTGTGTTTTCTTTACTATAATTACCTCTGTGATATTCGGCACAACCTGAACATTTTTGTTTCGATGTTTGAAAACTGTTGATGTTTGACAATATTTAAATTTTGAATTTGAAAAGTTTCGAACCGACGCGAGATTAAACAGTGATGGAGGTGACGTGGCATATTTAGCATAGGTTACTGTAGCTTAATTATCCGGGCGTCACAGTTTGGTAGGAAGGTACCAAAGTAATCCCGGCAAGGAACACTGGACAGCGGTCAAGAATATCCTGAAGTACCTGAAAAGGACAAAGGACATATTTCTCGTTTATGGAGGTGACGAAGAGCTCGTCGTAAAGGGTTACGTCGACGCTAGCTTCGACACAGATCTGGATGACTCTAAGTCACAAACCGGATACGTGTATATGTTAAATGGTGGGGCAGTAAGCTGGTGCAGCTGCAAGCAGAGCGTTGTGGCGGGATCTACATGTGAAGCGGAGTACATGGCAGCCTCGAAGGCAGCGCATGAAGCAATTTGGGTGAAGGAGTTCATCACCGACCTAGGAGTCATACCCAATGCATCGGGGCCGATCAAACTCTTCTGTGACAACACTGGAGCTATTGCCCTTGCCAAGGAGCCCAGGTTTCACAAGAAGACCAGGCACATCAAGCATCGTTTCAACTCCATCCGTGAAAATGTTCAAGATGGAGACATAGATATTTGCAAAGTACATACGGATCTAAATGTCGTAGATCCGTTGACTAAACCTCTTCCGCGAGCAAAACATGATCAACACCAGAACTCTATGGGTGTTCGATTCATCACAATGTAACTAGATTATTGACTCTAGTGCAAGTGGGAGACTGTTGGAAATATGCCCTAGAGGCAATAATAAACGGATTATTATTATATTTCTTTGTTCATGATAGTTGTCTTTTATTCATGCTATAATTGTATTATCCGGAAATCGTAATACATGTGTGAATACTTAGACCATAACATGTCCCTAGTGAGCCTCTAGTTGACTAGCTCGTTGATCAACAGATAGTCATGGTTTCCTGACTATGGACATTGGATGTCGTTGATAATGGGATCACATCATTAGGAGAATGGTGTGATGGACAAGACCCAATCCTAAGCATAGCACAAGATCGTGTAGTTCGTTTTGCTAGAGCTTTTCCTATGTCAAGTATATCTTCCTTAGACCATGAGATCGTGTAACTCCCGGATACCATAGGAGTGCTTTGGGTGTACCAAACGTCACAACGTAACTGGGTGACTATAAAGGTGCACTATAGGTATCTCCGAAAGTGTCTGTTGGGTTGACACGGATCGAGACTGGGATTTGTCACTCTGTATTACGGAGAGGTATCACTGGGCCCACTCGGTAGTGCATCATCATAATGAGCTCAAGGTGACCAAGTGTCTGGTCACGGGATCATGCATTACGGTACGAGTAAAGTGACTTGCCGGCAACGAGATTGAACGAGGTATTGGGATACCGATGATCGAATCTCAGGCAAGTAACATACCGTCTGACAAAGGGAATAGTATACGGGGTTGCTTGAATCCTCGACATCGTGGTTCATCCGATGAGATCATCGAGGAGCATGTGGGATCCAACATGGGTATCCAGATCCCGCTGTTGGTTATTGACCGGAGAGCCGTCTCGGTCATGTCTGCATGTCTCCCGAACCCATAGGGTCTACACACTTAATGTTTGGTGACGCTAGGGTTGTATGAATATGAGAATGCAGCAAACTGAATGTTGTTCGGAGTCCCAGATGAGATCCCGGACATCACGAGGAGTTCTGGAATGGTCCGGAGGTAAAGAATTATATATAGGAAGTGCTGTTTCAGCCATCGGGAAAGTTTCGGGGTCACTCGGTATTGTACCGGGACCACCGGAAGGGTCACGGGGGTCCACCGGGTGGGGCCACCTATCCCGGAGGGCCCCGTGGGCTGAAGTGGGAGGGGAACCAGCCCCTAGTGGGCTGGTGCGCCCCCTTGGGCCCCCCTGCGCCTAGGGTTGGAAACCCTAGGGTGGGGGGGGGGGCGCACCACTTGCCTTGGGGGGCACTCCACCCCCCTGGCCGCCGCCCCCCTTGGAGATTCAATCTCCAGGGGCCGGCCCCCCTGGGGGCCTATATAAAGGAGGGGGGAGGGAGGGCAGCGACACCCTGAGTCTTGGCGCCTCCCTCCCCCTGCTACACCTCTTCCTCGTCCCGCAGTTGCTTGGGGAAGCCCTGCCGGAGTCCTGCTGCATCCACCACCACGCTGTTGTGCTACTGGATCTTCATCAACCTCTCCTTCCCCCTTGCTGGATCAAGACGGAGGAGACGTCACGCTGACCGTACGTGTGTTGAACGCGGAGGTGTCGTCTGTTCGGCGCTAGGATCTCCGGTGATAGGATCACGACGAGAACGACTACCTCAACCCCGTTCTCTTGAACGCTTCCGCACGCGATCTACAAGTGGTATGTAGATGCATCTCTCTCTCCTATCACTCGTTACTTGGATGAACTCATAGATGGATCTTGGTGAAATCGTAGGAATTTTTTTTATTTTCTGCAACGTTCCCCAAGAGTGTTGTGATATCTCCCCATGAGTCCCTTACCTTGATCGTACATATTTACGTGTATGATTAGTGTACGATTGAATCGGGGGCGTCACAAGTTGGTATCAGAGCCGACTGCCTGTAGGATCCCCCTTTCCAACTCCTTGGCCGAAGTTTAGTCTAGTGTTTGAAAAATTGTTTTACTAACATGGATGTGTGGCTTACGGGCCCACGCCGCCATTGGGTGGTATTAGGATCTTTTACTCCTCGTCTATACTCTGGGACTCCGATCTCTTGTCTATTTGGGCTAAATGATTTTGCTAAATCTAACATTAGGATCTAGTGATCACATCCATCCGGAGATTTGTGTTACCCCTTTCTTGAATTGAGGGCCAATATCTGCTTCACAATGTTCACTGATCGCAGGTTCCTCTTATCGAGGGCACCCTGCGTCATCACTTGCAAATCCCTCACTCTAGTGGGCTTTTCAACGCTGATGTAGCCTTTGCTATGTCCCGCTGTTGTAGCCCTCCATCGCATGCATGCGTGCAACCTAGTATGTTTAGGGTATTTCTCTGATCCGAACTCATACAAAAAGCGTGTAATTGGCTCTATATATGTATCAATATGTCTTCAATGACTACTGCTTTGTACATACTGCGCCTTTGCTCATTGTTCTGATTACACCATGAATGAGTCCTTACACTTGCTCCACCTGATGGAGTCATGTACCTAGGGTAGGGTCACAGACCTGATCTAAGTACCCTGCCCAAGGACACCCTTAGAAGAGATCACCTTCCAGTCGACCTACGAGGGACTCACTCGACTGACTTGAAGGACTCGACCACGAAGACTCACTCGACCACCAGAAGGTCAAGAGGCACTCTGCACTGCAACGGTCTGCAATTAAGTAGACTTTATGATAGTAAAGACACTTTATGTGGGGCATTACCAGTAATGCCCCGGACTTAATGTACCTTAAACCCTTCATTACGTGGGTTGGCGGGGGTCCTGGCGCACTCTATATAAGCCACCCCCCTCCACAGGCAGAAGGGTTCGGCACCCTATAATCCATATACACATAATCCACTCGACCGCCTCCGGGCTCCAAGACGTAGGGCTTTTACTTCCTCCGAGAAGGGCCTGAACTCGTACATCTCTTGTGTTTACAACCTCTCCATAGCTAGGACCTTGCCTCTCCATACCTACCCCCCACTCTACTGTCAGATTTAGATCCACGTCAGTTGGCACCCACCGTGGGGCCGGTGTTTTAGCGATTTTGTGGAGAAGTTGCGATTCTTCCGAGTACTTTCATCATGGTAGCTGCTGGAGTTTTGGTCGAGGGTCGAGAGATTCGTCTCGGTGCTCTCACCTTCGTCGCCGACGACTCCGCCTAGCTCCAGGAGGCTCCACTCGACGTCGATGTGCTCCCCGTCCGCGGTGCGACGCATTTTCGCGCATGTGTCCGCGGCGTTCTGCTGCGGCAACCGTCGACCCCATATCGGTCGACTCCCCTATCGACCACCCTCCCGGTCTCCCGCCAGCGCAAGCGCTCGGGTCGGTCGAGGCTTCAGCGGTGGGTGAGACACGCGGTGGCTCGCCAGACGGCCACCACCCAAGTTGCGGCAATCGAGCCCGACGAATCTCTCTACGGCCTGTTCGATCTGTCGACTGGCTCCGTAGAGACTGCATCCGAATGCGATAGCAGTGATCCAGCGGCGGAAATCCTGATGGTCGATGGGCCTCACAGCCCCCCTGGCTTCGCCCGTGATGGTGGGGCAGGCGACGGAGGCGACCCCGCACGAGACCACGAAGAGTACCAGCCCGAGCCACTCGACTCTCTGCAAAGAGAGGAACTTCGCCGCAGGAACATGGATGCCCTGCATACCCCCATCGCAGGAGAAACCCCCGAGGCTCGCGCCTTGGAGGAGGCACGTTTGGCCAATTTGGTCGAACGCGCTCGCCTGGAGAATCTTCAGCGAGCACTCGACGAGCGCACGCGGCAACGAGTTCCCGACGCCAATCGACGTCAACTCTTCCCGCCGACTCAGGTATATCGAACCCCAATCCAGAATTTAGCAGCTGCGACCCGTATAGCAGAGTCCATCTAGACCTCTCAGTCGGAAGCTGGCAGAGGCTTGATGCAGATCAGGGATCTGCTCCGGGCAGCAGGAGATCAGAATTCAGCCGTGTCGCGGTCGCGCAACAGAATTCACAGTCGATCCGTCGCTGCGAATACGGTTCAGTCGGCTCACAGTCCCAGATCGCCTCCGCGGCGTGAAGGGCGCGAGAATCGGCGAGACCAATATGGAGACCGACACGACCGAGATGATAGGCGTCGAGTGCCCACTTCCCCTCCGAGGGGTGGGTCTTACGCTCCTCGGCAGCAAGATGACAGACGTCAGCTCAGTGCGGGGCGAAGAGTTCCAGTCGACCCCAGAGAACCAGGCTTCGACGCGCGATCCATTATCGTGCAAGGCTTGGTCGACCGGAACAGAGCCCATCGAGTCGACAGAGATGCGCCCACGAGCAGTCGAGTGCATGTTTCTGGTCCGGAATGTTTCAGCAGAGCTATCAGAGCCGCAGTGATTCCTCCCAATTTCAGGTTGGCAACAGGAGTCAGCAAGTTCACCGGTGAGTCTAAGCCTGAAACTTGGCTTGAGGACTACCGAGTGGCGGTTCAGATTGGTGGTGGGAATGACGAGGTGGCCATGAAGCATTTGCCCCTCATGTTGGAAGGTTCTGCCAGAGCGTGGTTGAATCAGTTACCTCCTAGCAGCATTTACACTTGGGAAGATCTGTCCCGAGTGTTCGTCAGAACGTTTGAAGGAACTTGCAAGCGACTGGCTGGATTGACGGAGCTGCAAGTCTGCGTGCAGAAGACCAACGAGACTCTCAGGGAGTATATTCAGAGATGGATCACTTTTCACCATACTGTGAAGAATGTGTCTGATCATCAGGCAGTCTGCGCCTTCAAGGATGGTGTCAAGAACAGAGAATTGAGTTTGAAATTTGGTCGAACCGGAGACATGACCTTGAGTCAGATGATGGAAATTGCTACCAAGTACGCCAACGGCGAAGAAGAAGACCGACTCCGAAGCGGCAAGCACAAGCCGAGCCAGTCGGAGAAGGGAAACACCAGTCGGAAACAGAAGCGGAAGGCTGAACCGGCAGCTCCTGGAGAGGCTCTGGCCGTGACTCATGGAAAGTTTAAAGGGAAATCAAAAGGATCCTGGAACCCTAAGAAGAGAAAGGAGAGAAAAGAGATGGCGCCCACCTTGGGAAGGAACTGGATGAGCGCTTCTTCCTATTTCGGGTCGAGTGTTGTGGAGATGTGGGTCGCTAATGTCGTCATGGTTCCTAAGAAGGACAAATCGCTCCGAATGTGCATTGATTTCAAGCACATCAACCGGGCCTGCCCGAAAGATCATTTTCCTCTCCCTCGCATAGATCAAATTGTTGACTCGACCGCGGGATGCGAGAGATTGTCTTTTCTAGACGCCTACTCCGGGTACCACCAGATCCGTCTGTACGGACCCGACGAGGTAAAAACAGCTTTCATCACTCCATTCGGGTGCTTCTGCTATATCACCATGCCATTCGGCCTCAAGAATGCCGGAGCCACATTTATGCGAATGATTCAGAAGTGTCTACTCACTCAAATCAGTTGGAATGTGGAAGCGTATATGGATGATATCGTCGTCAAGTCACGAAAAGGTTCCGACCTGCTTGCTGACCTCGCCGAAACATTTGCCAACCTCAGAAGGTATGATATCAAGCTCAATCCATCAAAGTGCACATTCGGAGTTTCCGGTGGCAAGTTACTCGGTTTTCTCGTTTCCGAGCGAGGGATCGACGCTAATCCAGAAAAGATCGGCACTATTCTCTGAATGAAACGCCCTGTGCGAGTGCACGATGTCCAGAAGCTTACTGGATGCTTGGCCGCATTAAGTCGATTCATCTCACGACTCGGTGAAAAGACATTGCCTCTTTACCGACTAATGAAGAAGGCAGACAAGTTCGAGTGGACTCCAGAAGCTGATGCAACGTTTGCCGAGCTAAAAGCTCTGCTCTCCACCCAACCGGTGCTTGCTGCTCCAATCAGCAAAGAGCCTCTGTTGCTTTATATCGCAGCCACAGGACAAGTCGTCAGTACAGTGCTTACGGTCGAGCGGGAAGAAGAAGGAAAAGCTTTCAAAGTTCAGCGCCCAGTGTATTATTTGTCTGAAGTCTTGACTCCATCCAAGCAGAGATATCCTCATTATCAGAAGCTTGTGTATGGAATATACATGACCACAAAGAAGGTTGCTCATTATTTCTCTGATCATTCCATCACAGTCGTCAGCGACGCTCCACTATCAGAGATTTTGCACAACAGAGATGCAACTAGTCGAGTGGCGAAATGGGCGATTGAACTTCTTCCCCTTGATATCAAGTTTGAGGCAAAGAAAGCCATTAAGTCCCAGGCAATAGCAGATTTCCTCGCCGAGTGGATTGAACAGCAGCAGCCGACTGAAGTTCACTCGGAGCATTGGACCATGTTTTTTGATGGCTCTAAGATGTTGAATGGTTCCGGTGCTGGGGTTGTCCTGGTTTCCCCCAGAGGAGATATGTGCTCCAGATTCACTTTGATTCCTCCAACAATGAGGCAGAGTATGAGGCCCTCTTATACGGATTGCGCATGGCCATTTCACTCGGCGTCCGTCGCCTGATGGTCTATGGAGATTCAGATTTAGTGGTCAACCAAGTGATGAAGGAGTGGGATGTGAGAAGCCCAGCCATGACTGGATACTGCAGTGCAGTGAGGAAGCTGGAAAAGAAGTTTGAGGGGTTGGAGCTCCATCATATACCCCGACTGAAAAATCAAGCAGCTGATGATCTAGCAAAGATAGGTTCCAAGAGAGGAGCCATTCCGAGTGGTGTGTTCTTGGAGCATATACACACTCCGTCAGTCAAAGAAGATCCTTTCACCGAAGAAGCTCCACAGCCCAAGAGTGCCACAGATCCGACTGAGGTTGAAGTCCCAGCAGTGGTCGACTTGGTCATGGAGGTCTTGGTGGTCATTCCCGACTGGACAGTTCCGTATATCGCGTATATCCTGAGAAAAGAGCTTCCGGAGGATGATGAAGAGGCTCGACAGATCGTCCGTCGATCTAAAGCCTTTACCGTAATCAAAGGACAGTTACATAGAGAAAGCGCGACTGGAGTTGGTCAGAAGTGCATAACACCAGAAGAAGGTCGAATCATCCTTAATGATATCCACTCGGGGACCTGTGGTCATCATGCGTCCTCTCGGACCATCGTGGCCAAAGCATACCGAGCCGGATTTTACTGGCCAAAGGCGAATGAGATGGCAAAGGAAATAGTGGATAAGTGCGAGGGATATCAGTTCTACTCGAATATGTCGCACAAGCCTGCATCAGCTCTGAAGAGCATTCCACTCGTCTGGCCTTTCGCAGTATGGGGGTTGGACATGGTCGGTCCTTTGAGAACAGGTTGAAGTGGCTTCACGCATGTACTGGTGGCAGTCGACAAGTTCACCAAGTGGATTGAGGCTAAACCAATCAAGAACCTTGACGCCGGTACTGTTGTTAGCTTCATCAGGGAACTGATATTCAGATATGGAGTCCCGCACAGCATCATTACAGATAATGGGTCGAACTTTGACTTGGAGGAATTCAGGGATTTCTGCAACTCTCAAGGCACACGAGTCGACTACACTTCAGTCGCCCATCCGCAGACGAATGGACAAGCAGAGCGAGCCAATGGCCTGATTCTCAAGGGACTGAAACCCCGACTGATGCGTGATCTCAAGCATGCAGCTGGAGCGTGGGTCGACGAACTTCCCTCGGTGCTTTGGGGACTGCGGACCACACCTAATCGATCGACCGGAAGAACTCCATTCTTCTTGGTCTACGGAGCTGAAGTAGTCTTGCCGAGTGATCTTCTCCACAATGCTCCTCGAGTTGAGATCTACAACGAAGCAGAAGCTGAACAAGCGCGGCAGGACGCAGTCGACCTTTTAGAGGAAGAAAGGGAGATGGCTCTGATCCGATCGACCATCTACCAACAAGATTTGCGTCGTTTCCACGCCAGAAATGTGAGGGGTCGAGCCTTCCAGGAAGGAGATTTAGTTCTCCGAGTGGATCAGAAGAAACATCACAAGCTTGCTCCTTCTTGGGAAGGACCCTTCATCGTCACCAAAGTTCTCCACAACGGGGCGTACCGTCTTTACAACGTCGAACATAATATCGACGAGCCCCGAGCTTGGAACGCGAAACTACTCCGCCCATTTTACACTTAAGTTTATCACTCGGATGAGTTGCAATAAAGTACTCCTGTAGTTCATGGATTTCAAAATAATAGTGTCATAGTTCCTCCATAATTTTTGTCACTTTTTATTTTGTCCAATAAAATTTCCCCCTCAGTGGGTGACTTAGCCGCGAATCCGTTTCGCCTAAGTTTGTAAAAATCCTTACCGAGTGGTGAGCCAGACTCCCACTCGGAGGCTTAGCTGCGAATCCGTTTCGCCTAAGATTAAATAAAATCCTACCGAGTGGTAAGCCAGACTTCCACTCGGAGGCTTAGCTGCAGTCCAAGTACTCGCCTAAGTTATAAAAATCCTACCGAGTGGTAAGCCAAACTTCCACTCGGAGGCTTAGCTGCAGTCCAAGTACTCGCCTAAGTTATCAAAATCCTACCGAGTGGTAAGCCAGACTTCCACTCGGAGGCTTAGCTGCAGTCCAAGTACTCGCCTAAGTTATAAAATTCCTACCGAGTGGTAAGCCAGACTTCCACTCGGGGGCTTAGCTGCAACCCAGTGCTCGCCTAAGATATAAAAATCCTACCGAGTGAAGAGCAAAC
>NC_041381.1:429372973-429409496 GCF_002162155.2 Triticum dicoccoides
AAAATCCTACCGAGTGGTAAGCCAGACTTCCACTCGGAGGCTTAGCTGCAGTCCAAGTACTCGCCTAAGTTATAAAATTCCTACCGAGTGGTAAGCCAGACTTCCACTCGGAGGCTTAGCTGCAGTCCAAGTACTCGCCTAAGTTATATAAATCCTACCGAGTGAAGAGCAAACCTCTCACTCGGGGGCTTAGCTGCAGCCCAGTGCTCGCCTAAGATATAAAAATCCTACCGAGTGAAGAGCAAACCTCTCACTCGGGGGCTTAGCTGCAGCCCAGTGCTCGCCTAAGATATAAAAATCCTACCGAGTGAAGAGCAAACCTCTCGCTCGGGGGCTTAGCTGCAGCCCAGTGCTCGCCTAAGATATAAAAATCCTACCGAGTGAAGAGCAAACCTCTCACTCGGAGGCTTAGCTGCAGCCCAGTGCTCGCCTAAGATATAAAAATCCTACCGAGTGAAGAGCAAACCCCTCACTCGGGGGCTTAGCTGCAGCCCAGCGCTCACCTAAGTGGATTAAGGAATAAGTCGACTGCAGTGAGCGTCTTGCTTTGAACCTGCAAAAGACATTTCAAGCCAAAAGCAATCATATTCAAACATCAAATTCAAGTTCGGAACGATACCTAAAGGAACCGAAAGTGCTCAGGCGCTAAGCCTGTTAAGGTTTATCGGTTACAACTCCACTCGGCATACCGAGGCAAATTTAAAGCGTCGAGCTTAAAAGAAGTTTTTTACCCCTCCTGTGGAGGGCTGGAAGGTGCAACAAACTCATCAAGATCAATTCCATCTGCGATCCGAGTGGCAGCAGCAATGAAAGTTTCCATAAAGGACCTGAAGTCGTGTTTCTTGGTGTTGGCCACCCGGAGGGCCGCCAGCTTGTCTTCTCGCGCATCTTTGCAGTGGACTCGGGCCAGACACAGAGCAACATCTGCACCGCACCGAGCCGAGGACTTTTTCCACTCCTGCACTTGACCAGGGACCGTGTTCAAGCGAGCCATCAGCGACTCGAGGTCGTTCTGGAGTGTCTCCCTGGGCCAGAGCGTTGAGTCGATGCGAGATGTGGCGACCTTCAGCCTTGCAAGATAGTTCACGACAGCTGCAACACGGGACTCCAGTCGGAAAACATTCATGGCAACTTCGTCGTTCACCGGAGAATTGACGGGGTCAAGGTTTGGTTCCAGCCGGCTAGTCTCTTCTTCAAAGTCTTGACAAAATTCTGCAAGGGCGATCACCGAGTCAAGGCAATGGTCGAATGGAAAAATCACAGTTGAAAATGATTGTTGAGCGTAAAGGTTACCTTCAAGCATAAGGAACAACTTCTTGGCAAGACCACTCACAAAGGCCTCCTGATCATTTTTCTTCCCAAGAGCAGCTTTCAGATTGGTATTTTCTTGTTCAAGCTTGGTGACTGAAGCTAACTTCTCGTCAGCAAGCTTGATCTTCTCAGCTAGTTCAAGGTCTTTTTTCTGTTGGGCCTCCTTCACCTTACCTGCAAGTTACAGCAAGATCAGATTTTGAAACAAATAAAGGGAAAAAGCAGTCGTCGAGGTCTCACCAAACATACCTTTGGTCTCCTCCTTTGCCTTCGTCAGATTCTCCTGAACCAGCTTCAAATCCAGCTCGAGCTGAATGTGCTTGTTTTCCAGCTCAGTGTAGCGAGCCGCAAGGTCACAGGATCTCTGCGAAGAATCAATCGACTAAATGTCAAAGATAATTCACTTCCGAGTGGAAAAGGAGAAATCATGCGTTTCTAAGACTACAGCCGAATACAAGCATTCGACCGTAGTCTCGGGGACTACACCCACTGGGTGCACTCAGCGTGCCCCCACTAATCCTATTGAAGACAGAGTCGACCAGTCGACTTCAAAAAAAACAAGATGTATTCTTTAAGACTGTAATCGACTACAAGCAGTCGACCACAGTTGCGAAATCCAGTCGCCATAGTCGAATGACGGAAAGACTGAACTTATAAAGCCTAAGGCCGACTGCCAGCAGTCGACCTTAGCCTTGGGGACTACACCCAGTGGGTGCACTCAGCGTGCCCCCACCGGTTTGCGAAATCCATTCACCATAGTCGAATGACGGAAAGACTGAACTTATAAAGCCTAAGGCCGACTGCCAGCAGTCGACCTTAGCCTTGGGGACTACACCCAGTGGGTGCACTCAGCGTGCCCCCACCGGTTTGCGAAATCCATTCGCCATAGTCAAATGATGGAAAGACTGAACTTATAAAGCCTAAGGCCGACTGCCAGCAGTCGACCTTAGCCTTGGGGACTACACCCAGTGGGTGCACTCAGCGTGCCCCCACCGGTTTGCGAAATCCAGTCGCCATAGTCAAATGACGGAAAGACTGAACTTATAAAGCCTAAGGCTGACTGCCAGCAGTCGACCTTAGCCTTGGGGACTACACCCAGCGGGTGTACTCAGCGTGCCCCCACTAACACGGAGTTTAAATCCACACACCCAGTGGGTGATTACTATAAATTCCGGAAAGAAAAGTTTTTGATAGCATATCCTAACAGAACAAGCGGTGGTCGACTGACCTGAACATTGCTTTGAAGGGCGGAACTGGCGTCGTAAGCTGCCTGGCTCGCATCCCGGATGGTCTTCAACTGCTCCATCATGATCCCTGCCTGGCGTATCGCCTCCTTCGCGGCGCCAGCTTGGTCCTCTGGGACATGGTGCGTCGTGAAGAGGGAGGGCTGCAGAGCACTCGTCAGTGGATCTGCGAAGGACACAGTGTGTCGAGTGGTGTTCTCCTCCTCCGCGACCAGAGTCTCAGGCACCGTCACATCCTGGGGCACCCTGCCGGCAGACACTTTCCTACTCCTTTTGTGCTTCAGTGGTTCCTCATCTTCATCATCATCAGGGAGAGTGATAACAACATTGGATGGAGCTACAGAAAAGAATCAGAATTAGAGATCATGAGTCAGTCGACTAGAAACGGTGTTAAGAGTATAGTACCAGGTTTTGAGGTTGCTGCGTCCTCCATCTCATGGTCGTCAGCCCGGGCTGAGGTCTCGGAAGTAGCAGCACTGCAACTCCAAAGAATCAGTCGACTAACTCCAGCGCCAACCAGAGATAAAGTTCGCACAAAACAAGAAGACTTAAGCAACATGATTACCCTGATATGGTGGGGATGGACACCTTCATCTTCGGTAGGAGCTTGGTCGGATCTGACGGGGCCGCCCTGGGCTGCTTCGACGCCTTTTCAGTCGGCGTCGGAGAGGTGGTCCGAGGGCGCTTGGTCGACTGTGTAACAGTCGCAACCCCCTTGCCACGTTCAGTCGCAGGGTCATGGACAAGCTTCGACCGCCTTTCCAAGCGCGGTGGTGCGACCTCCTCCTCCTCCTCTTCTTCGTCCTCATCATCATCATCATCATCGTCATCATCATCATCATCATCCTCAGCGGCGTCCGAGTCCCACTCCTCCTCCTGGCTCTCACCCCCGGTCGCTTCTCCCTCCTCAGTCGGAGCCTGTGCTCCATTGGGCATCGAGTACAGCTCAGTGAGGACCTGATAGACATCAAGACAAAGATCAGTCGACCGATCGGCAGAGAAAACAGAAATAAATGTGACAAGAATACAATGGGAAGTGGAGCAGACATACCTTGTTTGGATCACTATGGTGGTCGAGTGGAGGAACCCTTCTGGCTCCGCGAGGGTTATCCTTGTTCCCAGTAACAGCGGCCATCCACCTTTCCAGAGTGGCATCGTCGACTGCTTCTGGATTGACCCGAGTCTCATCCTCAGTCCCGCGGTACAACCACATGCAATGGCTCCGGAACTGAAGAGGCTGGATATGACGCCTAAGAAAAACCTCCAGGAGATCCATACCCGTCACTCCCTCCCGAACCAACTGAACTACATGCTCCATCAGCATCTTCACGTCAGCTTTCTCCTCCGGAATCACCTTCAGAGAGGAGGGCTTGTTCACTCGGCCCATGGTGAACTGAGGGAGTCCACTCGACTGCCCCGGTGTCGGCTGATCCTGGCAGTAGAACCAGGTCGACTGCCAGCCTCTGACTGACTCGGGAAATGTCATGGCTAGGAAGGTGCTCTTGTTCCTCACCTGGATCCCCAGACCCCCACACATTTGGACAACTTGGGTTTTTTCGTCGCCTGGGCTCGCCTTCTTCACGGTCTGAGAGCGACACGTGAATATGTGCTTGAACAAGCCCCAATGCGGTCGACAACCCAGAAAACTCTCACACATGGACACAAACGCGGCAAGATAAGCGATAGAATTCGGGGTGAACTGGTGGAGTTGCGCTCCAAAGAAGTTCAAGAAACCACAGAAGAAAACGCTCGGCGGCAAAGAAAATCCGCGGTCGACATGGGTAGCCAGAAGCACGCACTCACCCTCTTCCGGCTGGGGCTGCCACTCTTTCCCCGGAAGCCTTGCAGCTCCATGAGGGATTAGGCCCTCGTTGGCCATGTCGAGGAGATCCGTCTCCGTGATGGTCGATTGGATCCAATCTCCCTGGACCCAGCCTTTCGGCAGGCGAGATCTAGACGAAGACCCGCCGCGACTGGTGGATCTCCCCTTCGCCTTCTCCATCGCCGACGCCTTCTTCGCGCGTTCCAGCGCTGCCGTCTTCTCCTTGACCATGGCTGCCGGCGAGACGCGCGAGGAGAAGTTGTGCGGAGGCAAGAGCGAGCGCGTTGGGCGGAGACG
Source organism: Triticum dicoccoides (assembly GCF_002162155.2). Classification (NCBI taxonomy): domain Eukaryota; kingdom Viridiplantae; phylum Streptophyta; class Magnoliopsida; order Poales; family Poaceae; genus Triticum; species Triticum dicoccoides. Next base: position 429,377,648 of record NC_041381.1, read on the forward strand.
AAGGGAGCAGAGAGAGAATGCTGAGGCACTGCTCAAAAAATCCTCGCCGGGCGCGTTTATAAGATCCCTTCCGAGTGGATGACAGGTGGGCCCGGTCGATCTAATCATATCCTGAAACAGTTGCGCGGACGCGATACGTGGCGAAAAAAGCAGCGCGAGGATCGATGCGTCTATGCCCTGTCCCATCCGAGCGCCGCGGTCCTCCCTGCTTCGCGCGCTTCCCCAAATTTCGTATCCCGCGGAATCCACGAACGGCAGATCGGTCTGCCAGACGCAGGATTTCCTGCGATCCGTCGCTCGGAAATCGGCGAAGTCCAAAAGATCACTCGACGAAGGAAAAGAATGGATCGAGTCGACTAAAGAAAAGTTGTGCACTATCAATAAAGAGATTTTTTGGTTCAAAACAACGCACGACCAGTATGCGAAGGCTAATCGAAAACAGCATCAACTCCTTCATCACTCAAGCCTCAATCCATTCGGGGGCTAATGATGGAGTCATGTACCTAGGGTAGGGTCACAGACCTGATCTAAGTACCCTGCCCAAGGACACCCTTAGAAGAGATCACCTTCCAGTCGACCTACGAGGGACTCACTCGACTGACTTGAAGGACTCGACCACGAAGACTCACTCGACCACCAGAAGGTCAAGAGGCACTCTGCACTGCAAGGGTCTGCAATTAAGTAGACTTTATGATAGTAAAGACACTTTAGGTGGGGCGTTACCAGTAACGCCCTGGACTTAATGTACCTTAAACCCTTCATTACGTGGGTTGGCGGGGGTCCTGGCGCACTCTATATAAGCCACCCCCTCCACAGGCAGAAGGGTTCGGCACCCTGTAATCCATATACACATAATCCACTCGACCGCCTCCGGGCTCCGAGATGTAGGGCTTTTACTTCCTCCGAGAAGGGCCTGAACTCGTACATCTCTTGTGTTTACAACCTCTCCATAGCTAGGACCTTGCCTCTCCATACCTACCCCCACTCTACTGTCAGATTTAGATCCACGACACCACCCCTTGCTAAACTACCCCCCTATAGCATTTAAGCAGGATGGTTAGACCTGCTGATCGTGGCCGTGGTGGTAACAATCCACCACCACCCAGATACATGGCCGGAATGATACCACAGTTTGATATTGAATTGCTAGTTCGTGGAAGGAGCCATGGCTAAGTTTCCACGCCCCAATATGAATCAGCAACCCGCACCAGTGACTCTGCAATACTTTGTGCGCCTCAGCCCTGTCCTCTACCGCAACTCAACTCAGCCCCTTGATGCTGATGACTGAGTCCGTGACATCACTTTTGAGCTAGAGTCTACTGATGTAGCCCCTGCCAACTATGTTATCTTCGCGGCCTATTACCTGAAAGGTCCCGCTACTCAATGGTAGGACAGCCACATGCGTTCCTTACCTATTGGAACCATCATCACTTGGCCAAAATTCCAAGCTGCATTCCGCGGGCCAATGTCGAACCACCATGGTTAGTCTCAACGTCCGCGTTGAAATTGAAGGACTGGATTTCCATGTTTCCCCCATTGTTTTAAAGTCGTCCAATATCGACCTCATTCTAGCAATGGAATGGTTGAAAATACATACCACTTCCATCATTTGCGCCACTAAGATCGTCCATCTACTACATCCTTCAAATGAGATAGTAAGCTATCATGCTCATCTCGTTCGAAATGCCGAAGCATGGATTTATTCCTTGAATGCGTTGAACGCTTCTCCTCTTGTGAGAGTTGAAAACGCTCCAGTCATTTTTAAATTCCAGGATATCTTTCCAAAATAACTACCCAGTCCATAACCTTGAACTTGCTGCAGTTAAATTTGCACCGAAGTTGTGGCAACTTTTCCTTCTTGTTACTCGTTGCGAGATCTTCACCGATCATCAAAGTCTAAAGTATCTGTTTACTCGGCTAGATCTGGATCTCCGTCAGCAGCGATATATGGAAACAATTACCGACCATGACTATGGTATTTCTTATACCCCTAGCAAGGCTATTCATGGCCGATGCCCCGAGTCTCTAGTCCTTTTGCAACAACCACATGGCTTATAAAGCTCAACCCTTGCAAGATGATCTCAGTGCAAAGAGCATCCGATCTGCGTTCTCGTTCAAGCTGAACGTCTCACCCGTCTGAGGGCTATCAAATTTGTAAAGAGTCCATGGTTAAATCCTTCTGAAGATGAAGCCACTTGGGAACTCGAGGATCGTCTTCGAGATGAATACCCGTTTTGTTTCCGTCTACCTCCTAAAATCTCGGGACGAGATTTCTTGTAGTGGAGGAGAATTGTGCCGCCCGGATAATTAAGCTACAGTATTCCCCTGCTAATGATGCCAGGTCATCACATTACTGTTGCTGATCCTCACTTTATCCAAATCAGAATTCAAATTCAAGTTCAAATTAAAGTCCCAAATTCAAATTTCTCAAACATGCAAAATAAAATGTTCCAAATGTGGCAAATCTTCCATAACTAATTATGGTGGTGAGCCAACACTTTTGCAAAGTATTTAAATCCCTTTTGTGAATATAATAGTGGCTAAAAATAATTCTTAAATGCTTTTTAAATTATAAAAATACTAGACTATTTTATTGGAACCTCAAACTAAATGTGGCAGTGGTATAATTAGTAAAAGCAAATTTACGTGTTGTTCCTATATTTTATAAAGCTAATTGCTATTAAAAAAATAAAAGAAAAAAATTGTAAAAAGAAAATACAAAGGGAAAATAAAAAGGGGGGACTTCCCTCTGCCCCTGGGTTTGGCCACTGAACTGGCCCAGACAGCCCTACTCCCCACCACCCGGTCGCCTTCGGACCCTGTTCTTCCGACCGAGCATCGGCGCACGCTCCGTCGCCACCGAGCCGCCTCGCAGGCATGCCGGAGAGGTTAAGGACCCCCTCCCCCCCGATGCCTCGAGCCTTCCCCATCTCACCCAAAATATGTCCATCCCACTCCCCTCTCTCCTCCTCCGCCTATCCCCTCGCCCAGATCCCCTTTCCCTTCCTTTCGAGCTCTGCCATGGACGCGACGCCAACGTAGCCACGAGCACCACCGTCCCTGAGCCCCTCCGACGCGTTCACTTCCCCTACGACATCTACATGGGCGGGCTCGAGCTGGGCGTCCCTGCATCAAGCGGATCGACGCCATCCTCCTCCTTGGGCATCGTCACCTTCTTGTTCAGTCAATCGTTGTCCTGTGCTCCGACCCCTCCCCGAGCATGCTCTTGCACAACTACAGGTCCGGTGAGGCCCCCGTCCAAACCCTCCCTCCTTTTCCCGTGCCCCGAACGCCTTAGGCCACCGCACCCCCTCACGCCAACTTCCGACGACCCCGCGGTCACCATGTCGTGGCCGTGCATGCGTGCTCGTGCCCTGGCCTCACGCGCGTTGCGACCGTGTGCGCCCTCCGCGCATCCCCCTCGCTGGTGCGCTCGCGCCCACGCCCGCTCACCCTGCCATAGCCGCCGCACGCCCGCGACCTCCCAGCACTGCCTGCTGCTTGCTGTCGCAGTCACGCACCCGAACCTCTCCTCTGATACGTCTCCATCGTATCTAATTTTCCAAACACTTTTGCCCTTGTTTTGGACTCTAACTTGCATGATTTGAATGGAACTAACCCGGACTGACGCTGTTTTTAGCAGAATTGCCATGGTGTTATTTTTGTGCAGAAATATAAGTTTTCGGAATGACCTGAAACTCCACGGAGATTATTTTTGGAATTAATAAAAAATACTGGCGGAAGAATCAAGGCTAGGGGGCCCACACCCTGTCCACGAGGGTGGGGGCATGCCCCCGCCTCGTGGGCCCCCTGGTGCTCCACCGACCTCAACTCCAACTCCATATATTCATGTTCGGGGAGAAAAAAATCAGAGAGAAGGATTCATCGCGTTTTACGATACGAAGCCGCCGCCAAGCCCTAATCTCTCTCGGGAGGGCTGATCTGGAGTCCATTCGGGGCTCCAGAGAGGGGAATATGTCATCGTCGTCATCATCAACCTTCCTCCATCACCAATTTCATGATGCTCACCGCCGTGCGTGAGTAATTCAATCGTAGGCTTGCTGGACGGTGATGGGTTGGATGAGATTTACCATGTAATCGAGTTAGTTTTGTTAGGGTTTGATCCCTAGTATCCATTATGTTCTGAAATTGATGTTGCTATGACTTTGCTATGCTTAATGCTTGTCACTAGGGCCCGTGTGTCATGATTTCAGGTCTGAACCTATTATGTTTTCATGAATATATGTGAGTTCTTGATCCTATCTTGCAAGTCTATAGTCACCTACTATGTGTTATGATCCAGCAACCCCGAAGTGACAATAATCGAGACCACTCATGGTGATGACCGTAGTTTGAGGAGTTCATGTATTCACTAAGTGTTAATGCTTTGGTCCGGTACTCTATTAAAAGGAGGCCTTAATATACCTTAGTTTCCAATAGGACCCCGCTGCCAAGGGAGGGTAGGACAAAAGATGTCATGCAAGTTCTTTTCCATAAGCACGTATGACTATATTCGGAATACATGCCTACATTACATTGATGAACTGGAGCTAGTTCTGTGTCACCCTATGTTATAACTATTGCATGAGGAATCGCATCCGACATAATTATCCATCACTGATCCAATGCCTATGAGCTTTTCACATATTGATCTTTACTTAGTTACTTTACCGTTGCCACTGTTACAATTACTACAAAACTGCTACTGTTACTTTTGCCACTGTTACCGTTACTTCCATACTACTTTGCTACTAAATACTTTGCTGCAGATATTAAGTTATCCAGGTGTGGTTGAATTGACAACTCAACTGCTAATACTTGAGAATATTCTTTGGCTCCCCTTGTGTCGAATCAATAAATTTGGGTTGAATACTCTACCGTCGAAAACTGTTGCGATCACCTATACTTGTGGGTTATCAAGACTATTTTCTGGCGCCATTGCCGGGGAGCATAGCTCTATTCTTTGATTCACTTGGGATTTATATCTGCTGATCACTATGAGGAACTTGACAGACGAGAAAACCAAGATTTATCCCTCAACTAAGAGGGGAGGTAAGGAACTGCCATCTAGCTCTGCACTTGATTCACCTTCAGTTTTGAGTAAACTTGCGACACCTAAACCCGCTTCTGCTATTAATTCTGATATGTCGCATGTTATATGATGAAACTACTTCTATGCTTGATACTACTGTGCCATTAGGTGAATTTCTTGATGAACAACTTGCAAGGGCTAGAGAGAATGAAATTATTGAAACTTATAATATTGATGAAAGTGATGATGAAGATTTGATGTCTACTACGCAACCTTCTTCTTATAGACGTTGTTGGGTCTCCAAGTGCAGAGGTTTGTAGGATAGTAGCAAATTTCTCTCAAGTGGATGACCTAAGGTTTATCAATCCGTGGGAGGCGCAGGATGAAGATGGTCTCTCTCAAACAACCCTGCAACCAAATAACAAAGAGTCTCTTGTGTCCCCAACACACCCAATACAATGGTAAATTGTATAGGTGCACTAGTTCGACGAAGAGATGGTGATACAAGTGCAATATGGATGGTAGATATAGGTTTTTGTAATCTGAAATTATAAAAACATCAAGGTAACTAATGATAAAAGTGAGCACAAACGGTATTGCAATGCTAGGAAACAAGTCCCAAGGTTCATACTTTCACTAGTGCAAGTTCTCGCAACAATAATAACATAACTGGATCATATAACTATCCCTCAACATGCAACAAAGAGTCACTCCAAAGTCACTAATAGCGGAGAACAAATGAAGAGATTATTTTACGGTATGAAACCAAAAGTTATCCTTTCTGATCAATTTATTCAAGAGTCTGTAATAAAATAACATGAAACTATTCTTTCCGGTTCGATCTATCATAGAGTTCGTACTAGAATAACACCTTAAGACACAAATCAACCAAAACCCTAATGTCACCTAGATACTCCAATATCACCTCAAGTATCCATGGGTATGATTATACGATATGCATCACACAATCTCAGATTCATCTATTCAACAAACACAAAGTACTTCAAAGAGTGCCCCAAAGTTTCTACCAATGAGTCAAGACGAAAACGTGTGCCAACCCCTATGCATAAGTTCACAAGGTTACTGAACCCGCAAGTTGATCACCAAAACATACATCAAGTAGATCACGTGAATATCCCATTGTCACCACAGATAAGCACATGCAAGACATACATCAAGTGTTCTCAAATCCTTAAAGACTCAATCCAATAAGATAACTTCAAAGGAAAACTCAATCCATTACAAGAAGGTAGAGGGGGAGATACATCATAAGATCCAACTATAGTAGCAAAGCTCACGGTACATCAAGATCGTGCCAAATCAAGAACACGAGAGAGAGAGAGAGATCAAACACATAGCTACTGGTACATACCCTCAGCCCCGAGGGTGAACTACTCCCTCCTCATCATGGAGAGCACCGGGATGATGAAGATGGACACCGGTGATGGATCCCGCCTCCGACAGGGTGCCAAAACAGGGTTCCAATTGGTTTTTGGTGGCTACAGAGGCTTGCAACGGCGGAACTCCCGATCTAGGTTTCTTTTCAGGGGTTTCTATATTTATAGGAATTTTTGGCGCCGATCTCACGTTAGGGGGGGGGGGGTCTCCGAGTCGTCCACGAGGCAGGGGGCGCGCCCAGGAGGGAGGGCTCGCCCTCCACCCTTGTGGACGGCCCGGGACTCTTCTCGCACAACTCTTTTACTCCCGGGGCTTCTTTTGGTCCAAAAAAATCATTAAAAATTGGCACGTCAATTGGACTCCGTTTGGTATTCCTTTTCTGTAAAACTCAAAAATAAGAAGAAAAAACAGAAACTGGCACTGGGCTCTAGGTTAATAGGTTAGGACCAAAAATCATATAAAATAGCATATAAATGCATATAAAACATCCTAGATGGATAACATAATAGCATGGAACAATCAAAAATTATAGATACATTGGAGACGTATCAAGCATCCCCAAGCTTAATTCTTGCTCGTCCTCGAGTAGGTAAATGATAAAAACAGAATTTTTGATGTGGAATGCTACCTAACATAATTTTCAATGTAATTATCTTTATTTTGGCATGAATGTTTAGATCCAAAAGATTCAAGATAAAAGTTTAATATTGACATAAAAATAGTAATACTTCAAGAATGCTAACCAAGCAGTTTATGTCTTATCAAAATAGCATAGCCAAAGGAAGCTTATCCCTACAAAATCCTATAGTTAGGCCATGCACAATTTTCGTCACACAAAATATTCACATCATGCACAACCCCGGTTTCAGCCAAGCAATTGGTTCATACTTTTTAATGCGCTTCAGCTTTTTTAACCCTCACGCAATACATCAGCGTAAGCCATGGATATAGCACTATGGGTGGAATAGAATATGATGATGGAGGTTGTGTGGAGAAGACAAAAAGGGACAAAGTCTCACATTGATGCGGCTAATCAACGGGCTATGGAGATGCCCATCAATTGATGTCAATGCAAGGAGTAGGGATTGCCATGCAACGGATGCACTAGAGCTATAAATTTATGAAAGCTCATCAAAAAGAAACTAAGTGGGTGTGCATCCAACTTGCGTGCTCACGAAGACCTAGGGCATTTTGAGGAAGCCCATCATTGGAATATACAAGCCAAGTTCTATAATGAAAAATTCCCACTAGTATATGAAAGTGACAACATAGGAGACTCCCTATCATGAAGATCATGGTGCTACTTTGAAGCACAAGTGTGGAAAAAGGATAGTAACATTGTCCCTTCTCTCTTTTTCTCTCATTTTTTTTCTTCTTTTTTTATTTTTTATTTAGTCTTCTTTGGCCTCTTTTTTTATTTGGGCTTCTTTGGCCTCTTTTATTTTTCATAAAGTCCGAAGTCTCATCCCGACTTGTGGGGGAATCATAGTCTCCATCATCCTTTCCCCACTTGGGACAATGCTCTAATAATGAAGATCATCACACTTTTATTTATTTACAACTCAGGAATTACAACTCAATACGTAGAACAAAATATGACTCTATGTTAATGCCTCCGGTGGTGTACCGGGATATGCATTGAATCAAGAGCGACATGTATGAAAGATTTATAAAGGTGGCTTTGCCACAAATACGATGTCAACTACATGACCATGCAAAAGCAATATGACAATGATGGAGCGTGTCATAATAAATGAAACGGTGGAAAGTTGCATGGCAATATATCTCGGAATGGCTATGGAAATGCCATAATAGGTAGGTATGGTGGCTATTTTGAGGAAGATATAAGGAGGTTTATGTGTGATAGAGCGTATCGTATCATGGGGTTTGGATGCACCAGCGAAGTTTGCACCAACTCTCAAGGTGAGAAAGGGCAATGCACGGTACCGTAGAGGCTAGTAATGATGGAAGGGTAAGAGTGCGTATAATCCATGGACTCGCATTAGTCATAAAGAACTCATATACTTATTGCAAAAGTTTATTAGCCCTCGAAGCAAAGTACTACTACGCATGCTCCTAGGGGAATGGTTGGTCGGAGTTAACCATCGCGCGATCCCGACCTCCACTCATAAGGAAGGCAATCAAATAACACCCCATGCTTCAAATCTGTCACACAACGTTCACCATACGTGCATGCTATGGGACTTGCCAACTTTAACACAAGTATTTCTCAATTTCATAATTACCCAACTAGCATGACTCTAACATTACCACCTTTATATCTCAAAACAATTATCAAGTATCAAATTTATCATAGTATTCAATGCACTTTATATGAAAGTTTTTTTTATATCCCTCTTGGATACCTATCATATTAGGACTGAATTCATAACCAAAGCAAATTACCATGCTGTTCTAAAGACTCTGAAAATAATATAAGTGAAGCATGATATATCAATAATTTGTACAAAATAAAACCACCACCGTGCTCTAAAAAGATATAAGTGAAGCACTAGAGCAAAATTATCTAGCTCAAAAGATATAAGTGAAGCACATAGAGTATTCTAATAAATTCCGATTTATGTGTGTCTCTCCCAAAAGGTGTGTACATCAAGGATGATTGTGGTAAAATAAAACACGAAGACTCATATCATACAAGACGCTCCAAGAAAAACACATATCATGTGGTGAATAAAAATATAGCCTCAAGTAAAATTACCGATAGACGAAGACGAAAGAGGGGATGCCTTCCGGGGCATCCCCAAGCTTAGGCTTTTGATTGTCCTTGAATTTTACCTTGGGGTGCCATGGGCATCCCCAAGCTTAGGCTCTTGCCACTCCTTAGTCCATAGTCCCTCGAATCTTTACCCAAAACTTGAAAACTTCACAACACAAAACTCAATAGAAAACTCGTAAGCTCCGTTAGTATAAGAAAATAAATCACCACTTAGGTACTGTTGTTAACTCATTCTAAATTCATATTGGTGTAATATCTACTGTATTCCAACTTCTCTATGGTTCATACCCTCCGATACTACTCATAGATTCATCAAAATAAGCAAACAACACAATGAAAACATAATCTGTCAAAAACAGAACAGTCTGTAGTAATCTGTATCATCCGAATACTTCTGTAACTCCACAAATTCTAAAATAAATTGTTGGACGTGAGTAATTTGTCTATTAATCATCTGCAAAAAGAATCAACCTAAAAGCACTATCCAGTAAAAAAATGGCAGCTAATCTCTTGAGTGCAAAAGTTTCTGTTTTTTACAGCAAGATCATACAGACTTCACCCAAGTCTTCCCAAAGGTTCTACTTGGCACAAACACTAATTAAAACATAAAACCACATCTAAACAGAAGCTATATGAATTATTTATTACTAAACAGGAGCAAAAACAAAGGACAAAGGTAAAATTGGGTTGCCTCCCAACAAGCGCTATCGTTTAACGCCCCTAGCTAGGCATGACGATTTCAATAATGCTCACATAAAAGATAAGAATTGAAACATAAAGAGAGCATCATGAAGAATATAACTAGCACATTTAAGTATAACCCACTTCCTATGCATGGGGATTTTGTGAGCAAACAATTTATGGGAACAATAATCAACTCGCATAGGAAGGCTAAACAATCATAACTTCAAAAGTTTAAGCACATAGAGAGGAAACTTGATATTATTGCAATTCCTACAAGCATATATTCCTCCCTCATAATAATTTTCAGTAGCATCATGAATGAATTCAACAATATAACCATCACATATAGCATTCTTTTCATGATCTACAAGCATAGAAAATTTACTACTCTCCACATAAGCAAATTTTTTCTCATGAATAGTAGTGGGAGCAAACTCAACAAAATAATTATCATGTGAGGCATAATCCAATTGAAAATTAAAATCATGATGACAAGTTTCATGGTTATCATTATTCTTAATAGCATACAAGTCATCACAATAATCATCATAGATAGCAGCTTTGTTCTCATAATCAATTGGAACCTCTTCCGAAATATTGGATTCATCACTAAATAAATTCATGACCTCTCCAAATCCACTTTTATAATTATCACAATAATATTCAACATCCTCCAAAATAGTGGGATCAATACTTCCTAAAGTTGACACTCTTCCAAACCCACTTTCATCAATATAATCATCAAAAATAGGAGGCATGCTTTCATCATAATAAATATTCTCATCAAAACTTGGGGGACTAAACATATCATCTTCATCAAACATAGCATCCCCAAGCTTGTGGCTTTGCATATCATTAGCATCATGGGTATTCAAAGAATTCATACTAACAACATTGCAATCATGCTCATCATTCACATATTTTATGCCAATCATTCTATGTAATTCTTCTTCTAGTACTTGAGCACAATTTTCCTTCCCATCATTTTCACGAAAGACATTAAAAAGATGAAGCATAGGAGGCAACCCTAATTCCATTGTTTGTAGTTTTATTTTATAAAGTAAACTAGTGATAAAACAAGAAACTAAAAAATTTGATTGCAAGATCTAAAGATATACCTTCAAGCAATAACATCCCCGGCAATGGCGCTAGAAAAGAGCTTGATGTCTACTACGCAACCTTCTTCTTGTAGACGTTGTTGGGCCTCCAAGTGCAGAGGTTTGTAGGACAATAGAAAATTTACCTCAAGAGGATGACCTAAGGTTTATCAATCCATGGGAGGCATAGGATGAAGATGGTCTCTCTCAAACAACCCTGCAACCAAATAACAAAGAGTCTCTTGTGTCCCCATGATACGTCTCCAACGTATCTACTTTTCCAAACACTTTTGCCCTTGTTTTGGACTCTAATTTGCACGGTTTGAATAAAACTAACCCGGACTGACGTTGTTTTCAGCAGAACTGCCATGGTGTTGTTTATTGTGCAGAAAAAAAATTCTCGGAATGACCTGAAAATCCACGGAGATAAGTTTTGGAAAATATAAAAAATACCAGTGAAAGAATCAAGGCCAGGGGCTCCACACCCTGTCCACGAGGATGGGGGGCGCACCCTCCCCCTGGGCGCGCCCCCTGTCTCATGGGCCCCCTGATGCTCCACTGACCTCAACTCCAACTCTATATACTCCGTTTCACGGAGAAAAAGATAAGAGAGAAAGTTTCATCGCGTTTTACAATACGGAGCCACCGCCAAGCCCTAATCTCTCTCAGGAGGGCTGATCTGGAGTCTGTTCGGGGCTCCGGAGAGGGGGATTCGTCGCCGTCGTCATCATCAACCATCCTCCATCACCAATTTCTTGATGCTCACCGCCGTGTGTGAGTAATTCCATCGTAGGCTTGCTGGATGGTGATGGGTTGGATGAGATTTACCATGTAATCAAGTTAGTTTTGTTAGGGTTTGATCCCTAGTATCCACTATGTTCTGAGATCGATGTTGCTATGACTTTGATACGCTTAATGCTTGTCACTAGGGCCCGAGTGCCATGATTTCAGATCTGAACCTATTATGTTTTCATGAATATATGTGAGTTCTTGATCCTATCTTGCAAGTCTATAGTCACCTATTATGTGTTATGATCCGACAACCCCGAAGTGACAATAATCGGGATACTTCTCGGTGATGACCATAGTTTGAGGAGTTCATGTATTCACAATGTGCTAATGCTTTGTTCCGGTTCTCTATTAAAAGGAGGCCTTAATATCCCTTAGTTTCCACTAGGACCCCGCTGCCACGGGAGGGTAGGACAAAAGATGCCATGCAAGTTCTTTTCCATAAGCACGTATGACTATATTCGGAATACATGCCTACGTTACATACATTGATGAACTGGAGCTAGTTCTGTGTCACCCTATGCTATAACTATTACATGAGGAATCACATCCGACATAATTATCCATCACTGATCCAATGCCTACGAGCTTTACACATATTGTGCTTCGCTTATTTACTTTTCTGTTGCTACTGTTACAACTACTACAAAACTTTTATCTTTACTTTTGCCACTGTTACCATTACTATCATACTACTTTGCTACTAAATACTTCGCTGCAGATACTAAGTTATCCAGGTGTGGTCGAATTGACAACTCAACTGCTAATACTCAAGAATATTCTTTGGCTCCCCTTGTGTCGAATCAATAAATTTGGGTTGAATACTCTACCCTCGAAAGCTGTTGTGATCCCCTACACTTGTGGGTTATCAAGACTAATTTCTGGCGCTGTTGCCGGGGAGCATAGCTCTATTCTTTGAGTCACTTGGGATTTATATCTGCTGATCACTATGAGGAACTTGAAAGACGAAAGAACTAAGATTTTTCCCTCAACTATGAGGGGAGGTAAGGAACTGCCATCTAGCTCTGCACTAGATTCTCCTTCCGTTATTAGTAAGCTTGCGACACCTGTCGTGGAATTAACACGTCAGATGTCCTTAGTGTGAGGACTTAGTCGTGAGGCCAACGCATCTATGTGGTAGCTTGAGAGGGGTTGAGCGGAATTGAGAGACGCAACACAAGACAAGGGTTTAGACAGCTTCGGGCCCCGGGAAACATCATCCGGTAAAAACCCTACATGATGTTTGAGGCTAGATCTCATTATCATCACGAGGGAGTAACCGTAAACCGGCTCTCCTCTAGTTGTGTCTAGCCCTAGAGATTGTTTCTTGCTTGTCCCTCTTTGGGGAGCCCTGCCCCTCCTTATATATGTTGAAGGGGCGGTCTACGTCAACTGTTCCTAGTTGGATTAGGACTACTCTATTAAAAGTGGAGTCCTAGTCTTGCTTCCTTTGTAAGGGAATATTCCTTGTGCTTTCCTCATAAACCGGCCCACCATAGTGTGAACCGGCCTTCCATAAACCGCCCGTTGGGCCACCGGGTCTTGTCACTCCTCTGACCCGCCTGCCGGATTATCAATGAATCGCAAACCGCCAGGTCCAAGTGGGTCGCTAGTAAATCGCCAAACTCTAGCCGGGTCATACATCCGGCGGTTTATACCGCCGGGTATATCCCCGACATTAGCCCCCAGTTTAATTTGGATTCATCCATGTTAAACTGATCTGCAACATAAACACAAGAACAAATTTGTCAGGTTGTGCTTCGGTTTAAATATTCTTATAAACCGGCACTTGATCATCTTAAATCCTTGTCATTTCTTCCTTCTAAAAAATTTGCTTGCAGAAGATATATTTTAAATAGAGAATCCATTTGAATTGGCCTTCAATGCTCTGACTTGACAAAAATATTAGTCTATGAAATATTCAACTGATATCCAGCCAGCTTGAAGATGTAAAACTTGCCAGATTATGATTACCACCATTGTCGGGTTATAAAAACTGATAATTCCGGGTCATGATTGTTGCCAACGCCGGTTCATGATTACTGATGACGCCGGGTTATGATTGTTGCAGACACCGGGTCAATCTGGTTTATTCAAAACTGAGAATTTCAAAAAATTTCTCCCTTATATCCATATTACCTGTAGCCCCCAAGTCTTGAGCAGAACAAAGTGATGGCTTAAGACTTGCTTCAGTATAAATACTGCCACTTAAGAAGAAATCCATGTTGTTCATCCCAGTCACTTAGTAAAAACTGAATACTCCATATTATGTAGCCCCCAAGTACCGGGTTGTCATGCTTGCAGCAACCTGGGACTTGTAATTGTCTTATACTCATAAAAACTTCAACCAGTGTAGCCCCCAAGGGCCGGGTCATTATGCAATAATGAGCAGGGTGCTTTACCAACTGAGCAGTGGACCCTTGAATATAATAGATTAAAACTTGTGTACCTTGAATCATTGATAGGAGCAATTGGTAGCCCCCAAGGGCCGGCTCATTATAATGTGATGAGTTGGGTCTTCAATAAGATGAGCAAAAAATGACTTTGCATTAGCCCCCAAGTGTCATGGTGCATGCTTGCAACGACATGAGACTTGCATATTTGATATAATCTCAACTTAAATAATGTAGCCCCCAAGTGCCGGGTCGTAAGCCTCCAGCGACTCGGGACTATTCCCTCCATTGTAGAATAAATCATATCCATTGATAAAATAATAGCCATTGCGCTGAAGCGACTTTGAAAACCTCAATCATAATATTGGTTATTGATAACCATAAAAATCCAGCCATGTTGGCTATTAAAGATTTGAATAATATACCCAATGATTTATAAGCGCATGATTCCAATGGCGCAATCCAAATATATACTGGCGACTTATAGTCCAAAGCCAGGCCGGGTTAATAAACACTGGTGATTTGTATTTATGCTTTATTCAACCTGTTTCTGCATACAACAAGTTTAAAGTGTCCTGGCGGTTTACCACCGGACGGGTCATAATGCCCAACATATAACCCGAGTTTATAACCAAGGCTGCACTTAAGAATAATCAAATATGAAATATATCATACCTGTGACATTGAATCACATCGTTGGTTTACCAACTTTTTGTAGTAAGGGTGATAACCCAAATCTTGAGTATGATAACTCCCCTCATATTTTGCCGGTTTGTAATAAAACCGTGCCGGGTTGTAATAAACACCGGATGATCATCCTGGCGACTTATAATCAATGCCAGACCGGATTAAGAGATGTCGGTTCATAATGGATTATGTGCTAACAGCTGATAACTGTAAGCCATGCCGGGTTAAGGAACACCAGATTGATGTAATGACATATGGTCTGGCTGGGTTAGTAGACATCGGATTATAAGTGATTATGTACTGACAACTTATAGTTGAAAGTCGAGCCGGGTTAATGAACACCGGGTTTATTTGATGACTGATAGTCATGCCGGGTCAATAGACGCCGGTTCAACATAAAATTTATCAAAAGAGAAAAATCTTGACAAAGGCAAATAAAACCGTGTAGTCGAGGCTTTTCAAGGGCTGCCAGGCCCAAATTCGAGGCTTTTCATGGGCTGCTAGGCCGCTGAGTTAAACCATTTGACAAAGCCTTTTAAGATGGGCCTCCAACTAACAAATCGTCGTTTTAACTTTGACAAGTTCAGGGTCTCAATGAGAGTAACTGTCAAACGTTCGGCGGGTCATGCCAGGATTACCTGGATAGGAGTGGCTTACTTGATGAAGGCAGGTTAACCCGGGGTTTTAGGTGAATACACCAGGCTTCCAAGCCGTGGGTCGATACCCAGTTACAAGGGTCCTTTCAAACTCTTTGTTACTTTACACAAAGAGCCCCCAAGTAACTTTGTGAGCTGTGCTCAATGGGTGCCTATGTTTGAGTCGTCCTTGTAGCAACAGATCTCCCTTTGGCCCCTTGGGTGTGAAGCTCCCAAGCTATGTTGTGGCGTGATAGCCGAATTAATGGACATGACTCTGCTTTGTCAGTTGAAGCCCCCATGTGCTATTTCTGAGCTATGCTCGCCGGGTGCCTATGTTTGAGTTGTGATGTGCAATAAACTCTCTTTGGCCCCTTTTGACTTTTCTGAGAACTCAAACTTTTCGAGAGATATTTCTTCTTGAACCAGATGTTAAACCAGATATTGAGAGCTTCAAAGCTTTATGGGAGACATCTTTCCCTTGAACCGGATTTTAAACCGGAATCTTCATTTTGAACCGAAAATTTTCTGACGGCCTTTAAATTTTCATCAATATAGCAGTAGCCTCCGGGACCGGGTTATCTTTCCCTCCATCGTCCTGGGGTTCTTAAATTTGCTGAAACTGGCAAGATTTGCTGAGTCATGTCATCATAGCCCCCAAGTCTTAAGACGACTCGAGGAGTTGTCTTGAGATTCTTCATACTTGGCCGTGATATAAACCGGCATATAGCAGAACAGCGAAACACTATCATATGTTGAAGTTGGAATCAAGGTGGCGAGTTACTGATCTTCGCAACACTCATTGTATATCCTTGGCGTTGATAACGCGATGTGAATCCACGAAAACTTGAGGTCAACTGTGGCGGGTTGTGAATGGCCCCGTATGATTTGCGTCAGTAATTCGGCCAGCAGTTCATCTCAGCTGGTTGCTGAAATTTAATCAAACTGTAGTGATGGCGATTTGTGCGCCTGCCCATTGGGTCATTCAGTATAGACAGCAGCTGATATCATTATTTGCTCCCGATTTTGTTGGAATAAACCGAACCGCAGGGCAGCGCTTTACAAACGTCCATCGGCAGCTTGTATGAGCGGGTGTAACCCTGATGTGCTGCTATATATTGGTCCTGCTTATAAAAAATATACCAACCAACGTAAATGTTCTTTGACAAAAACAATATGTGTCAAACAAAATAAACTTGAATGGATATCACCCGATTTATCCAGACAATGAAAGATCCACGTCTGTGAATAACCTCTAGTAACTTCAACGGTGTTCTAGTCACTCTCTTTGTTAGAGGCAAGACGGCATTGACGAGAACGTAACGACGGTGGAGGCCTTAAAGCGCCGGTCGGCTTAAAACAGATCCTCCGGGTCATGTTGACTTTGCCTTTGCCTAAATCTCACAGATAATTGAAGCAGTATGTGCAACGCCCGTGTGATTGAAGCGGCACCTAGGCTGCCTATGCACGCATTGTTCCCTGGCAACATGGAGCCCTCTCCCAACCGATAGATCTTGTTGTCAAGGACATTTGTTGTAATATCTCCAAAACACTAGCACCCAGATCGGCTGGTTTTTGTCTCCACTGAAGCCAAATAAATAATTAACCTTGTACCCGCTTTGGTTATTGATGTGAGAGCCAGTATAGTCCTTGGTGATGTGAGTACATGCTTTCCTTTGCTGATCTCCTAGCTTTCACATCCTCCTTTTTTTTTAAAACCCACTTGAGACCAGCGTTCGAGCAACTCACCCGTGCTTTGTATGTAGCACTAGTAAATATGCGTCGCTGTCCAGGAACTTGTTGCATATACAGTGGCCTTGTTTTTTCTTAACAAACAAGTACGCGGCGACTGACAGAATGAAGGCCTGCTTGGCGCGGCCAGCAGTGACTATCTTGTGAAAGAAGCGAGGCGTCTTGAGGTGGAGACGACGCCGCCAAACCCGGGCGACGACGACTAGAGGCGCGAGCGACGGAAACGGAGACCACACCGCAGCCAGGGGAGCAGTAGCAGTAATAGAAGCCGTGGCGACGACGGGTTAAAGGCAGACGCTGGCGGGCTGGAGACGTAGGCGGCCAACTTGGAGCAAGGCCGGCGAGGCCAGCGAGGCGCACTTCCAGGGAGGAGGCCATCGAGGCGGCTCAAGGTACGGCTGAAGCGGCGGGCCATAGCAGTTCAGCAAAACACAACGGCAATGGCTCAACGCGGTCGTAGAACCGACGATGGAGCGTGAAGGAGGTCGCAGTAAGGAGCGGAGCGATCGAGTCATGGCAGAGGACACAGCAGACGAACCGGCGGGTAGACGGTCAACACGCGGTCAAGCCGGAGGAGGCATCAGCAGGATCAGCAGCAGAGTCCACAGCGGCCTAGCAGCAGAGGCAAGGCTCGTCGTCTTGTTTTTAACGGATTCTTCCCCGTCAAAAAATTTCCAATGTGCCACCGCTTTTGGAGTGGCTGTCAAAAAATTGAAGACCAACATAGTATTACGTAATCCATAGATGTGCATCAGTGGCAATAGCAATTCATGTCTCATTGACATATCCGTAGATGGTAAGGTAAGGTGTCGCCATGTTTGGCAATAGGAAGCTCAGAGGCGAGGCCGGGGTGGCTTTGCAAGGCTCGGCAGCTCGCAGCGCGACCAAGCGGAGGGACCAACCAGCAGCGGCCTTCTGACCACGGCGACTGATGGAGCCAGGCGGACGACGACAGCGGAGCGGATACGGCCAACGCGAGTTTAAAAACGGTTCGGACTTCGGAGTCGTCATGCAATGAAATCCTACTCCGAATTGTCGCTGGTTTTGGTAATCCAACTCCTTGTCTTTAATAGTACTTTCCTTAACACGTCTAGAAGTCCATCAGAAGCTGCAGCAACTTTTCGGTCAGATGTGACCCTGATCGATTTGGCCACTTGAGCGCTGCAGGATTTTTTTCTAGTATTATCTCCATGTATAGACTGTGATAGCTGTAATCTTGACTGATGTCCGATTCACGATTTGATAGCCCGATTCAGAATTGTCCTGTGTTTGCACAATTGATATTCTTATCTGACTCGGTCAACATGCACTTTGACGAAATAGGGACTCTATCCATGCTGGCTTCGGCGAGTTACGTATCCGGACTCGACGCACCGGAAAAAACAAGCAGCAGCGGAGAACAACGTTCTTGGCGACTTGTGATTGGTCCGCTTAGTTCGAACGAGCGGCGACGACTTATCTTGAACTGCAATATTCTACTATCAGATCCAAAACTGACCAGCAAATTGTACTAATCCTGGCTACGGCTCTGCTCAAGATCTTTCCAAGCCGGATTATCATGTCTGATCATTCCGTGCCAGAGCTTTACAAACTTCTTCATCCAGAAACTTGCAAACTTCTCGACCCCTTTAAGAGCTCCTTCAAGAACTCAACACCACCGCGCGCGGGCCCCACGGTGGGCGTCAACTGTCGTGGAATTAACACGTCAGATATCCTTAGTGTGAGGACTTAGTCGTGAGGCCAACGCATTTATGTGGTAGCTTCAGAGGGGTTGAGCGGAATCGAGAGACGCAACACAAGACAAGGGTTTAGACAGCTTCGGGCCCCGGGAAACATCATCCGGTAAAAACTCTACATGTTGTTTGAGGCTAGATCTCATTATCATCACGAGGGAGTAACCGTAAACCGGCTCTCCTCTAGTTGTGTCTAGCCCTAGAGATTGTTTCTTGCTTGTCCCTCTTTGGGGAGCCCTGCCCCTCCTTATATATGTTGAAGGGGCGGTTTACGTCAACTGTTCCTAGTTTGATTAGGACTACTCTATTAAAAGTGGAGTCCTAGTCTTGCTTCCTTTGTAAGGGAATATTCCTTGTGCTTTCCTCATAAACCGGCCCATCATAGCGTGAACCGGCCTTCCATAAACCGCCCGTTGGGCCACCGGGTCTTGTCACTCCTCTGACCCGCCTGCCGGATTACCAATGAATCGTAAACCACCAGGTCCAAGTGGGTCGCCAGTAAATCGCCAAACTCCAGCCGGGTCATACATCCGGCGGTTTATACCGTGGGGTATATCCCCGACAACACCTAAACCTGCTACTGCTATGAATTCTGATATGTCGCATGTTATTGATGATGCCACTTCTGCTGTGCATGATACTTATGATGAAACTACTTCTGCGCGTGATACTACTTTGCCATTAGGTGAATTTCTTGATGAACTACTTGCTAGGGTTAGAGAGAATGAAATTATTGAAGATGCTATTATTGATGATAGTGATGATGAAAGTTCTCCCCCTGATTATGAATTACATGTTGTTCCTGAGGGTTATGTTATGAATGAGGAAGCTGCTAGAGCTATCTTTGCTTGCAAAGATAGATATGATTTTAAGAAATTATTAGCTAAATGGAAGCAACAATCTCTTAATGCTAGAATGAAATTTGACCCCGCTTTTGCTACTTCACCTATCTGTGTTACTGATAAGGATTATGAATTCTTTGTCGATCCTGAAATAATTACTTTCGTTGAATCTAATCCTTTTTATGACCTTGAATCTGAAACTGTTGTGGCACATCTTACCAAGTTGAATGATATAGCCACCCTGTTTACTAATGATGAGAAGTCTCGCTATTATTATATCCTTAAGATATTTCCGTTCTCATTAAAGGGTGATGCTAAGACTTGGTTTAATTCTCTTGATCCTGGTTGTGTGCGTAGTCCCCAGGATATGATTTATTACTTCTCTGCTAAATATTCCCCTTCTCATAAGAAACAAGCTGCCTTGTGGGAAATATATAATTTTGTGCAAATCAAAGAAGAGAGTCTCCCACAAACTTGGGGGAGGCTTCTCCGATTACTTAATGTTTTGCCTGATCATCCTCTTAAGAAAAATGAAATACTTGATATCTTTTATAATGGACTAACTGATGCTTCCAAGGACTACTTGGATAGTTGTGCTGGTTGTGTTTTCAGGGAAAGAACAGTCGACGAAGCTGAATTACTATTCAATAATATGTTGACTAATGAAAATAATTGGACTCTCCCTGAGCCAATTCCTGAGGCAATTCCTGAACCAATTGAGCCAACTCCCGAGCCTATTCCTAAACCAACTCCGAAGAAGAGAGGTGTTCTATTTCTCAGTCCTGAAGATATGCAAGAGGCAAAGAAATCAATGAAGGAAAAATGTATTAAAGCTGAAGATGTTAAGAATTTACCCTCTATTGAAGAAATACATGGTCTTAATATACCGCATGTTGAAGAAATACATTGTCTTGATAACCCGACACAGGTAGTAAAGGTAAATGCTCTATATAGATATGATAAAGTTGAAATTCCCTCTACTAAACTGCATAGCCCATGCTTAGATGAATTTGATGACTTTATGGCTAGACAAGAAAGTTTTAATGATTATGTTGGTAGATAATTGAAGAATAATGCTTTTGAAATAGGATGCTTGAGTGATTATATGGCTAGAGTTAAAGGCGAACTTAAACTCATTAGCAAATATGCTTCTATGGTTACCACTCAAGCTGAGCGAGTACTTAAAGCTCAAAATGACTTGCTTCATGAATTAAATAATAAACATGACTTTGCTGTTAGAGTGGCTACTAGAACTGGTAGAATGACTCAGGAACC
This sequence comes from Triticum dicoccoides, assembly GCF_002162155.2. Taxonomy (NCBI): domain Eukaryota; kingdom Viridiplantae; phylum Streptophyta; class Magnoliopsida; order Poales; family Poaceae; genus Triticum; species Triticum dicoccoides. The sequence continues at coordinate 429,398,702 of NC_041381.1, forward strand.
TTTGTATCCTGAAGGCCACCCTAAGAGAATCGAGCAAGATTCTCAGAGAAATAATTTAGAGGCACTTAGTTCTTCTAAAAAGAAGAAAAAGAAAAACGATAGGACTTTGCATGCTTCTAGTGAACCTGTTGTAGACACACCTGAGAATCCTAATGATATTTCTATCTCTGATGCTGAAACACAATCAGGTGATGAACATGAACCTGGTGATAATGTTAATGATAATGTTCATGTTGATGCTCAACCTAGCAAAAATAATGAAGTAGAGATTGAACCTGCTGTTGATCTTGATAACCCACAATCAAAGAATCAACGTTATGATAAGAGAGATTTTGTTGCTAGGAAGCACAGTAGGGAAAGAGAACCATGGGTTCAGAAAACCATGCCCTTTCCTCCTAAACCATCCAAGACAAAGGAAGATGAGGATTTTGAGCGCTTTGCTGAAATGATTAGACCCATCTTCTTACGTATGCGCTTGACTGATATGCTTAAAGTAAATCCTTATGCTAAGTATATGAAGGATATCATTACAAATAAAAGAAAGATACCGGAAGCTGAAATTTCCACCATGCTTGCTAATTATACTTTTAAGGATGGAATACCAAAGAAACTTGGAGATCCAGGGATACCGACTATACCATGCTCCATTAAAAGAAATTATGTTAAAACTGCTTTATGTGATCTTGGAGCCGGTGTTAGTGTTATGCCTCTCTCTTTATATCGTAGACTTGAATTGAATAAGTTGACACCTACTGAAATATCTTTGCAAATGGCTGATAAATCAACTGCTATACCTGTCGGCATTTGTGAGGATGTGCCTGTTGTGGTTGCAAATGTCACTATCTTAACGAACTTTCTTATTCTTGATATTCCCAAGGAAGATAGTATGTCGATTATCCTTGGTAGACCCTTTTTGAATACCGCAGGAGCTGTTATTGATTGCAACAAAGGCAATGCCACTTTTCATGTTAATGATAATGAGCATACGGTACACTTTCCGAGGAAACAATCTCAAGTTCATAGCATCAATTCTATTGGAAAAATTTCAACTATCATTATTGGAGGTTTTGAATTTCCTCTTCCTACTGTCAAGAAAAAGTATGATATTCTTATTATTGGGGATGTTCATATCCCCATTTAGGTAACATAGTGTTATTCGAAATTTCTCCGGTTCCATGTTATTTGGAATGAGTTTGTTAACAAGACTTGATCAACCTTGTTAGTGGATTCATTTTGATGATCATGAGATGGATGAAACTAGAAGGCACAACCTTCTGTACCCTCTTTTTACTTTTTGTTATTTAGAATAAATAAAGCAAAAATATTATTATCTGTCTGTTTTCTGAATTATCCGCGCAATAAAAAAATATCCCAAAAATAAAAGTGCTCCAAATGCCCTGCAAATTTAGTATGATTTTTTATGGAATATTTGAGGATTTTAGGCACTGAAAACACTGCAGGAGGGGCAAGCACCAGGCCACAAGGGTGGAGGGCACGCCCACACCCCCTGGGCGTGCCCCCCTATCTCGTGGGCCCACGGTGGCCCTCTCCACTTATTCCTGCACCCACACACTCCATCTTCTTCCCAAAAAAAATCCCCATCCAGCTCAAGCACGAGTCTAGCTCATTTTGCTGTGATTTTCGATCTCCTTGCTCAAAGCTCCATTCACAAAACTGCTTTGGGAGATTGTTGCTTGGTATGTGACTCCTCCATTGGTCCAATTAGTTTTTGTTCTAGTGCTTTATTGATTACAAATTTTTGCTGCATAGGTGACCCTGTTCTTGAGCTTGCATGTAAAATTTATGAGGTCCCAAGTAGTTCTAATGCATGATATAGGCTCTAGGCACTTGTAGGAGTAGTTGCTACCAATTTTGTTTTGTTTTATTCACTTTTATTTTGAAGTTACTAAAATTTCAGAAATTTTTCAGAAAAAGAAATATGCCTAGGAGAATGTATCAAGGTGGTTCCACAACAAAGAAAGGACCCAGGCTTGCTATGCGTGAGCAAGACGATGAATTACCGAGGGACACAGAGGTGCGAGCTTGTGAGTGGCCATCAGACGATTTTATGGTCAATGCAGTCTTTAAGGATGAATTTGACGCATATGTGCGTAATGCCGATCTTGAGGACTTCTTATAAGATAAGTGTCCTCAGTACTATCAATTGACTGATTCATTTGTGAGAAGGTTTAAATATAAATGTTCACGTAATTCTCAGAGTGTCTTGTTTGATATTTATGATAGATCTTATACCATGGACTTAGGGGATTTTACAACTGCTTGCAAACTCCCGTAGTGGGGCAATGTTAATGATCCCCACAAATATGAATTTAGAGACTTTCTTGCTAGTATTACTGCGGGAGAATCTAGGGATAAAACACAAGCTACCATAGGGAGCATTCATTTTCCTACTATACATTATTTTGCTCTCTTCATTGGTAGAAGCATTAACGGTAAGGATGAAGCATGTCATATGTGTGTCCCTGATCTTTGTATCCTCAAGAGCGCTGTGTTAGGTTATAAAGATTACAACTTGGGGGCAATAGTTGCACGTAGGTTGCATAATAATGGTAGGGCTGGAGATTTATTTGGAGGAATTTATGCGACCCGTGTGGCTAATTATCTTGGTATAGACCCACGATAGGGGGATATGGTGTTGCCCCCTGCTTATTTAGATTATGATGCTATGGTCAAACATCATTTTCTTAGGAGGAATGAACAATTCCTCCAGTATAGACTAATCTTTGCCAGACATAGCTCTATCCATGTTACTCTTCCTGCTCCTTTCCTTTTTTATTACTAGGCAAAAGGAAGATATGTTGTTACCAGGGAGGAAGCAGCTGAACACGAGGGGAGAGCAGAGGCGGCTCGCCAACATGCCGCAGCTCAGGAGGCATTTGCTGCTGCATCTCAGTACGACCCCAGTTACAACTATGGATATCAGCCAGGCTACCCTTGGCATTAGACCAACTTAGTCCAAAAGCCTAAGCTTGGGGGAGTACGTATTTCTCACCGACTTCACATTCATGTTCACACACTATTCTAGTTGTCGGTGCTCATACTCTTTCATTGTATTATCCATGCTAGTTTAATTTTCTTTTTCTAGCTACCTTCTTGTGTGTTTGATAAACCTTGAGAAAAAACCAAAAAAATTAGTTAGTTTAATTTCCATGCTTGTAGTAGTAATTAAAATGAAAACCCAAAAATATTTCTCGTTCTTCTTCTTGCTTGTTGGGAGTTTTCCCGTGTAAATAGTTTTATTTTCTTTTCTTTCCTTTGGGGGTCGAGAGTACAAGACCATATTGAAATGTTTAGTGGCTCTCATATGCATGATTGTTTATTTAACTTAGAGCCTATATTACTTTGTCTTCTCTCTTGAGTTGAATGCTTGTAGATTCCAGCTTAGTCCAATGCACGTGCACTATTATTATTGTACACATCGTTCGGTCGTGCAAGTGAAAGGCAATAATGACGATATATGATGGACTGATTGAGATGAGAGAAGCTGGTATGAACTTGACCTCTTTTGTTTTCGTAAATATGATGAGTTCATCGTTCCTGATTCAGCTTATTATGAAGTAAACATATTTGCAATGATATTTAGATATTATAGTTGCTTGTGCCATGCTTGATTAGCTATGAGTTATAATGGTTTACCTTGCATGCCAACATGCTATTGAAATGATTGTGATGTGGTATGATGGGATGATATCCTCCTTTGAATGAATTGAGTGACTCGACTTGGCACATGTTCACGCATGTAGTTGAAACAAATCAACATAGCCTTCACGATATTTATGTTCATGGTAGATTATATCCTACTCATGCTTGTACTCGGTATGAATTAATTTTAATGCATGTTCATGACTGTTGTCGCTCTCTCAGTTGGTCACTTCCCAGTCTTTTGCTAGCTTTCACCTGTACTAAGCGGGAATACTGCTTGTGCATCCAAACTCTGTAAACCCCAAAGTTATTCCATATGAGTCCACCATACCTTCCTATATGCGGTATTTACCTGCCGTTCCAAGTAAATTTGTATGTTACAAACTCCAAACCTTCAAATGAAATTCTGTTTTGTATGCTCGAGCAGCTCATGTTTCAACTAGGGCTGCCTGTATCTTCCATGCTAGGTGTGTTATTCTAAGAGGAGTGGACTCTGCTCCTCATTCACGAGAAAGGGCCGGTAACCGGGATGCCCAGTCCCATGATCCAAAACGATCAAAGCAAATCAATATAATTAAACAAAACTCCCCCAGGGCTGTTGTTAGTTGGACGCACTCATTGTTTCGAGCAAGCCATGGATTGATGCTTGTTGGTGGCGGGGGAGTATAAAATTTTACCATTCTATTTGGGAACTGCCTATAACGCATGTAGCATGGAAGATATAACCATCTCATAGTTGTTGCGTTGACAGTGAGAGTATGCCGCTCAAAATGTTATTCATCTCTATTTTAAAATCGAGCTCTGGCACCTCTACAAATCCCTGCTTCCCTATGCGAAGGGCCTATCTATTTACTTTTATGTTGAGTCATCACCTTCTTATTAAAAAGCACCTACTAGAGAGCACACTGTCATTTGCATTCATTACTATTGGTTTATATTGGGTATGACTTGACTGGATCTCTTTTACCATGAATTACAATGTTTAGCCAGTCCTTGATCTTTAAAGGTGCTCTGCATTTATGTTTTGCAGTCTCAAAAAGGGCTAGCGAGATACCATTTTGTTATATCATATTATGATTGTTTTGAGAAAGTATTGTCATCCGAGTTTTATTATTATGGCTCGCTAGCTGATTATGCCATTGATATGAGTAGTTGTGAGACCTAAGTGTTATTGTGAGTATGGTTAGTTCATAATACTTGCTGAAAACCTGAATGCTGGCTTTACATATTTACAACAACAAGAGCAAACAGAGTTTGTAAAAGTTTTTCTTTATCACTTTCAGTTTATCAACTAAATTGCTTGAGGACAAGCAAAGGTTTAAGCTTGGGGGAGTTGATACGTCTCCAACGTATCTACTTTTCCAAACACCTTTTCCCTTGTTTTGGACTCTAATTTGCATGATTTGAATGAAACTAACCCGGACTGACACTGTTTTCAGCAGAACTGCCATGGTGTTGTTTATTGTGCAGAAAACAAAAGTTCTCGGAATGACCTGAAAATCCATAGAGATAAGTTTTGGAAAATATAAAAAATACTGGCGAAAGAATCAAGGCCAGGGGGACCCACACCCTGTCCACGAGGGTGGGGGCGCGCCCTCCCCCTGGGCGCGCCCCCCTGTCTCATGGGCCCCCTGATGCTCCACCGACCTCAACTCCAACTCTATGTATTCCGTTTCACGGAGAAAAAAATCAGAGAGAAAGTTTCATCGCGTTTTACGATACGGAGCCGCCGCCAAACCCTAATCTCTCTTGGGAGGGCTGATCTGGAGTCCGTTCGGGGCTCCGGAGAGGGGGATTCGTCGCCGTCATCATCATCAACCATCCTCTATCACCAATTTCATGATGCTCACCGCCATGCATGAGTAATTCCATCGTAAGCTTGCTGGACGGTGATGGGTTGGATGGGATTTACCAAGTAATCAAGTTAGTTTTGTTAGGGTTTGATCCCTAATATCCACTATGTTCTGAGATTGATGTTCCTATGACTTTGCTATGCTTAATGCTTGTCACTAGGGACCGAGTGCCATGATTTCAGATCTAAACCTATTATGTTTTCATGAATATATGTAAGTTCTTGATCCTATCTTGCAAGTCTGTAGTCACCTATTATGTGTTATGATCCGACAACCCCGAAGTGACAATAACCGGGATACCTCTCGGTGATGACCATAGTTTGAGGACTTCATGTATTCACTATGTGCTAGTGCTTTGTTCCGGTTCTCAATTAAAAGGAGGCCTTAATATCCCTTAGTTTCCACAAGGACCCCGCTGCCACGGGAGGGGAGGACAAAAGATGTCATGCAAGTTCTTTTCCATAAGCACGTATGACTATATTCGGAATACATGCCTACATTACATTGATGAACTGGAGCTAGTTCTGTGTCACCCTATGTTATATCTATTACATGAGGAATCACATCCGACATAATTATCCATCACTGATCCAATGCCTACGAGCTTTACACATATTGTGCTTCAATTATTTACTTTTCCGTTGCTACTGTTACAACTACTACAAAACTGCTATCTTTACTTTTGCCACTATTACCATTACTATCATACTACTTTGCTACTAAATACTTTGCTGCAGATACTAAGTTATCCAGGTGTGGTTGAATTGACGACTCAACTGCTAATACTTAAGAATATTCTTTGGCTCCCCTTGTGTCGAATCAATAAATTTGGGTTGAATACTCTACCCTCAAAAGTTATTGCGATCCCCTACACTTGTCACTACAAAAAAAATACACTTTCGTGATGATACGTGTTTGTCACAGTAGGTCGCGTTTTTTGTCATGCATGTACATCCATGACAAATTTATGACAGAATCAAGATAGTCATACCTGTGCTGTCGTAGAAGTGTTCGATGACATTACCAAAATTATCATCATGGAAGTGTCCACTTCCATGACAATAAATCGCGCGTCACAGAACTGCTTTCGTCAAGGGTGACCGACACGTGGTATCCACTATAATGGAACGCCGTTAAGCTATCGGGTCGGGTTTTGGATCCGATAACCCGATAACAGCCCCGACCAATGGGGATTTTCCACGTGTAAAATCATCATTGGCTGGAGGAAACACGTGTCGGCTCACCGTTGGGACAGATGTCATCCACTCATTGGACAGAAGGCACCTATGATACATCGACACGTGGCACGGCCCAACAGAGGCCCATTCCTGTGAAAAGGCCGGCCCGTTTGACTTGGTCAAAAGGTGGCGGGCCGGCCCATGGAAAGCCTGTTAACTGCTTGTTCGCATATAGCCCATTTACAGCCCACTAACCCAAGGCCCGTTACGCCCTATCCGAATTAGGCCCAGTAGCGTCATCTGGGCCATCCAATATGATTCCAGCCCGTTTTCACTTCTGGCCCATGTATGGCCCATGACGTCTTTCGGTCCATATGAGGCCCTATGTAACTCTTGGCCTATTAACGGCCCGTGGTGAAACTGGCCCGCAATGAACAGTGTATCACTTTACACCCACTAACGTCCCATGGTGAAACTGGCCCGTAATGAACAGTATATCACTTTATACCCATTAAGGGCCCGTTATTCAGTTGGTCCATTTCCAGCAAATGTTATCTTTCGGCCTTCTGAGAGCCTATTTATTCTTGGGCTCATTTGCAACACTCGTTTACTTACGGCCCGTTACTCTCATTTTCTGCTTGTGGGCCAAATTCAGCCCGTGGTTACATCGGCCCGTTTGTGGTCCGTTAATACGTTGGGCCGTTTTCATAGCATCATCAAATACGGCCTATTAACGATGGCCCGTTATGGTCATACGGCCCGTATAAGGCTCATTGATGATACGGCCCGTAGAAGGCCCATTGTTTCTACGGCTCGTAGAAGGCCCATTGTTTCTACGGCCCGTAGAAGGCCCATTGTTTCTACGGCCCGTAGAAGGCCCATTGTTTCTACGGCCCGTAGAAGGCCCATTGTTTGTACGGCCCGTAAAAGGCCTACTGTTTCTATGGCCCGTAGAAGGCCCACTGTTTCTACGGCCCGTAGGAGGCCTAGTGTCACTACAGTAAATATTAGCCCATGGTTATTGTGGCCTAGTTTTAAAAAGAACTACACTGACTACAAGCAAAAAAATAAACAAGACAACAAGGAAATAAATAAGCAAGCAACTTATGCTAGGCTATCACGGCTGTTACACATATTACATCCACTGGGCATCAAAGTTCGCCACCAGTGCAAATATAGGGAACAAAGCAGCATATCATATACACTGGTTGTCAAAGTTGGCGACCAGCACAAATAAACACCGCAGCAAAACAAATCCAGAACTGAAACCACTTCAGAAGATCTCAAGAAACAATATCATGGGTACCCATAATGCTGGCAAGATGCTTAGCAAGCTTATTAACTTTCTCTTGTTTGGCGCTTAAATCCTCCAGCACTTGCTGTTACACCAGAAAATATGCATCTAAATTCTGCAGGGACTTCCTCAGTCCTTCAGCTTCCTGTCGCAGCACATCTGATCGATGTCTTTCAACTTGAAGTTGAGACTCAAGAAGACGAACTGATTCAGGCAGCAAGTTCGAAGAGCTTGTGCCAGCAGTAGTGGCTAGTAACTCGAACACTACATCAAGACAGGACTTTTGGTTTCCCTCACTGTCGTCAAGATAGTTTTTATCAGCTTTCTTGGAGACGAACAGGGATGTCTCACTATCTTGAACCTTATCTGCATTACTTCCTTTACCATTGGATAATGCGGTACTGTTCTCCAATATTTTGTCTGCATTCTAAAAGAGAAACAAGCAGATACATCACAAGTTTACCATGTTGTATATGAAGCTCATTTTGGTAAATGAGTTCATTAGTAAAGTGGACAGGATAACAACATGAAACAAACATATATCTATGTGCCATGGTCACTTTATGGTCTATATCATTCTAGTTTTTGTTGCCAAATCAAGATAGAGACACAGTTCAAATAATATTTGTTCAAGACAAAGCAGAATAGACAGAATATAAGTGTGGGTAACTATAGAGCAATAACAACACTTGTAATGTGCATGACATGAGAACATAACTGTTTATTCAATTGAAACAGAATCAACATAGAGCAGGTTAGAACAGCAAACCAGTTAAAGAAACAGGTTTAAAACATACCTGTTGCGCCATTGGAGTTTCAATTCCATCCTTCAAATTTGAAAATAGTTGGTATGAGTAAATACAGTAATGCAAGAGCAAAGGAGTATGAACCATAGCTACAGAACCTGACCTGAGAACAAATCTTCTTCTCCTTTAAGCGTTGAGTTGGGATTCAGAGTGGTGGTCCTCGTGCTTTGGGCACTGCAGTTCCCTTACTAACTGCTCGTGTTTGGGTGCTCTGTGGTGGAGACGGTGCTGTGTCAACTGGAACTGGGTTACTATCTGCCGGGGTTGGGGTTAAAAGGGGTGTAGCTGGTTCTCTGTCCAACTGGGTAGGGGTACAATCTGCGAGAGTCTGGGTTATGTGTGGTGGATCTGGTCCTTGGGCAAGTACAACCGTGGTTCTATCTGCATCAACTGGTAGCACTATCTTTTCTGAAGACCGTGTTGTTACTCCCTTAGATACTGCCATCACGCTCTCCAATTCAAATGGATGATAAACAAGAAAAGTAATTGAAAGTATAGACATTATATGATAGACAGGTGCAATGGATAGTGGGGAATAAAAGAGGGCATGAAATAATTCATATTTATGTTGTCTAACCAAACAGGATAGCATGACACAATTTCACATATATGATGGCTAACTAAACAGGATAGCATGACACAATTTCACATTATGATGGCTAACTAAAAAAAGATGGAAAGACATAGTTCAAAATATGAGACTATGTAAACAGGATGACATGACATAACTATATAATGTGTTTATTAAATAGGTTGGCATGCCATAATTCACATACATTCATGGATAGAATGCCATAATTCTAAATATGATGACTGTAAACACTAAACAGGATGAGATGATATAACTATATGATGTCTTTATTAAATGGGTTGCCATGCCATACTTCAGATAGATGATGTGTATGTACTATGTAAACATGATGGCATGCTATAATTCAAATATATGATTTATATAGTAAGCAAGTAAGCAGATGGCAATCTATATATGATGTAAAAACTAAGCAATGGAAGACAACATGCATGACATGGGTAATATAACCCTGCCAAGTTTGAGCATAGACCTCAGGGGGGAAATAGGACTGGTCATCAGTCTCTGAATCCTCCTTTGAGGAGCTCTCTATAGCCAGCATGATGTCTACTTCAGCAGGCAGCATTGTCTGCTCTGAATACCTTGTTTTCACTCCAAATACTTCCATCACCGCTTCAAATGGCTGATGCACAGGAAGAGTAGTTGAATATACAAACATTGTCGACAAATGGAACACATAATACAAAAAGATGATAGCACGATATAATTCACATACATGATGATTGGCTAAACAGCATGGCATTGCATAATTCACATATATAATGCCTTTGCAACAAGATAGCATTGTATAATTCACATATATAATGTCTTGGAACAAGATGGCAATGCATAATTCACATATATGGTAATTAGGAACTGAACAGGTGGCATTCACTCAAAGCATGTCTAAACTAATCAAATGGCATAGCAATGCGAGACACCATACGCACGATATGAGCAACATAACCTTGCCAAGTGTAACGCCCGGATAATCTTGCTACAGTAATCCCACACTAATCATGCCATGACACCTCGGTTACTGTTGCTATCCTTGCAATAATTCGAAACCGTTCAAAATTCAAATTCATATTAATGACAACAATAAAAGTTTTCAAAAATTGAAACAAAAATGTTCGGTGGTTGCCGAATATTACAAGTGTAATTATGGTGCAACAAACACATTTTTATAAAATGGTAAATGGTTTAAAATGATTTAAACAGAAAAGAAAACAGGAAACAAACAAAAAAAGAGAAAGACCCCCCCGGGCCAGCAGACCCAACGGGCCGGCCCATTCACCCACCCGGCCCAGCCGGCCGGCCACGCCCCCTCCCCTTATCCACCCCCCCGAAACCCTAACCTACCGATCCCCACTCTCCCCCACTCTCCCCCTCTCCCCGACCCAGATCGGATCGGGGCACGACCCCACCGCCTC
>NC_041381.1:429410014-429417310 GCF_002162155.2 Triticum dicoccoides
GGCCGCGCCCGATGCGTGCTCGCCGCGACCGCGCCCCGGCCCGCGCACACCGTGGCCTCGCCCCGCGTACCCCTGTACACGCGTCCGGGCGCGCGCCGATGCTTTGCCTCTTCCCTCACCACGCCCCGCGCCCCCTGTCGCCGCCCTGCGCCCCGTGCGCCCACGCTGGCGCCGTCCCTTGGCCGCTGCCGCTGCTCTAGTCGAAGCGGCGCCTCTGCCGAGCCCGCTCCTCCCTCCGTCCGCCCCTGTCCCGTGCACCGTCGCCATCCCCGTCCTCCGCCCGGTTGGCACCCGGCGAGCCCTGCCGTGGTCACCAACCCCCCTGCTCCGGCGCCTTGCCAGGCCCGCCCGCTCAGGCCGTGTCCTGCACCCGCGCCCGCTAAGCGCGCCCGATAGGCCTCTGTGCCTATGACATGTGGGGCCCAGCCCCTAGAACATTAAAAAAAGAGATATAAAAATGAATTAAAAATAAATAAATAAATAAATATATTAATTAATTAGTTAACTATCTAGATTAATTAAGTTAATTAAATCCTAAATAGTTGACTAGTTAATTAAACTAAGTAACTGTTAATTAGATATCAGTCTATGATAGAATGGACCCACGCGTCAGTTTGAACAAGTCAACTGACTGTTGATTGCTGATGTCATGATGATGTCAGCAAACACTATTCTGGATAATGATGGATTAAATTAATTAGATAAATTCTAAAAATGATTTAAAACTTTAGAAAATCATTTAAAATAAACCGTAGCTCAGATGAAAATGTTTTGGACATGAAAGTTGCTTAGAACGGCGAGCCGAATCTAGATACGCAGCCCGTTCGTCCGCCATCCATCCCTAGCATAGCAAACTCGCAACTTTCCCCCTCCAGTTCATCTGTCCGAAAACGCGAAACACCGCGAATACTTTCCCGGATGTTTCCACCCTTCACCGGTATCACCTCCTACCGCGTTAGGTCACCCCTAGCACCGCTTATTGCCATGTTATGTTCTGTGATGCCTTGTGTGCTCCGTATTTATTGTTTCTTCCCCCTCTTCTCTCCGGTAGACTACGAGACCGACGCTGCTGCTGCCCAGTTCGACTACGGAGTTGACGACCCCTCTCTCCTGCCAGAGCAACCAGGCAAGCCCCCCTTGATCACCAGATATCGCCTATTCTCCTCTATACTACTTGCATTAGAGTAGTGTAGCATGTTACTTCTTTCCGTTAATCCTATTCTGATGCATAGCCTTGCATTGTTGCTACATCTGTTGATACCTTACCTGCAATCCTAAATACTTAGTATAGGATGCTAGTTTATCATCATTGGCCCTACCTTCTTGTCAGTTTGCCTTGCTATACTATTGGGCCGTGATCACTCGGGAGGTGATCACGGGTATATACTATACATACATATTATACAGATGGTGACTAAAGTCGGGTCAGCTCGTTGAGTACCCGCAAGTGATTCTGATGAGGGGGCTGAAAGGACAGGTGGCTCCATCCCGGTAGAGGTGGGCCTGGGTTCCCGACGGCCCCCGACAGTTACTTTGTGGCGGAGCGATAGGGCAGGTTGAGACCACCTAGGAGAGAGGTGGGCCTGCCCCTGGTCGGCGTCCGCGGTTACTTCATAATAACACGCTTAACGAGATCTTGGTATTTGATCTGAGTCTGGCCACTGATTTATACGCACTAACCAACTACGCGGGAACAGTTATGGGCACTCGACGTCGTGGTATCAGCCGAAGCCTTCTTGACGTCAGCGACGGAGCGGCATACGCCGGATTGGACTAGAACGCCTACTCTTGTATAAGGGAGGCTAGGTCTGCTTCCGGCTGCCCTCGCAACGTGCAGGTGTGCAATGGGCGATGGGCCCAGACCCCTGCGTGCATAGGATTTAGACCGTGTGTTGACCTCTCTGTTGTGCCTAGGTGGCGCTGCAACGTGTTGATCTTCCGAGGCCGGGCATGACCCAGGAAAGTGTGTCCGGCCAAATGGGATCGAGCGTGTTTGGTTATGTGGTGCACCCCTGCAGGGAAGTTAATCTATTCGAATAGCCGTGATCTTCGGTAACAGGACGACTTGGAGTTGTACCTTGACCTTATGACAACTAGAACCAGATACTTAATAAAACACACCCTTCCAAGTGCCAGATACAACCCGGTGATCGCTCTCTAACAGGGCGACGAGGAGAGGATCACCGGGTAGGATTATGCTATGCGATGCTACTTGGAGGACTTCACTCTACTCTCTTCTACATGCTGCCAGACGGAGGCTGCCAGAAGCGTAGTCTTCGATAGGACTAGCTATCCCCCTCTTATTCTGGCATTCTACAGTTCAGTCCACTGATATGGCCTCCTTACACATATACCCATGCATATGTAGTGTAGTTCCTTGCTTGCGAGTACTTTGGATGAGTACTCACGGTTGCTTTCTCCCCCCTTTTCCCCTTTTCCTTTCTTTCTGGTTGTCGCAACCAGATGCTGGATTCCAGGAGCTAGACGCCACCGTCGACGATGACTCCTACTACACCGGAGGTGCCTACTACTATGTGCAGCCCGCTGACGACGACCAGGAGTAGTTAGGAGGATCCCAGGCAGGAGGCCTGCGCCTCTTTCGATTTGTATCCCAGTTTGTGCTAGCCTTCTTAAGGCAAACTTGTTTAACTTATGTCTGTACTCAGATATTGTTGCTTCCGCTGACTCGTCTATGATCGAGCACTTGTATTCGAGCCCTCGAGGCCCCTGGCTTGTATTATGATGCTTGTATGACTTATTTATGTTTTAGAGTTGTGTTGTGATATCTTCCCGTGAGTCCCTGATCTTGATCGTACACATTTGCGTGCATGATTAGTGTATGATTGAATTGGGGGCGTCACAAGTTGGTATTAGAGCCGACTGCCTGTAGGAATCCCCTTTCCACACTCCTTGGCCAAAGTCGAGTCTAGACATTGCAAAAAACTTTTACTAACTTGGCTGTGTGCCTTACGGGCCCACGTTGCCATTGGGTGGCACTAGGATCTTTTACTCCTCGACCTTTACTCTGGGATTCTGAACTCTCTTCTATTCGGGTTAAACGATTTTTACTAAAATCTAACTTTAGGTTCTCGAACATACTTTCTCCCGGAGAGGCCCTTCAGTCCAGATGATCACCGACTGCACCAGAAGATTTCGGAGATACTCTTTGATATTCTCTCGAGACTTTGTGCCCATCACTTTGCTATTCCCGACCACCGAGAAATCCTTATGGATAACAACTTACACCTACCATTCATACGATCATCCCCCCCATTGATCTTGTTATTACCAGATACCCCAAAGTTTTGTCTATTGTTCCGAGAATACTTTGTGCCTACTGCCTAGCAATTCTTTGCCACATGAATAGCCCTTCAAATAAATCCTCGCACTTGACGAGTATCCCCTCATCCCTAGCCGTTCATGTGTTTCACATAAGTCCTCGAAATACCATTTGATTTTCTGAAAATCCTCAGCAACCCATTGCTCTTGAATTCCTTGCCTTCCGGCATTATGGTTAATTCCATACTTCTAGTAATCTCCGTTGACATCCTCTGTCACTATCATTTTGAGTCACTTGATTCGATATGTTGTGAATGCTCGCAATCCTCAAACAGATCCTAGAATTCATCCTTCCGGCTCAGACATTGTTTTAATCATGAGCCGGTTCTCGCCAATTAAATTGTCGTCGATTGTGCCCCTAAGTCTATTGAACTTATCCATCCTTGATCAGAGCGTCTGCTTCTGATCCTTCACTTTGTAAATCATAATTCCTTAGCAATTGAGCTCTAAGTTATTCAGTTGTTTCTACAATCCAATGTCTTTGCCTTTCTTCTTCCTCTGGTTGTGTGCCGATACTCACCCTAGATCCTTTGTTGGATTTTATCCGACAATATCCTTCATATTCAATAACCTTGAGCCTTTCCTAGGATATATACCGCCTTTGGTAAATTGTATCCTTTGCTTTGTCAACCATGCTCTACTTTGAGCTTGCGTTAATTACTCCTGAAGTTCGTGGTATATGTTCTAAGAAGCCCTGATGGCTTGAACATATGCCTTCCTTAATATGTGTGAACTAGAAAGTTTTCACGAGTCATACACTCCTGGTATTTTGCTAGATAAAATTTCAACACTACAACCTCCTCGAAAGTGAGAAGTGAATGAAAGGTTATGCATTGGAGAAGTGGGAGTCGACCTTGAACTTGTGTTCATGCCCATGGACACGATGTAGATCTTATCATTAAAGCTTCTCTTAAATTAATTATCCCTTTGGTATAAGTTCATCTTATATCTGGGATCTGGCCTTTTGCAATCGTGGTTCCGACCATGTTCTCTTTTAAATACCATTTCTCATGCAAGTTTAAGCACTGGTCTTCTGTAGAGCAATAGCCCAGTCCAACCTCTACTTTGATCTGTCATCGAGTATTACCCCCTGGTATCTCGAGATTATCATGGAACTGCGTAACTTCTTATGAGTTCTTCATCAAGTGCTACATTCCCACTGATTCCAATTTTTCACGGGCTCTGAGTTTTTAAACACTCAAAGACACCAATAACTGAACCGAGTCCGCACTACGGTTCAACAACTCTTCAGTAAGCTTCTATAAGTACGAGTTTGTGCCCGATCATGCCATTCCTAGCCTGTTTGACTATATCATTGTCGTGATGATTCTAACTGTGCTACCTGGTCTTTATTCTCGAAGCACAATTTTCGATGTTGAGCTAAGCTTACATCAACTTTCCTTGTCATATCATTTTGCCTTGAACAACAAGCTTGATTTCGAGTTGGCGTCGTACCCTTGGTTCCAATAACATTTCACTTCATCATTCCTTTGATTAGATGTCAATTGTGTTCATGATGAGAAATACCCTCCTTGCCCTCAATGATTTTTATTATCATCGACAACACCCTTGACTTCCTTTTATCGCGAACTTGTCCACATTCTGAATACAACTTGCTCTCCAGCTAGTGTTGTGTTCTGCCTTGAAGTATTACTGTCTTTTATGTCGAGAATGTTGTGGGGATTGCTCCACCTCTTAGAAATTCTCGATATGATGATACTTCTCACCATCACCATTCTTCCTTGGTCCCCGTGTTGTTTTTAACCAGCATAACAATAGATGTTGTTTGAGTTCTGTACTTCTAGCAACCCTATTGCTTTGAAGTTAACGATCGAGAGTTCATTCTTGGACCGTTGATTATTGAATCGTCACTCTAACATTGATCTTGCTGCCTAAGGTCATATTTCAGGCACACCTTTCAACTAATGATTGATGGTGTATGTTTTCCTAGAGCATACAACATTATATCATTTGAATTGACAAGTGTCATCTTCTTGTTCACATTATTGTGGAAATCCATCCGTTTGGAATTCTCGATGAATTATCGCTGAGCCCATCAGCCACCTTCTCATCCCCTCCTTGGTTTATTGATGAACTACTGTTTCAGGAACTCGCTCCCATAGTTCATTTCCCGAGAATCTTGCAATGTCATTTCGTCGATTTGTGTTGCACCTTTTCTTCTTGGACATCCTGAGTCTGAGGTATCATGACATCAATCGGATCTGAATCTCGGTCAGATATGATGGCTGGGACAACTTTCCAGGAGTTATGATGTTGGTCCTTTGATGACCCGGTAATATGACGTCATGCCTAGCACCCCCTGGCTGGAGGACCTATCATTATAATTTCTTTTGCAAGGATAACCATTCTTCCTGGAGAAATTGTAAGACTTATTCTATAAGTTGTTCCTGATGGATCCTTTGTGTTTCCAAAGTCTGATCTTCACCTGATGACCATGTCAATGCTATCTCGAAGCATGTCTATGCTACTCCGATTTTCAACAAGAACATTTGAAGCCCAATGCTAAATGTTTCTTGCTCAATTATCCAAACACCGTTGCCTGGGTAATGTCCTGAAATTTCTCTCCCCTTACCTAAAGTGTTTTCTACTTTATATCCTATCATGGATATCTTGCTCTGTTTGTCCTTGGGAAGGAAATACCCCGAAATATGTTTCTTAACACATCTTCCTTTCCATTGTTCTGTTTAATCTGATAATCATATTTTCCTTTCCATTGTTTGATTTAACCTTTCTTGTGATCTATATGACCTAAGCACTAATATTCTCCTGCTTATGTAAACACCTCGTGGTACCGCTCTGTCAGTAAGACCCTGTTACTATTGTTGATGACATTCCAATAGCCACCGATGGACGAGAACCTTGCCTATTGGCCCGCCTTGTTCAACAAGCAGGAAAATGGTTCTCTTCGTCCCTCGCCCTTGGTATCGATGTTGTTGCCGACATAACTGATAGGCTACCCTCTGACACGCCTTAATATCGTGACCGTGCAAGATGTCGGCCCCCTTCCTACTTTCAACCATATGGTGGGCCCATAACCCACAGTTCCACAGGATCGAAACCTGACTCTCCTACACCCCTTGATCCCAAGGTTGCTCCTCGCGTGTGGCCTCGTATGTAGTTCATGAGCCATCTTCCGAGGGATCATCAAATCTGTTGCCGGACACAATACTTATTCCCGATTGCTTTGAGCCCCTTTCACGCCCTGTGTCAGGCATCGAACGGTTGCCTGCTCGCTCGAAACTTCCCATGAAACCTCATTACTTTCCTCTTGATATTTTCTTAAGTTTCAATTCGAGAGTTACTTTCTGCCACCTTCCCCGATGATATCGACCAGATGGTCAACCTTGTAGAGGTTCATTCTCCCGGAATACCCCTTATTCTTTCGTAAGTACGATGGAACCCCTGAAGAAAGGATACCGACTTTATCTTGATGACTTGAAGCAGAAAAATGAAGACATCAATGTATTGGACCGGTTCTCTTCGAGATGAGCAAGCCAGAATGAGAAGACCCGCTAGATTCGTAACCAAACCTTCCCCCTTTTCACTACCTCTTAAATCTCGGGACGAGATTTCTTGTAGTGGAGGAGATTTGTAACGCCCGGATAATCTTGCTACAGTAATCCCACACTAATCGTGCCATGACACCTCGGTTACTGTTGCTATCCTCGCAATAATTCGAAACCGTTCAAAATTCAAATTCAAATTAATGACAACAATAAAAGTTTTCAAAAATTGAAACAAAAATGTTCGGTGGTTGCCGAATATTACAAAGGTAATTATGGTGCAACAAACACATTTTTATAAAATGGCTAAATTGTTTAAAATGATTTAAACAGAAAAGAAAACAGGAAACAAACAAAAAAAGAGAAAGACCCCCCGGGCCAGCAGACCTAATGGGCCGGCCCATTCTCCCACCCGACCCAGCCGGCCGGCCAC
>NC_041381.1:429417794-429422737 GCF_002162155.2 Triticum dicoccoides
GGCACGACCCCGCCGCCTCGTCAACACCCGCCGTCGCCGGCGCCCGGAGCTCGCCGCCCCCCATGCCAGGACGCCGCCGCCTTGCAGGACTGCCTCCCGCTCCGCCGCTCGTCCCCGTCGTCCCTCCCGACCTCCATCGAGCCCATTGCCCCGTCCCTGCTCCTCGATGTGAGCTCCGCCTCGCCCCTCCCCTCCTCTCTGTCTTGCACTTCGTCGCGTGCACTGCGCGACCCGGCCGCGCCCGATGCGTGCTCGCCGCGACCGCGCCCCGGCCCGCTCTCACCGTGGCCTCGCCCCGCGTGCCCCTGTACACGCGCCCGGGCGCGCGCCGATGCTTTGTCTCTTCCCTCACTACGCCCCGCGCCCCCCTGTCGCCGCCCTGCGCCCCGTGCTCCCACGCGGGCACCGTCCCTTGGCTGCTGCTGCTGCTCCAGTTGAAGCGGCGCCTCTGCCGAGCCCGCTCCTCCCTCCATCCGCCCCTGTCCCGTGCGCCGTCGCCATCCCCGTCCTCCGCCCGGTTGGCGCCCGGCGAGCCCCGCCGTGGTCACCAACCCCCCTGCTCCGGCGCCTTGCCGGGCCCGCCCGCACTTGGGCGTGCACCCGCTCAGGCCACGTCCTGCACCGGCGCCCGCTAAGCGCGCCCGATAGGCCTCTGTGCCTATGACATGTGGGGCCCAGCCCCTGGAACATTAAAAAAAAGAGATATAAAAATGAACTAAAAATAAATAAATAAATAAATATATTAATTAATTAATTAACTAACTAGATTAATTAAGTTAATTAAATCCTAAATAGTTGACTAGTTAATTAAACTAAGTAACTGTTAATTAGATATCAGTCTATGATAGAATGGACCCACGCGTCAGTTTGAACAAGTCAACTGACTGTTGATTGCTGACATCATGATGATGTCAGCACACACTATTCTGGATAATGTTTGATTAAATTAATTAGATAAATTCTAAAAATGATTTAAAACTTCAGAAAATCATTTAAAATAAACCGTAGCTCAGATGAAAATGTTTTGTACATGAAAGTTGCTTAGAACGGCGAGCCGAATCCAGATACGCAGCCCGTTCGTCCGTCATCCATACCTAGCATAGCAAACTCGCAACTTTCCCCCTCCGGTTCATCTGTCCGAAAACGCGAAACACCGGGAATACTTTCCCGGATGTTTCCACCCTTCGCCGGTATCACCTCCTACCGCGTTAGGTCACCCCTAGCACCCCTTATTGCCGGTAGAGGTGGGCCTGGGTTCCCGATGGCCCCCGACTGTTACTTTGTGGAGGAGCGACAGGGCAGGTTGAGACCACCTAGGAGAGAGGTGGGCCTGCCCCTGGTCGGCATCCGCGGTTACTTCATAATAACACGCTTAACGAGATCTTGGTATTTGATATGAGTCTGGCCACTGGCCTATACGCACTAACCAACTACGCGGGAACAGTTATAGGCACTCGACGTCGTGGTATCAGCCGAAGCCTTCTTAACGTCAGCGACGGAGCGGCGCGCGCCGGATTGGACTGGAATGCCTACTCTTGTATAAGGGAGGATAGGTCTGCTGTCGGCTGCCCTCGCAACATGCAGATGTGCAATGGGCGATGGGCCCAGACCCCTGCGCGCATAGGATTTAGACCGGCGTGTTGACCTCTCTATTGTGCCTAGGTGGGGCTGCGACGTGTTGATCTTCCGAGGCCGGGCATGACCCAGGAAAGTGTGTCCGGCCAAATGGGATCGAGCGTGTTGGGTTATGTGGTGCACCCCTGCAGAGAAGTTAATCTATTCGAATAGCCGTGATCTTCGGTAACATGACGACTTGGAGTTGTACCTTGACCTTATGACAACTAGAACCGGATACTTAATAAAACACACCCTTCCAAGTGCCAGATACAACCCGGTGATCGCTCTCTAACAGGGCGATGAGGAGAGGATCGCCGGGTAGGATTATGCTATGCGATGCTACTTGGAGGACTTCACTCTACTCTCTTCTACATGCTGCCAGACGGAGGCTGCCAGAAGCGTAGTCTTCGATAGGACTAGCTATCCCCCTCTTATTCTGGCATTCTGCAGTTCAGTCCACTGATATGGCCTCCTTACACATATACCCATGCATATGTAGTGTAGTTCCTTGCTTGCGAGTACTTTGGATGAGTACTCACGGTTGCTTTCTCCCCCCTTTTCCCCTTTTCCTTTCTTTCTGGTTGTCGCAACCAAATGTTGGATTCCAGGAGCTAGACGCCACCGTCGACGATGACTCCTACTACACCGGAGGTGCCTACTACTACGTGTAGCCCGCTGACGACGACCAGGAGTAGTTAGGAGGATCCCAGGCAGGAGGCCTGCGCCTCTTTCGATCTGTATCCCAGTTTGTGCTAGCCTTCTTAAGGCAAACTTGTTTAACTTATGTCTGTACTCAGATATTGTTGCTTCCGCTGACTCGTCTATGATCGAGCACTTGTATACGAGCCCTCGAGGCCCCTGGCTTGTATTATGATGCTTGTATGACTTATTTATGTTTTAGAGTTGTGTTGTGATATCTTCCCGTGAGTCCCTGATCTTGATCGTACACATTTGCGTGCATGATTAGTGTACGATTGAATCGGGGGCGTCACACCAAGTTAGAGCATACACCTCGTGGGGGGGGGGGATAGGATTGGTCATCTGTCTCTGAATCCTCCTCTGAGGAGCTATCCGTAACCAGCGAGATATGCGCTTCGTCAGATAGCATAGTCTGCTCAGAAGACCTTGTTTTCACTCCGGAATTTGCCATCACCGTGTCAAATGGCTGATGCACATGAAGAGCAGTTGAATGTACTAACATTGTTGACGAATGTAATATGTAACAAAAAAAAGATTGTCTAATATAATTTACATATAAGATGACTGGCTAAGCAGGATGGCATTGCAAAATTCACATATATGATGCCTGGCTAAACAAGGTGGCGTTGCATAATTCACATAAACGATGAATAAACTAAACAGATGGCATTCACACAAAGGATGTCTAAACTAAGCAGATGACATATTTGATGTATAAAGTAAGCAATGCAAGACATCATATGCATGATATAACTAACATCAGCATGCCAAGTTAGAGCGAAGACCTCAGGGGGTAAATAGGAGTTATCTTCTCCTTCTGAATCCCCCTCAGAACAGATATCTTCCTCTCGATTACAATCCGAAATGCGTGGAGGGGGGGCTGCCTTTGCGCCTACCACGGAGTGACGTCTGCATGAAATTATATTGCCATGCAAGGCTCGTCTCTTTTGCTCTACATGTTCAGTTCCATTGTTTACAATAACTGTCATGCATAGGAATAAAACATAGTGAGATTATGTAAGGAGTGCATGCAGAAATCCAGAGTGATGGTAGCAACCTGTGGATAGACCCAAAACCAATAATGGCAGGCAGATAATGGCTTCAGTTAATAAATACAGATAATGGCTTCTTTACTGTTTGTTTCCCACCCAACATGAAACTCATAGTAGACACCGGAGATTAACCAGATAGTAGATAGATACTATTGATAGCGGCCCCGATATGTACCCCACAACCATTTAAAAACTCAAGTTTGACCATTAGTTTGGAGCTAACTCAGAGTCTAATCGGTGAACAGGAAGATAAAGTAGCATGTAATATTAAGCGATGCATTTCATAAGCAGACACGAAAGAGTGCAACCTCTCTTGCAGACCCGTGTAGTCCTCGAGGTCATCTGCTCGGTTGATGATGGTAATGCAGTTTTCATGGCTGCCAGCGGCGGGGAAGAAGACATGAGGCGGCGAAAGACAGTCTGGAGGCCAGATCCCTGCTGTGCTGGACCCTTTTGTCGCTGGAGCAGCTGAGCTGGGGTGGACGACGGCGCAGCTGGACCGAGACAAACCATGCAAGGTTTTCTTTGACAACTATCTGTAAGAGAAGTAATTCTGTAAGGGCTCGTTTGAATTGGAGGATTCCAACAATGCAGGGATAGGAAATAGACAGGAATAGGATAGGAATGCACGTGCAAAACAAAGAATTAAAAAACACAGGATTTCTGCCAATCTGGGTGTTAGATTCACAACAATTGGAATATCACAGGATGTAAAGAAGCATGGTGAGATTAAGTCAAACCACAAGAAAATGTACGGTTATAATGCTATTATGCTACTATCTCTTAGTCTTGTGCTTCATGAATAGGAATTTGAAAAGGAGGACAAGTGAAAATTAAAATTCCTATGTTTTTTCTTTCAAGGAGACACTAAAGGAACAAATCCATGTGCTCAGTGGACAATATATATAACATGTAGAGTAAAAAAGAGATGCAACAAGTGTACAACCTCTTTGGCGAAGCCATGTCGATCTTAGCGTGATTGGGTTGGCCGGTGAGGATGCTCTGGCTGACTTTGCTGTCGGAGGAGGGGAAGAAGATCTTAGGCGTCTGGAGATGGAGCCCGAGGTACTGCTCCGCTGTGATGGAGGGTTTCGCCGTTGGAGCAGCTCCGGTGAGTTGTACGACGCCGAGGCTGAAGCAGGACAAGAGACACAACGAACCACATTAATCTGAGTGGAATTCTAATAGCATCTCCAATACATGACGTAAAATACATAACCACAAAGTGCTAGATGTAAAATACATCAGCCGCTCATCTCTGAACTTAACTGTCGAAACTGAACTTAACTGTCGAAACTGAACCTAACTGTCAAAACTGAATTTTGCTGTCGAAACTGAATTTTGCTGTCGAAACTGAACGCACTAGCAAGGTGAAGCTACACGTCGATCGACTGACTTTTTCATCTCTGGTCAGTCGATTTTGCAGCCGTTGGATACGAAATCAAGGGCCTGCGGTTCATCTTCAACCTCCACCCCCCTGAGCCACCAGCCACCACCGGCCAAACAACAGCCCCCGCCGCCCGCGGCCGGCGGTGCGCCTCCCCGCCCGCCCCGAAAACACTCCCCACCGCCGGT
>NC_041381.1:429423089-429426022 GCF_002162155.2 Triticum dicoccoides
CCCACACCACCGCCCCGCCAACGCCCCGCCACCGCGGGTGACCACCACCCCCATCCTGAACCCTAAGATAGATAGTGGGGTACCTCTCCGGCGAGCCCCCCTCCCCGCTGCGGCTGGTTCTTCGTTAACCCCGGCGAGCCCACCCCTTGGAAATCGACTGACCCAAAAGTCGATTTAGTCGACTGAAGTGTAGCCAAATCGGAGCAGCATCGCAAGCAAGAGCAAGAGCGAGAGCAGCAGCGCGAGCAAGAGCAATAGCAAGAGCAGACCAGGCAGGGGACCGAGAGCAAGAGCAGAGCAGAAGCGCGAGCGAGAGCTAAAGCAGCAGCAGCTCCTACTGATGTGGACGTTGCCGCCGAGGGAGCGACGCCGTCGAGGAAGTGGCCGGCGATGCCGTCGTGGATGGAGCCGCGCCGTGTCGGCTCGGGACCGAGCACCGGCAGCACCGTGAGATCGAATCAAGAAGAAAATGCGGCGATTAGTGTACAACCTCTTTGGTGGCGCCGATTAGGCCACAGCTTCATCTAAGGAAACAGTGATGATGATGCTCTTCCGGTGGTGCAGGTGAAGACGGCGGTGTGGGAATGGAGGTGGCGCGAAAGACGAGGGGAACGTCGGGGCAGCTCCTTGGAGGTGGAGGACGGGGTGGCTGAACCGGCGGGACGATGAGATCGACGACGGATCCTCATCCGATACGGTGGATGAGGGACGTCGAGGTGTTTCTGTGGACGACGTCGTCGCGGAAGAAGCTCCGGCTGGGTGGCGGACGGAGCAGGGTGTGGGGTTTCGTCGCGGGTTTTCGCGGCCTCCGTGTATTAATGGGTGGGCGGATGGGATGGCAGTGGGGAACCATGGCTTAGAGACGCGCTTGTCCGAAATGTGGGGTAAGTTACGAAAGTACCCCCCACCGATTTGAGGCGGTTCTTTCGGTTCAGGGGTACCACGGACATTTCGCATGTCGGGATTTCACAAGAGGTGGGAGTTTTCGCGCGCGTTGTAATTTCGGAATAGCAAGGCGCGGGTTGAGATGGAGGGAGTTGTCGGAGCACAACGAGATAAAGATATATCTTAAATATTTCGGGCTAACAAGGCGCGGGTTGAAATTTCCGGACAAGCCTAACGTGTACTGTACCAAATCAATGCGCACTACAAATGTCATTCAAAACTTTGAATTCATGTTATGTTCAATTAAAATATTTCACTACGTGTATAATGCATGCAACCTACTACTCAAATGAACGTTTTAGTGCATTCCAAACGTATATACAACGCTTCAATATGAACTAAATTTGAATAAGATCTACAGTAATGATTGTTGTGAAGTCAAAGCATTTGAATTTGTTTCTCTGTTTTAATAAGATCTACAATCATCATTATTGTAGTTAAACCATCGTTTGTGTATTATCTTCACATCACACCACATGATCAGTATCGAGTTACACATGAACTATGTGTACTATATGAACTCGAACTAGATTTTTTGAATCCACTTTATTTTGATTTCAAATCACATTACATTTCTAGATCTAGCTAAATCTTCATAATCTAAACCATGTCTCATATGTATAATGTGTTTATCACATTATGTATGGTGCCCCACCCCCTACGCCTACAAGTATTTAGATGTGAGTTGCAAACACCACACATTACCACAAATTCAAATAAAATGTGAGAATGTTCGATATATAGTATTGTTTGGATTTCTCGATATTTAGTTGTAAGCTGCAAACGCCGCACATTATCACAAATTCAAATAAAATGTGAGATTGTTTGATGTATGGTATGGTTTAGATTGTTCGGCATTTAGCTGTGAGTTGCAAACGCCATGCATTATCACATTATGGTATAACATGTGCACATCACGTGTATCACCGCTATATTCATGAATGCAACGTTTAAAACACTATGATCTCCTATTCAAATATATGAATCCACTTTCATATCAAATTATTATCTTTGTTAGTCTCTTACACCCACACAGTCCTCTAACCATTGTAGCTACCACTAACTTTCTCTTGTGCATGCACACGCCCTCCTCGCCCTCCCCCTCCCTCGGCATTCTATCCACCTGGCACATTCATTTTTTCCTTTAGGTCGTTCTCCCAGAGTCTCCACAACTCCTTTCCGACACACACCGATCGATAAACCTCTCCAGCGATGCCTGCCTACAGCATACACACACAGCTTCAATCTCCTCCTTTATGTGTCCTTGCCTCGTGTCTCTCATATGGTCAGACACATGTGTAAACTCTCACCCCTCTTTTAATCGATCTCACAACCACACACTCCTCCCCCTATCGAGCTAGTAGTTGGGCCTCTCGCACCACCTCCTAGCTCCATCCTCTCTGTCTATCCGTCTCGTTGGGCCTTATTTGCCTCTAACAAATGGACGTACACCGACCGATCTCTCGCTATACATATAGCCAGCTAGGTCCTTATAAATCGTTTTTACCCACACATCGATCGATCTACCTCATTAGTTGTGTCTCTCCCTTCCTCCGACAAACAACAATTGATCTACTGATCTAGTTAGGTTTGCTTACCAAACACATGGTTCCCCTTCATCATCCATGGATGCGTCCCGACAGATCTATCACGCACAGGCACACACAGAAACACATCCCCACTCTTATTGATTACTTTGCAGTTCCACCCTCAGTTTGTCTAGTAGGCCTCTCCCAACATCTCCGAGAAGAAACTCCATCACCCATCCAAAACTCTACCCCTCTCCCTCCCTCCCCCTCCCCCTCTCTCCTCTCTCTCTCTGTCCCATCATATTTCACGTCCTTCAGTTATGTATGGATGTCGACCGATCTCCCTCATGACATAGCTGGGTCTCTCCTCAACACATATACGAGTCGTTCTACCTCTATAGTTAGGCCTCTGCCTACCCCTCCCCCCACCCCTCCCCCCCACACACACCGATACATCAA
>NC_041381.1:429426493-429442077 GCF_002162155.2 Triticum dicoccoides
AAAAACACTCACGAACATGGTTTGTATCTCTCACACACACCCACGTAGGTGGGGGACGTGCATGAAGAGAAGAGGTGCATGCATGGCGCACGTACTCCCGTCTCTTTCCCAACCACACCCGCGCAGGTACACGGTGGAGCTCATTTCTGTACGAAAAAGGCAACCCACGTGGTAATTTGGCACGTGTACTGGTTGTCCACTTGGTGGAGGGAGTTTTGTCTACTACGGGTGAACAAACAAATTGTGACTTGACGTGTTATGTTAAATTAAAAGAAGAGGCAAACCATGTGGGGCCTACCTTAGAGGCAAGGCTCTATACACTGGAGTACTTTTGATGTGTCTCGTCAATTCGCAGAACAAGGAGAAGCTTGCTTAGTACGCCGTCTCCCCCGCCCACGGGCGTGGTGGCTCGCAGGATGAAGTGAAGCTTGCTCCTCCCTCGCCCATGCGCATGGTGGCTCGCAGGACGAGGAGAAAAAATTACTACTCCCTCCGTTTACTCCTCGTCCCTACTACCTTGGTTATAGAGATTATATCATATTGTTTGGAATATATATGTCCTTAGTAGATTTCAATATGAACTACTAGTACATACTCCAAACACTGATGTATATAGACGTATTTTAGAGTGTACATTCAGTCATTTTGCTCCGTATGTTGTAGCACTCTCCCTCGCCCCTCGACCCTCGCCCATGTGGTGGACGTGCAACAATTCATTCGGTCTCATATAGCCAGAACGATATATACTGCACTACCATTATTGCTTGACTTCCCGAAGAGGCGAAGAGCCAATCGCAAGGTTAATATTTTGGAGATGCCAAGCGCAAGGTTATAGGAGAACGAGTAGTAGGTGCCGCGTCATTTATAAATAATTTTTTTTCTTCAGTGGCACGTACGCAATATGATAGGTTCATATGGAGAGAAAAAGAAACTGCTCCACTATATACATAGTCAGGACGGGCCAGCCTACACGGTTGCTTGCTGGGGTTGCTCTCTTCACACTCTCTCGCACAAAACGACTGTGGCCACATCTCTAACACCTCGGTGGATCACGTCCGCTTGGGGAAGGGGTGGATGCTTAGTGTAGATGCGGTGTCCGTCGTCGACGGTGAAAACCCACTGTCGGCACGTCCCGATCAGGGGTCCCGCCCTTCTCTCTCACAAAGCCGGTGAGGTTGCCTTCATCCCTTGCTCATTGCCGCGATGTGGGCAGTTGCTGCCTCCCACCGCCCTCCTCAAGGTCGAGCTACGTCCCTCAGGTACAACTCCCTTTACAGCAGGCTTGCACCACTGCTCCAGCTGCCCACATCACTCCCTGTGGATATTTCTCTACTTCTTTGCCCCGCACATACCTGATACATCTACTGGCTTCTACGTACTATATTTGTGATGAGTTTATGTCTCATCAACTAGTCCTAGTAATCTTATTCTAATCACGCTTCTTCAATTTCTTTGCCACAGGGATGCTCATGTCAATTTTGGTGAAACTGCACAAAATGATATGATGGTCAAAAGGTTGCAAACTTCATTTATTAGGAAGCTCGAACGTTGCCAGCAAATTGAAGCCTGGTCAGGATTCACGGTTCAAGGGCTAGGGACTGCATGGATCGTTTTTTTCTTTAGCTGCCTCTGTTCCAAAATAAGTGTCAACTTTAGTAGTAGTACAACTTTGTACTAAAGTTTGCACAAAGTTGAGACACTTATTTTGGAACGGAGGGAGTACATATTTGCTATGATCTGTCAATCATTGAGATGCAATAGCATGCATGTTAGTCTCCTTTGTATTTGATGAAATATAGCAACGGGCAACCTTGGATGCAAGATACATGTAACAGGAGCTGGAAGCTTCATAGCATTGTACAAATTTATCTCGCTGATAAATTACAGTACGTACTAGTACTATACTAGTACTTCCTCCGTTCCTAAATATAAGTCTTTGTAGAGATTTCACCATTAACCACTTGCGGATGTATATAGATGCATTTTAAGTGTAGATTCATTCGTTTTGTTCCGTATGTAGTTCCACTACTAGGAATGTATATAGACGTTGACAGGCTCAGCACTAAGCCACATGCAAGCATGCAGAAATACCATGGCACATGCATGTGAGTGGGTTTTAAATCACATCAACATGTCTGCATGCAAGCATGCACCGGTAGCATGCATGTAAGTGAGCTTTTAAGTCCCATTAACATGTCAAAAAGAAAAATATAATCCCATTATGCAGTAGGAGTTGGCTGATCTTTTTTCCTTATGTGGGATGATCTAAATGATGATGGGAGTTTATTTAGTTTGGCTACCACATTTGTCATGCGGTTATAGATTTTTTTTAGTTCTATGAAATCGATAACTTTGCACAGAGAGATATACCGCTGTTCCGCGGCAACGAGCGGGGACTCATCTAGTAATATTTAGGAATGGAGGGAGTACTATGTAAAGAGTTAGGTGTCGCACGGTGATAGTGTGAGGTGGGCCATGTAATCACTGAGCCTGCGTGTTTTCACTGCTCTTGCACTCCTCCGCTGTAAGAATGGAGAAATTGTAATCTACTACCTCCTTTAGCCGAAAGCGTGGGACATCCAGCAGTCCTACCACCTTAGTAATAAAGACCAATGAGCCGTCAAATCACATAGACCCAGCAGTAAGTTGGATGGACGAAGCAACCATCACTCTTGCGCTAGTGAGAGGTCGCGTCCGCTCTGCTCGGGCATGAATGCGGCACCGATTCTTTGGAGCAGCGTTGACCGTTTCGGGCGGGAAGCACGCGCGGGCGGTGGAGGGGCTTTGGGTGGGCCAGGCTGGTCAGGAGCGGACGTGGCAGCTGTCCGCATGTCCCTACCGGACACGCCTAGAAACGAGAGGATGCACCGACTCTCGCGGCTAAAATCGTACACTACACACCATATCTCTGTAGGAGTAGGTCGATCTGTCGCACTCTCTAACACACACATGCTGTTAAACACACACACACATGCACACGCACGCACCTTGGTCCTGTTGCACCTTCTAACGTGACTTATTACACCTAGACAGAGGGAGTAGTAAGTATACAAGATACAGTGGCACACTGACTTAAGTCGAATACAAGTGCCCAAAATTTGTGTGCATGTTATAATAAGGATTCACTTAAAATAGTACATGAGCAAATAGAGGGATCAATTGGACAGTCTTCTCGAGCAGTAGCGAGATGTGTGAGGTAGTAAGATACACCGCTGGCGCTTTTAATTTTTCTTATTAATATGTTTGTTTGACCCTCTGACTGGTGGGACCCAATGTACTACGTGGAGAGAGGTAAGGTGACTAAGGCTGCATTATTTCTGCACCACTGTGGATAGTCTTACCACCAAAGCCACATGACACGATTATGATTGAAATCCTAATGACTCCCACACACACACACACACACACAAAACACGGCATGCCTGTCACACGAATGCAGGAATGTATAAAAGGTTATTTTCCTCTCGTTGAGCATAACGGGAGGGTTGTGTAGCTGGTTAGCCTGTTCGCTCATCAAACTTGAGGTCTCGGGTTCAATAACTACACTTGAGCATAATTTTTGCCAGGAGGATTCTTTGACTGGTCAAAATGTTTTCTAGGGTTTGCACGCTTCACACTCTCTCTCCAGTATATATATATATACACGCTGGAGCCTCAGCGCTTGTAGTTGCTCTCTTCACACTCTCTCGCCCTCTCCCGCTGGATCCTCAGCGCTTGTAATTGCTCTCTTCACACTCTCTCGCCCTCTCCAGATCTAAACAAGACTTCGTTGGCCTCTCTCTCCCCTCACTGCTGCTCAAAGAGCTGGCATGATCCATCCGCCGGGAAGGGAAGGAGGCTTAACGCTGTCGCCGTCGGTGAGGGAGGGAATCCACTACCGGCGCTGCTGTTCACTTTCCACCCAGCGGCGGCTCGGGAGGGCCTCCGACCCTTCTTCTTCGCCGTTGTCCCATCGCCCACCGAACCACGCCCCAAGAACCTTAAGGTATATTTTACTTACTCCACATTCATTGCTCTAGCTGCATGTATACCATGAATCTAGGACGTGGTTCAAAGAGGATAAGAGTGGGGGAAAGTAGTGGGAAAAGTTGTATATAGCATGAATCTAGGACGTGGTTCAAAGAGGAAATGAAGGAGGAAAGTTGTATAGCATGAATCTAGGACGTGGTTCAAAGAGGAAAGGAATGGGGGAAAGTAGTGGGGAAAGTTGTTTCGCATAAATCTAGGACGTCGTTCAAAGAGGAAAGGAAGGGGCAAAAGTACTAGTTCAAAAAGGAAAGGAAGGGACAAGGCTGTAGAGTTTGAGAAGGACTAGATTTGCTGCGCTCACATAGGGAAAGGTGTCTAAAGATAACAAAACTGGGGCCAACACAAATATGCTCCTTGGTTGTTTGTTCTTTGTTGCAACAGACTGTGCATGACCACCGTACATCGGTAGATGCACATGGTGCTGGTGCGTCCACTGTCCCGTGCAACTCATTAGCTGTTGTTAATCTATGGCCCTGTTTGGTTAAAAACTCCCTAGTCCCTACCTGCTTGGTTCTAGGGACTAAACATGGACTAAAGGTTATTAAATGACATGATAAAAGACCATGTTACCCCTAGTAATGAACTAATAGAAACAAGGCGCGATGCATGGCAGGGGCAGCTGTTGGAAAAAGTCCCAAAAAGACTCCCTCGGGGTCCTCTTTCTTTAGTCCCAAATGCCCACTTTTAGTCACGAAAAGTCCCTCCTGTTTGGTTTAGATGTGACTGACACGGAGTTTTTTTAGTCCCTACACCAAAATGTCCCTATAAACAAACACCCTCTAATAATGCCGCTGGAAAATTGATGCAATGCCACAGTTAAAAGCAAATTACATGTTTAACGAATTTTATTGTTAATATAATCTCTATGTTAATATTAATCAATGCCACCGTTTGAGAAATGCTACTGTCTTGCTTTCTTTCCCATTTAGATAAGGTAGATGCTTCTTTTTGTTGGCTTCTGTGTCATCCACCATTATTGACCACTAATTGTTTCCTTTGCTCCTCTGTGTAAACAGGGTTATCTACTTCACCTCGTTGCCATTGTGACCTTTTTTTGCACTGCACAAAACACTTTTGTTTTAAGAGTGTTTTGTGTAGTTCAACCAAAATGTCACACCGACAATGTTGCTTGATTGCTTGATCTTAGTGGAACTGCACAAGAGGAGATCTTACTTCCTATCCGTTAAGGCGAATTTGGTTCAGATCTTCTTCTTGTGAGTTGTTTGAATTCCGCATCATGAGAGGTCAATACTAGCCTTCTTTCACATGATTCTGCAGTGTGCTTTCATATGTTGTGCTACTTGTACGATAATGTTGCTTGATTTTAGTGAACTGCACAAATGGAGACAAGACTTCCAATCTGTATGTGCACCGTAATATCCAATTGAGGTAAGATAAGGATATTTCACAACTGCTAGCCTGTATTTTGCCACTTTCATCAGAAAATTAAGTTTAGTACTATACTTGTGCTTCCTAATTGACATGCCAAATCTTACATTGAAGACGAAGCTTGTCTGTTATTGAACCAAGTGATGATGGGGAAGATCAAGCGGAAGAAAAACAAAAATCAACTCCCGGTGCTGTAATGAAGCACTGGAACTGTGATGACACAAGTAATGATATAGTTTTGCATCTTGATTTATTGCTATGGCTGGAATGAGCAATTGTTTTGCCACTGATTTGATGCCATACATAATTAACTCTACTTGTGCAAACAGGGATCTTCTTTGAAGATACCATATATTTTAGTGGAACTACACAAGAAGATGTTGGAAACATTAAACTAATCGAGGAGTATATAGTAAGCATGGCCACCCCGTAGATAGCAACAGATGGTTCCCGAGAAGTGCTTCATCTGTATGCTCCACACAATCAGCCTCCTGACAAAGGTTGGTACTGGCCCACTGATTTCATCCATATGATTGAGCTTTGTCATCTCTATTGGTGTTGTGCTACTGTTTAGATACTGTCATGAAAAAGTGGTATTGTCCTTGGGAAGTGCTTCATCTGTGTTGTTTTAAATATTTCCTTTCCTTTTTTTCGAGCAAACATGGATGCTAGCATTTAGTAGTCCTCTTGTCTTTGCACAACAGGATCTCCTTCCTCTGAAGAAGAATATGGAGTACGTGAAGTGACTAGTTCCGATTATGCCAGGATGAAGAAGCACTGTCTATCTTCTCATCAGAAGGAGCAGTTGAAGGATGGTTACATTACTCCCCACAAGACCAAACTAACTTCAGCTCAGAAGGACTGACAAATCTCCATTTTTTTTGCTGTGATGCGCGAGTACAATGTTGTTCTAGGATTCTTTCTGGTGAGTTCCATTTTTCTAAAAGTGTGCTCTACATGGACCATGTATGTGCCTGTTGAAACTGTCAATTCATAGTACAGTTTGCTTTATACTAATCACTTTTTTGTATTTGTGCAAACAAGGGTGCTCAGCTTGATTTCAACGGGAACTGCACAAAATGTTCCTAAATACATCGAATCATTCATTTCCACCACAAGAAAGGAGGTGCCCATAAGTTCAAGGCGTTGCAACATATAAGGGCGAAATCATACAAGCTACGCGCGAATTTGGTTGATTTTGGTGGAACTGCACAAAAAGAACAGCTGGTTTATTTAGCACGAGTTGCCATGTCAATGTCCAAACTGATGGCAAACCTTGCACATTCCACAATCGTAGGCATTTGGTATTTTGGAATGGGACAACCTTGTCAAATTTTGCTCATTGATTTTAGCAAGATATGCGTTTGGTATTTTCGAATGGGACGCCCTTTGCTGTCAGCAGCGGCGATCAATTGTTTCTTTATTCTTTAGTTGTGAAGTAAATATTGCCTCTGACATGTGAGTCGCTGAGATGCATAATCATCGATTGTTTTGAATGTTCTCTATGAATTGCCAGGCCTGTGTGTTTGATTGCAATGTATAGAAACGCTAAAAAGCTGCTCAAACTCTTTGTACTCCTATTCCTTTTTTACTTCACACATTGTGAAAGTGCATACTTTTTTGTATAAGATTGGTCAAAGTAGAGATACTTTGACTGCAGACAAAACTAGTATGCAGACTAGAAAGGACCGGAGGGAGTACATGTGAAACTGCTGCAAACGTGGTGATCACCGTGGGAATAATGCTAGTACATATTGTTTTGCATGTTCATCCAATGCCAGTGATACAGGAATTCGAACTAATCAAAATAAATTCATTCATACACGGTCGGATTACATATAAATATGCCGGATTTCATTACATTTCATACATTCTTCAACTAAAAAGGGGTGTTTGCGGCCGCATGCATCTCCCAGATGCAGAGGCCGGGGGTCATCCTCCTTTTTAAAAAAACTAAAAAGGGGTGCGCTGGAGGTATAATTAATTAAACGAAGCTACCCACCTGTGTCCCGCTGAGCCGAACAGAAGCTTCAGTGACTTAACTGCAGGTGCAGTTGCGTAACTGACAAGTGGCCTGTTGGGCCCACGTGTCAGTCAGCCAACTGCACCAGCAGTTAAGTAGAAGCAGCGTTCTTCTCCAGCGCAGCTCTCCGACTCCATGTCGCCCCCAAGAAGCTAACCGGCCGTCAATGGTCAACCCGCCTAGCTTGGCTTCAACCGGAGGGTAGCAGCGGTGGCCTTACTTGGACCCGAGCGGCGGTGACCTACCGTGTTATACTCTTCCTCGTTTTCTGTGTGGCGCGGCCTCGTTGGCAGCGGGGCGGGGCCTCGACGGAGCTGGCGATGCCTCTGTCTTGTTGCCGGCGGGCGGCGCCTCAGCGCAGCGGTGGAAATCCTCCCCCACATTGCCAGCATGGTGGGGCCTCGGCTGAGCCAGCGATGTCCTCTGCCTCATTGTTGGTGGGGCGGGGCCTCGACGGAGCCGGCGGTGTCCTCTGCCTCGTTGTTGGCACCGCAGGGCCTCGGCGGAGCCGGCGGTGTCCTATGCCTCGTTGTTGGCGCCGCGAGGTGTCGGCAGAGCAGGGCGTCATCAACGCCAGCGGAGCGGGGACTCGTCGGAGCCGGCATTGTCCTCTGCCTCGTGCTCGGTCTCGCCAAACAGCGCCTCGCCCGCTTCATCGCCCTCTTTGCTAGCCTCTTTGTAGGCGGCCACAGCCTCCGCCACCCGCATGCGGTACCGCCAGTGCTCGAGGCGGCCCTTGCGGGCGGAGCGGTACGAGTCGAGCATCGCCTCCTGCTCCGCCCGCTCCACGGTGATCTGCTCCTCCGCCTGTAGGTGCTCCTGGAGGAGATGGTGGTTGTAGGCGGCGTCGGCCTGCGCCTCCCGGAACTGCTCCTCACGCATCTGCCTCACCCTGTCCATATATTGGCGAGGATGGCACGAAGGAGGGGGTTGGCGCCGGATCGTCGACTATCATGTTCTCCATTGGGACGTCGTCGTCCTCCGGCTGCCTGCCGGCCAGCCGGTCGGTAGCAATGGCTGATATCTCCTTGTGGTCCGTCGTCCTCCCGTCTCGAAGAGCGTTGGAGCGCGAGGAAGCCATGGTGGGCAGTAGTGGTGTGGACAGGAGAAAGGCAACAGATGCGGATGACTGCGGCTATGGCCGGCGCAGCAGTTTATATAGCAATGGTGGGCGGGCGGAGGGACGGACGTGTGACGCCGGAGTAGCCGCCTCGGCAACCGGGTATCATTAATGTGTGCGGCAGATGGACGGACGAACGGCACTTGTGTCGTTTGAAGGCGGAGCAATCGCCTGCACCGGGAAGCGGGGCGGCCGGCGCTGACTGTTTCGAGCGGAAAGCGCGCGCGGGCAAGGAGATCACTTTACTTGGATAGGATGACAATGGGGACCCACCAGGTCCATAGCCTCACGTACGCAGGTGCCTCCTTATTATACATACATATATATATATATATATATATATATATATATATATATATATATATATATATATATATATATATATATATATAACTATAATTTATTTTGCTTCCTCCTAGTTTCCTGACATCACGTTCCCACACCATTGTCTACCTTTGTACTCCCTCCTTTTCGGTTTATAGGGCTTATCTCAAAATTTTAGTTTTTCCATTTTTATAAGGCTCAATTTGGTTGTTTTCCATCACATGTTCAGATTCCAAGGTGCATTAAATCATTGCATGCAAGTATTAAGAGAAAAGTGACCAATGCATGTACTTTATGCATGCATGCATTGCAATTAATGCATTGATAAACATAACCTTTTGAGGATAACAAGAGCATTAATTAGGTGCTTTTGCAAAACTAGAAAAAGTATTCCACCACTCGCCATCTACCTTGATTGGTGATATTTTTGAATTGAGCATTATAAACCGGAAAGGAGGGAGTAGTCAATAAACGAGAGAATTGCACAAGAAGCGGCCGACAGCTGGGACCAAGTAGCTCGAGGAGTATTTTTGTTTTTGAGGTGTGAGCACTGCATAGTTTTTTGATGTTTACCCTAGATATTAATTTTTCTCCTCTGAACAACAACGAAAACATCGCTGCAGGTATTAACTGGGCGGGTTGTGGCCCGTCTAGCCCAGGCCAGATATCCAGCCCAGATATTAATATATTTTCAAGTTGAAAATGGCTAGCCCGGCTATACTTTTTTAGGAATACCCAGGGAAGGTCAAGTTGTTATTCTCCGCCCCGCTGGGCTGCAAATCTTTCCTAGGAGGGATGCATTAGGCTTAATAAGAAAATGGGCTTTAAGAAATAATAAATGGGATGTAATTATAAAAACTGGGTAGTAACTATAAAAATGCACCAAACAGTGATTACTTTATAAAATATTATTTTTGGAATATTGAAAATTTTAATTTCATTAATTGTTGTGAGCGGAATGTTTCGTTGGATTTTTACGCAATATAAATTTATATTGAAATTGTATTTAGTCTGACTAAAATTTCGGGATAAAAATATTCGGATCCCATCAAAATGTGGGAAATTTTATTGAATTCTGTTTTGAACGGTTGGTTGAAATGGGTTGTACTTTTAACAAACTGTAAATGGGCTGTAGTAAATTCCGTTAGAATTCAAAAATGGGTTACACATTCTTACAAATCTCAAATGGGCTATCAGTTCTCTGCCACACACTTCTGGCCTTACTAAGTTGACGCGTCCCCTAAAAAAACAGAGTTGACGGGTATGCAAGGCTTTGTCAACTTATAGTCAACACACGGTTCTAGCAGCAGTGGCCGTTGGATGTCCATCCAACGGATGCCATGCTTCTTCTTGAATCTCGGATATTCTAGCTTCACCCACCCAAAAATGATTCATCCCCCTGACATCTAGGGCGCACCGTTTCGGAAGCTGACCTGTGGGCCTACTAAGTTGACGTACCAAGGGCTTTGTCAACTTAGTCAATATAAATGGTTCTAGCTGCAGTGACCATACGATGTCCATCCAACGGCCGTCGTGCTTCTTCAACCTCTGGTCTTCTTGCTCCAGCCGCCCAAAGTAGCGCCAGTCGTGCCGCCTGCTCCTGCCTCCCGTGGTCGGCTGTGCTGCCGCGGAGGCCTCACCGCCCCCTACTACTCCCACCGCTGGCCAGGCCATCCCTCCACTCACCCATTGACCCACACCCCCTGCTATTCTGCGGCGACGACAGCGCAGCCGAACCAGTGAACCCTCGTACTCTGTCGGATTTTGGGTTCCGGCAGACCCTCAAGGTTCGAACTCTGGGGTGCACACGGATCACACCTCCTGCCTACCCATGTCTCGTCGCCTTGCAAGGATCTAAAACTACACGAAGACCAACACAAGGGACACGAGATTTATACCGGTTCAGGCCACCATTTTGGTGTAATACCCTACTCCAGTTTGTGGTGTGGTGGATTGCCTCAGGGGCTGATGATGAACAGTACAAGGAAGAAGAGCCTTGCGAGGGGCTGTTCTTGGCTGGTGCAATGAACTGCTTGGGTGAGTTCAGTCGCCTCTCTTTCTCTCTAGTCTACCCAAAATCTCTCTCTCAGTCTACCTCCCCATCTCCTCTGCGGTGGCTAGCTCTATTTATAGAGCGTGGCCCTGGGCATCTTCCCAAATATTGAGTGGGAAGGGCGCCAACAATTGGCCATTTTGAAGGGGAACATCTAGTACACTTATCCTGACTAAAGTCAGTCCTCGCCTGCCAAAGACCCTGACGGTGACGCCGGCTTGGGCTCCATGATGACCTCCATCCTTCCATCCTGCTGGTCTTGGTCTTGTTGCACCGAAATGGTTGCCTTTGCTCGATACTCTTGCCTGCACTTTCCCCCTTTGCACCAAAGAGGAAACAAGGACTCTACGCAGGCCAGCGCCCGCCTGGCGCCCGCCTGGCCTCGGTCGTCATGGCTTACGTCATGGGCACCTCGTGAGGTACCCCGCCTTGATCTCTCCGCCTCCTCGCGAGCCAGCCTGACGAGGTTGTGCCCGAGGAAGCCTCCTGTCGTCCGCCCCGCGAGGGTTGGCCCCTCGCGAGGGTCTTGAGCATGTGTTGATGAAGATGGGCCGTACTAGGCCACTCCCTGAGCCACGCCGCAGGCCGCAGGCAGGCAAGTATGGGTACCCCCATTCCCAGAACGCCGATAGTAGCCCCCGGGCCCAAGGCACGCCCGGACTTGGCTTGGAAGAGAAGCGAAGGGGCAAGTGTGAAGCGCCGCGGGCCCCATCAGCCTGCGGCCTTGGGTGCCGCGTGGCGGTTGATTGGACATGGGCGTCCTGGCTCCCCCATGATGCCTCGGCAACTGCACGAATTGACAAGAGAGTGGTGCCCGTCTAGGCTTACCTTCTTTGCCTTCTCCAGTCAGTGCCCAGATCCCCTTTCTCGCTCCTATCCTTCTTGCTTCCTAAATCCCTAGATCTAGTCCAACCCTGCATCTTAGCAAGGCATGGCGCCTCGTTAGACCCCAGCCGGAGCATGGTACTCGCCCGCTCTGGATCCTCCGAATGTGTCGGAGAAGAACCTCGCTCGGACACACCAGATGATGGCGGCGCAAGGCAACGACGGGGCGGCCGTGCTCAAGGTTAGTTCCGCCCTTCACGAGGACAAAGGAAGCACCTTCTACCCGCTGTTGGTGAGCGCCATCGCCGCCGATCTGGTGCCACCCTTTTCCGAGTTCTTCCTTTCCGTTCTCCACCATTACAACCTGCAAGCTCTGCACCTCCATCCCAACTCTGTTCTTCTCCTGGCGATTTTCGCCTACTACTGTGAGGCTCATGTTGGGGTAAGGCCCTTGGTGGCCTTGCTGCGCCATTACTTTTACCTCCGGGTCTCTCGCGGCCCCATCACCACGTGCGCGAGCTTCGTTGCGTACACCAGCTCCAATGCTATCTCGAAGCCCGGGAAGAGGATTGAAGGCTTCATGAGCAAGTGGGTCATGGTGGATGCTGGGTGCATCCATCCCCGTCTGATTTTGCCCATGAGGCAGCCCGAGTCTGTCGACACTTGGTCCCGCATGGAGCTCGTCGATCCCTGTGCAAAGCCAGTGCTGGAGAGGATGGACGCGGACCTGTGGCCGGGCAACATGGCGACAGCAAAACTGATCGGGTGTCGCTCCTGAGGGAGTTCCTGGAGCACTGGGTGGCTCCGCACCGGGAACACTCGCTTCCGCTGTGGAGGCTCGGGGGGGGGGGCGATGCCACCCTTCGCCCGAGCTCCGAAGTCCTGGCCGATGAAGATCTGGCCGCGGTCCTCCAATCCTTGGTTGGGGGAGACGTGGCGAGATTGGAAGGTGCTCCCGTACCCCTGTTCCTTCGGGATGATTGGGAGCAGGTGGTGAACTCCATGTCCGCTTTCAACGGGGACGGGCCTGTGCCCACTGAGGGTCCTGAGGACCTAGCGGCCCTGGCGACGGTGAACGTATCCTCCTGCGACTCCGGGAGAGAGGAGGAAGAAGAGGAGCAGGAAGAGGAGCCCGATTCCGAGGCGACCGACGGGGAGTCGAGAGCGCCCCTCCCTCGGTGCAGGCCCTGCGTTCTTCGCCTCATGCCGGACGATGGCGAGGATGGCGACGAGCGAGGCGGTGAGTGCTCGCCCATGATCCCTAAGAAGGACAGGACGGGGCTGGTCCTCCGCGGGCCTGCTCCGGCTCCGAGGCGATCTTTAGACGTGCCTCCTGCTCCCGAGTCTCTTGAGGTTGATCCCAACAGCCGGCTCTCGGGCTTCAAGTTCGACTGGAGGTTGCTTGAGCCCGCGAGCGATGACCAGTAAGTGCTTGATTTTTGTTTTGCTTCTTGCTTCGTTGTTGAGGCTTGACATCCATATTCCTTGGCTAGGCCGGTGCCTGCGGCGAAAAAGCTGAAGGGGGCTCCTGAGGCTTCGTCCGGGGCAGCACTTCCACCTGCGGGAGAAGGGGGCGGCAAGACCCGGGCCTCTCCTGCCCGGTCATCCTCGCGAGGCTTGGCGGGGCAAGCTGGGGCGAGCTCAGCCCCCGTGGCCCAAGGGACTCCCGAGGTGTCCCTGCCTGACGCCACTGCCGCAGTCATCGCGGCGCAGAAGGTCCCAACTCATGGTGCTGTGCTCATGCTACCGTCTTCTCCTCCTACTCCGCCAACTGCCATTTCTCCGACTCCTTCTACTATCCTGGTTCGTGCTGCTACTGAGCTGGACCGGCTGTGAGAGGATCTTCAGGGCGCCGACCCTCGCTTGATGGCCGGGCGCCTGGAGCTGGCCTCCGGCTGGATCCGCTCTGATGCTTCAGTCCGAGCGGCGCTGGCTCAGGCCGCGACGGCTTGCGACGAGGAGAAGCAGGCCATCCTTGAGGCCAAGGCCGCTCGCGACGCCGCCTTGGGTGAGGTTGCGGATGGTCGGGGTCGCTGCAAGGTGCTGGAGAGCGAGCTGTAAGGCCTGCGGGACCAGCTCGCCCAGGAGGCCCGTGACCGCCAGGAGAAGGAGGAAGATACGAAGACTCGTGAGGATGCCGCCAAGGACCGGGATGCCAAACTTGATGAACGCCATGGCCGCTTAGGTGCGCTGGAGCAGGCGTTGGAGGCGAAGAGGATCGAGCTGGACGGCAAGGCACGGGTCCTGGCCGAGGACCGCGTGGCCTTCGCGAAGCTGGAGGAGAAGGCTCGCACCTTGCTGAAGACACTTTATGACAGCGGCCTGGAGAGCCCGCTGGCCGGCACCGAGGACGGCTCCGCCTAGCTGCTTCCCTTCCTGGTCCGCGCCCTTGAAGATGTCGCCCTCGGCCTTGGCCCAACGGCTGAGGCTAAGGCGTGTGTCCTTTCTTCTGCAGCGCTGACGCACGTCTTCACCCACACCTACCTTCGCGACCCCGACGTTGACCTTGACAGCCTGCTGGAGCCCGTGAGCGGCGAGCTTGCCGCTGTCGCTGCTGAGGCCGTGAAGGGTCGAGCAGAGGCTCTGCTGGCGAAGTTCCGTGCTTTCAGCACCAAGCCAAGGCGAGGTGCTGCCGATCTTGAGGCTCCACGAGGCGAAGTCGCCCAGCGCAGCTCCGCTACCAGCGATGGCGCTGCCAGAAAGTGACCCCTTCACGGCTCCTGTCCTATTTTTAGCTCCTGCAACATGCATCATGCCTCGTGGAGGCGTTTAAACTTGTGTTTGGCATTGTGAAAGCACTCTATGGACTGTAATATTTGCCTTTGAATTCCTTGAGATCCGCGCTTTTCCTTCCTACTTGCTTGTGTTCTATGTCGGCAGAGCCCGGACCCGCGCATACCTCAGCCGCTGTTAGCCCCGACCGGAAACCAGGACGGGACCAAGGAGTGAGGGGCTACATGACAAGTTAGGCTCCCGAGTCGCGATGCTCAGGAGTCCCCCTTGATGCGCAAATAGCAAGTAGGGAGGGGAGATGTATGAGTAAATCTACTGTTCTACGTCGGCAGAGCCCGGCCCTGCGCATACCTCAACTGCCGTTAGCCTTTCGGAACTAAGGGGTGAGGGGCTACGTGACCAGTTAGGCTCCTGAGTCGCGATGCTCAGGAGTCCCCCTTAACGTTCAAACAGCCTTCGTACCTTGGCTTCGCTCGAGGAGAGACATGCGACGAACCAGGCCCGAGGGGCCTGGCTGGGTGGCGTGCGCGTGGGCGTGACCCAGGCGCAGCCCCCGTGCCCAGCCCCCTCGCACGGCACTCCCAAAGGGAGGCGTTACGATGGGGCTGGACACTAAGCTCTGGGCTCCCTGAGGTTGATGCGGCCCGGGGCCACCCTCAGTTGTTTATCTCTAGCGCGGAGCATAGCGCTTCCGTATATGTATGGGCATAGCCACTCCTCGGTAGTGTCGTCAGCCAGCGTGGAGCATGGTGCTTCCACTGTTGCGTGGGAGGGGGCTCCCCTCCCGGAGGAGCCCCCGGGGCTTGTACAACCCCGCCCTGACACGTGGCTGGCACGGTAGGACCTGACGAGGTGTATCTGGGCACCCATGAGCCAGCACATGACTCACGGGGGCCTACCTCAAGGCGGGTTGCGCCTGGCTCTGGGCCTTTAGTTGTAATGTGTTCCTGCAAATTTGGTTAGATGCCGACGCTCTACGTCCTCAAGTCCCGACCTCGAGCAAGCTCAACCGTCGCTGGTATGCCAGGTCACGATGCCGTGGACAAAGCCAGAGGGTGAGGGCTGGAGAGCCAGTAAGAGCCCATGAG
>NC_041381.1:429442232-429447682 GCF_002162155.2 Triticum dicoccoides
GCCGGCATGAAGGAAGAAGGGTGCTATGGACACGCATCACGTAATGATCATGATGAGTCAAACACACGACTCAAATAAACGCGAGAGGGATACATGCCACTGGGTGTGGACCGAGCGGCTTGGGGATAATGCAGCCCAAGGGGCGCCCCCAATAAAGTAAGCTAAAACATGAACCAAAGGGATACATGCCGCAGGGATGGACCCACGCGGCCTGGGAATGATGCAGCCCTGGGGGCGCTCCTAGCTGAAAATGAAACTCGAAGGATGTCACCTGATGATGTTGAAGATGAAGGGATGCTGAAATAGCGGACGACGTGCGCTGCGGAAGCCGATCTTCACGATCCCCCAGGCCCAGGAGCCTCGGGAGGCTCCGGAGGCGCCGGCGGCTCCTCGCGGACCATCTCCATCTCCGCCAGGACTGTGGAATGCCTGGCCGCCTGAGCCTCCAAGATGCTCCTCATGAGGCGCTGACTCCCAGCAGCCGCGTTCGGCAAGCCGTAAGGCATGCGAACATAGCTGTGGGGTGGACCTTCGCAGCGTCCCACGCATGAGGGCCAGAGGCGCTCCTGAGAGGCGGCTCGGTTGAGTCCTGGTATATCGATGCAGATGCACAGCCCACCATCCTGGCCTAGGTGGGGAGCTACGGCGGGTCAGCGGTGGCTGCCACTCATGACTCTTGACTCGTGCAGCTCCTGAATGATCTCGCTGATGAACTCCCGAGGGTTTGGCCCTCCTTGCCTTGCTCCTTCCTGAGGGAAACGTGCTTTGAAGCACGCCTCCAAGTGGTGCTCGAGCGCCTCCCTCGTGATCCTAGCAAAGTCGATGGCCCTCCAGGAGAGAGCCCCCGAGCCTTGCTCGAAGAGGGCGTCGGAGACGTCTTCCTATGCGACAGAAGGAGGCGCCCCCTGAACAGGCACGGACCCTGAGGGGCCTGCCTCCCGAGGGGTCGGACCAGGCGATGTCTTCTTCTTCTTAGGGGCAGCCTCGGGAAGCCTCCCGCTCCTGTGATCCGGGTCTTCAATTGACGCGGCTTGGAAAGCACGTTCCAGAGAACACACATCATCTCTCTTTTCACAAGGCACCGTGATGAATCCACCGCTTCCTGGCATCTTGAGGACATTGTAGTCGTGATGAGTCACAACCATGAACTTGGCCAGGGCTGGGTACCCGAGGATGGCATTGTACGACAGGCGAATGTGAGCGACGTCGAAGTCAATGAGCTCGGTGCGGTAGTTGTTGCACTTCCCAAAGGTAACAGGAAGGCAGACCTGCCCTATCGGAACCGTGGAACCATTAGTGACTCCTGAGAAAGGCTTGGTTGGCTGCAGCTGATTGTAGGGCACTTGGAGATTGTTGAACGTCTCGATGGATAGGACATTGAGCGTTGCTCCGCCATCGATGAGGGTCCTGGTGACTTGCACATTGCTGATGATTGGGGAACAAAGCATCAGGAGGACTCCGGCTGTGGCCGCGCACTTGAGCTGATCCGCTGAGCTGAACATGATAGCGCATGCTGACCACCTGAGAGGGCGTGTGGCCTCAAGCTTGGGGAGGACTGCATTCACTTCGCGAGCAAACTACTTGAAGATGCACTGAGGGGCTGGGGCTTGAGCGCCGCCCAAGATGCAAGCAATTGTGCGGCGCTCCTGGAAGCCTCCAGCCCCCTCGTCTTGATGATGGTCTTCATTCCTCCTCGGCTGTGGTGGCAGGGGAGGGAGGCCTGCGTTGCCTTGTGGGCGATCCTCGCGAGGCTGATCCCTCCAACCTCCCTCACGAGGCGGGTCCTGCCAGCGGTCCTCACGAGGTCGGTCACACCACCCTTGGCGAGGGCCACGGTCTTCCCATCATCCTCCACCTCGTTCTCCTCCTTGGCCATAGCCACTGTCGCTGCGCTCGGGGCGTCGGCCGTCATGCACGTCCCGCACGGCCCTGAGCTCTTGGCATTCGTTGGTGTTGTGGGTGTGGAGGTCGTGGTACATGCAGTACCGGCTGCCCTTGGATGACTCAGGCTGATCCCTGCCTTGCTTGGTGTCCGGCTCTACTGCAAGCACGGCAGCCCCCTTGCGCTTCACGTCCTTGACCTTGGGCTTCTTCTCTTCTGGGTCAACAGCTGGCAGCTCAAGGAGGGAAAGGCGCCCTTCCTTAGCCCTA
The DNA here is from genome assembly GCF_002162155.2 of Triticum dicoccoides. Lineage (NCBI taxonomy): Eukaryota > Viridiplantae > Streptophyta > Magnoliopsida > Poales > Poaceae > Triticum > Triticum dicoccoides. Next base: position 429,444,384 of record NC_041381.1, read on the forward strand.
GCGCACTTGGTTGCCATATTGAACAGCTCCAGGGAGGTGCACAGGTCCTCATGAATCGCAAGCTCCTCCTTCATCTTGATGTCACGCACATCGTCGAAGAAGGCTGAGATGATGGCCTCCTCAGACACCCTGGGGATCTTAAGGCGAGCGCTGTTGAAACGCTGGATGAACTTCTGGCTGCTGCTTGATGCGGTGCAAGTCACTCATGGCCGGGGGCCGGTCGCGTGTGCCTTGGAAGTTGGTGATGAATTGGGTGCGCATCTCGTCCCAGGAGGAGATCGTGCCAGGAGCCAGGTTGAGGAGCCAGGTGCGGGCACCATCCTTGAGCGCCATGGTGAACCAGTTCGCCATGATCTTCTCATCCCCGTTGGCGGCTTAAATGCCCAGCTCATAGAGATGGAGGAACTCCGCAGGGTCAGCCGTGCCATCATAGCGCGGGGGCAGATCTGGCTTGAACTTGCCTGGCTAGGCCACGCTGCACAGCTCGGCAGTGAAGGCACGGTAGCCTGCAGTGGCCGCGGGAGGCCTTTGGTGACAGAGAGCTTGATCTTGGAAGTCTCTGTGCGTTGCCGCCAGGAGCAGCGCGGGGCCTTGATGCGCTGGAGCAGGAGCGCGTTCATGCCGGGCCGGTGCGGGGACCACACGGGCGGCTTCTTGGGGGCGAGGGATCTCTTGGCAGCTCTTCTCTTGCTGTGTTGGCGTCGGACGGAGTGGGTTCCGCCCAGGGGCCACGCACCTTGGGGCCAAGGCGCCTTCTTGAGGGGGAGGCGGCTGAGGCGCCCCCGGAGCTTCGTCGCCCGCACATGGCGGGGCGCGGTGCAGCGAGAGGGATGGCGCAGGGGAGACCCCAGCGGCACTGACGAGCTCGGTGATGCGGGCGAGCCACTCGTCATAGAGGTCGTCGACGGGACGGTAGTGCAGGAGCTCCCGCGCTAGGAGCAGCGCGGCGTGCGCGTCCGCAGGAGCGCGACGGGCGTGGGACAAGGAACCAGCTGGAGTCAGCGATGGGGTGGCGGTGCGGCCTTCTCGCCGCACCGAAGGGTGCAGGGACGACGCCTGCTGCTCGTTCCCCACCGGGCCGGTGGCGGCGTTGACGGCAGGCAATGGGGAACGGCGGGGGCTACCCCCGACGGGGGCCGTCTGGGCGACGCGAGTGGGGAGAGCGGCCCGGCGCTCGGCGCGGGCTCGACGAGCGTCTGACATGGATGCGACGGGCGGCGAAACACGAGGCGACGGAAGGCGGATTCCGGCGCACCCCTACCTGGCGTGCCAAATGTCGGATTTCGGGTTCCGCCAGACCCTCAAGGTTCGAACTCTGGGGTGCATGCGGAGATCACACCTCCTGCCTACCCATGTCTCGTCGCCTCGCAAGGATCTAAAACTACACGAAGAACAACACAAGAGACATGAGATTTATACTGGTTCAGGCCACCATTGTGGTGTAATACCCTACTCCAGTTTATGGTGTGGTGGATTTCCTCAGGGGCTGATGATGAACAGTACAAGGAAGAACAGCTTTGCGAGGGGCTGTTCTTGGCTGGTGCGATGAACTGCTTGGGTGAGTTCAGTCGCCTCTCTTTCTCTCTAGTCTACCCAAAATCTCTCTCTCAGTCTACCTCCCCATCTCCTCTGCGGTGGCTAGCTCTATTCATAGAGGGAGGCCCTGGGCCTCTTCCCAAATATTGAGCGGGAAGGGCGCCAACAATTGGCCATTTTGAAGGGGAACATCTAGTACACTTATCCTGACTAAAGTCGGTCCTCGCCTGCCGAAGACCTTGACGGTGACGCCGGCGTGGGCTCCACGATGACCTCCATCCTGCTGTCCTGCTAGTCTTGGTCTTGTTGCACCGAAATGGTTGCCTTTGCTCGATACTCTTGCCTGCACTTTCCCCATTTGCACCAAAGAGGAAACAAGGACTCTGCACAGGCCGACGCCCGCCTAGCGCCCGCCTGGCCTCGGTCGTCATGGCTTGCATCATGGGCACCTCGTGAGGTACCCCGCCTTGATCTCTCCGCCTCCTCGCGAGCCAACCTAACGAGGTTGTGCCCGAGGAAGCCTCCTGTCGTCCGCCCCACGAGGCTTGGCCCCTCGCAAGGGTCTTGAGCATGTGTTGATGAAGATGGGCCGTACTGGGCCACTCCCTGAGCCACGCCGTAGGCCGCAGGCAGGCAAGTCTGGGTACCTCTGTTCCCAGAATGCCGACATACTCCTCTCCGCGTGTGCATCCACTATCGCGTCTTCCTTGGCTCCGCGTCGTCCCCTTCCTAGGCCTCACCTCGTCCATCGCCGTGGTGCTCTCGGTGAAGTGTGGTCAACATGGTCAAGGAACGACTTCCATCGGACGTGGACTGTACGTGGAGAGGCTGACAGCTGGGTCCACGGTAGCCGCAAGGAAGTGCCTCCTTATTACGCGCAAAATAATTATTGCTCCACCTGACAACGGGGACCCACCGGACGGGCCACCGTATTTCATGAAGGAAATGATTCGCCCCTGGATGCTGGGACCCACGAGCTAGATCTTCGCACGCAAGGAAGTGCGTCCAGGAACAAAAAAACAATTCGCCCCCTGACTGCTGGGACCCACCAGCTACATCTTCGCACGCAAGGAAGTGCGTAAAAAAACGATTCGCCCCCCGACTGCTGGGACCCACCAGCTACACCTTCGCACGCAAGGAAGTGCGTCCAGGGAAAAAAACGATTCGCCCCCTGACTGCTGGGACCCAGCAGCTACACCTTCGCACACAAGGAAGTGCGTCCGGGCAAAATAAACGATTCATCCCCCCTGACTGCTGGGACCCAGCAGCTACACCTTCGCACGCAAGGAAGTGCGTCTGGGCAAAAAAACGATTCGCCCCCCTGACTGCTGGGACCCACCAGCTACATCTTCGCAGGCAAGGAAGTGCCTGACAGTCGGGATCCACCTGGTCGAAGCGTACGTAGTGTTGTCATCCTGGTCGCAAACGTGTACGTACATACTGGTCATTGTAGAGGCACGCACGTGTTGTAGTAGAGGCGCGCACGTAGCATGTATACGTACGTATAGCGGCCAAGGTGCAAGAAAGAAAATATGGTCACGTATGTGTATATACGGGCGGGGTCTCAAACACCTAGTCCCGCATACCGCAAAACGGAGGAAACAGACCTCCTACGGTCGAAACGGGGGTCCTGTTGATCGGGAGGGGTGTGGCGTACCACAAAACGGAGGAAACGAACCTCCTACGGTCGAAACGGGGGTCCTGTTGATCGGGAGGGGTGTGGCGTACCGCAAAACGGACCAAACGGACCTCCTACGGTCGAA
>NC_041381.1:429448241-429465527 GCF_002162155.2 Triticum dicoccoides
GCTCATTGTTCATCCAATCGATCTGCTTCAGTTAGCAGCAGTAGCGAAGGAATCGCTCCATCAGGTTCAGTTAACAGCCATCGATCGATCGCTCGGGTTCAGTAACGCGTAGCCTGCAGTGCAATCGCTCGGGTTCAGTTAGAGCCCAACGCCTCTCTCGGCTTCAGTTAGAGCCAACGCCTCGCACACACACGCGCGTACGTACGAGAGAAACGCGCATCGCTCGGCCCCCGACCTCCCACCGTAACCGGCAACTACTCGAAATTTTCCTCCCCCTCGCTTCTACCATGGTTTTTTCCGTCATGGACGGCCCAAAGAATGTCATGCAGCTGCATCTCCAGCCCGCCCAGGACGAAAAGCCAATTTTCTGTCATGATTTTTTGTCATAGAAGTAGGAGCCCACCACATCTATGATGATACCGGGTTTTGTCACAATTATCGTCATAGAAGCGTCATATGTATGACAGAAAAAAAAATTCGTTCGGCCCAAAATGTCACGGATGTGTCTTTTTTTTGTAGTGTGTGGGTGTTGTCCCAATACAATGGTAAATTGTATAGGTGCACTAGTTCGGCGAAGAGATGGTGATACAAGTGCAATATGGATGGTAGATATAGGTTTTTGTAATCCAAAATTATAAAAACAGCAAGGTAATTAATGATAAAAGTGAGTTCAAACGGTATTGCAATGCTAGGAAACAAGGCCTAAGGTTCATACTTTCACTAGTGCAAGTTCTCTCAACAATAATAACATAACTGGATCATATAACTATCCCTCAACATGCAACAAAGAGTCACTCCAAAGTCACTAATAGCGGAGAACAAACGAAGAGATTATTGTAGGGTACGAAACCACCTCAAAGTTATCCTTTCTGATCAATCTATTCAAGAGTCCGTAGTAAAATAACATGAAGCTATTCTTTCCGTTCGATCTATCATAGAGTTCGTACTATAATAACACCTTAGGACACAAATCAACCAAAACCCTAATGTCACCTAGATACTCCAATGTCACCTCAAGTATCCATGGGTATGATTATACGATATGCATCACACAATCTCAGATTCATCTATTCAACCAACACAAAGTACTTCAAAGAGTGCCCCAAAGTTTCTACCGAAGAGTCAAGACAAAAATGTGTGCCAACCCCTATGCATAAGTTCACAAGGTCACTGAACCCGCAAGTTGATCACAAAAACATACATCAAGTAGATCACATGAATATCCCATTGTCACCACAGATAAGCACATGCAAGACATACATCAAGTGTTTTCAAATCCTTAAAGACTCAATCCGATAAGATAACTTCAAAGGAAAATTCAATCCATTACGAGAAGGTAGAGGGGGAGAAACATCATAAGATCCAACTATACTAGCAAAGCTCGCGGTACATCAAGATCATGCCAAATCAAGAACACAAGAGAGAGATCAAACACATAGCTAGTGGTACATACCCTCAGCCCCGAGGGTGAACTACTCCCTCCTCGTCATGGAGAGCACCGGGATGATGAAGATGGCCATCGGTGATGGATCCCCCTCCGGCAGGGTGCCAGAACAGGTTCCCGATTGGTTTTTGGTGGCTACAGAGGCTTGCGGCGGCGGAACTCCCGATCTAGGTTTCTTTTCAGGGGTTTCTGTATTTATAGGAATTTTTGGCGTCGATCTCACGTCAGGAGGGGGTCTCCGAGTCGTCCACGAGGCATGGGGTGCGCCCAGGGGCTAGGGCTCGCCCTCCACCCTCGTGGATGGTTCGGGGCTCTTTTGGACCAACTCTTTTACTCCCGGGGCTTCTTTTGGTCCAAAAAAAATCTTCAAAAATTGGCACGTCAATAGGACTCCGTTTGGTATTCCTTTTCTATAAAACTCAAAAATGAGGAAAAAAACAGAAACTGGCACTGGGATCTAAGTTGATAGGTTAGTCCCAAAATTCATATAAAATAGCATATAAATGCATACAAAACATCCTAGATGGATAATATAATAGCATGGAACAATCACATATTATAGATACGTTGGAGACATATCTTGATTCTCTCCCAAGATATGAATTGCCTGTTGTGCTTGATGGTTTTGTTATGGATTAAGAAACTGCTAGAAATTTTCTTGCTTGCAATGATAGATCTGATCTTAAGAAATTATTAGCTAAACTAAAAGAAAAGTCTATGGATGCTAGAATGAAATATGACCCTGCTTTTGCTACTTCACCTATTTGTGTTACTGATAAGGATTATGATTTCTCTGTTGATCCTGAGATAATTACTTTGGTTGAATCTGATCCTTTTTATGGCTATGAATCTGAAATTGTTGTGGCACATCTTACTAAATTAAATGATATAGCCACCCTATTCACCGATGATGAGAAAACTCGTTACTACTATATCCTTAAATTATTTCCATTCTCATTAAAGGGTGATGCTAAAACTAGGTTTAATTCTCTTGATCCTGGTTGTGTGCGTAGTCCCTAGGATATGATCTATTACTTCTCTGCTAAATATTTCCCCGCTCATAAGAAACAAGATGCCTTATGGGAAATATATACTTTTGTGCAAATTGAAGAAGAGAGTCTCCCACAAGCTTGGGGGAGGCTTCTCCGATTACTTAATGCTTTGCCTGATCATCCTCTCCAAAAAAATGAAATACTTTATATCTTTTATAATGGACTAACTGATGCTTCCAGAGACCATCTGGATAGTTGCGTTGGTTGTGTTTTCAGGGAAATAACTGTTGAACAAGCTGAATTGCTATTGAATAATATGTTGACTAATGAAAACAATTGAACACTTCCTGAACCAACTCCTAAGCCAACTCCGAAGAAAAGGGGTGTTCTATTTCTCAGTCCTGAAGATATGCAAGTGGCAAAGAAATCTATGAATTTTTTTTATTAAAGCTGAAGATGTTAAGAACTTACCTCATGTTGAAGAAATACATGGCCTTAATATACCACCTATTGAAGAAATACATGGTCTTGATAACCCGACACAGGTAGTAAAGGTAAATTCTCTCTATAGATATGATAAAGTTGAAATCCCGTCTACTAAGTTTGCTAGCCAATGCTTGGATGAGTTTGATGACATTATGGCTAAACAAGAAAATTTCAATGCTTATGTTGGTAGACAATTGAAACACAATGCTTATATGATTGAACACTTGAGTGATTATATGTCTAGAGTTAAAGGTGAACTTAAACTCATTAGTAAACATGACTCTATGGTTACCACTCAAGTAGAACAAGTGCTTAAAGCACAAAATGATTTGCTCAATGAATTAAATAAGAAGAGAAATGATAATGTTGTCAGAGTTATGACTAGAGGGGGTAAAATGACTCGGGAACCTTTGTATCCTGAGGACCACCCTAAGAGAATTGAGCAAGATTCTTAGAGAAATAATGTAGATGCACTTAGTCCTTCTAGAAAGAATAAAAAGAAAAATGATAGGACTTTGCATGCTTCTAGTGAACCTGTTGTAGACACACCTGAGAATCCCAATGATATTTCTATTTCTGATGCTGAAACACAATCTGGTGATGAACGTGAAACTAGTAATAATATTAATGATGATGTTCATGTTGATGCTCAACCTAGCAATAATGATGATGCAGAGGTTGAACCTGCTGTTGATCTTGATAACCCACAATCAAAGAATCAACGTTATGATAAGAGAGACTTCGTTGTTAGGAAGCATGGTAAAAAAAGAACAATGGGTTCAGAAACCCGTGCCTTTTTCTCCTAAACCATCCAAGAAAAAGGATGATGAGGATTTTGAGCGCTTTGCTGAAATGATTAGATCTATCTTTTTACGTATGCGTTTGACTGATATGCTTAAAATAAATCCTTATGCTAAGTACATGAAAGATATTGTTACAAATAAAAGAAAGATACCGGAAGCTGAAATTTCCACCATGCTTGCTAATTATACTTCTAAGGGTGGAATACCAAAGAAACTAGGAGATACAGGAGTACCAACTATACCTTGCTACATTAAAATAAACTATGTTAAAACTGCTTTATGTGATCTTGGAGCCGGTGTTAGTGTTATGCCCCTCTCTTTATATCGTAGACTTGAATTGAATAAGTTGACACCTACTAAAATATCTTTGCAAATGGCTGATAAATCGACTGCTATACCTGTCGGTATTTGTGGGGACGTGCCGGTTGTGCTTGCAAATGTTACTATTTTAACGGACTTTGTTATTCTTGATATTCCCGAAGACGATAGTATGTCGATTATCCTTGGTAGACCCTTTTTGAATACTGCAGGGGCTGTTATTGATTGCAACAAAGGCAATATCACTTTTCATGTTAATGGTAATGAGCATACAGTACACTTTCCGAGGAAACAACCTCAAGTTCACAGTATCAATTCTATTGGAAAAATTCCATCAATTATTATTGGAGGTTTCGAATTTCCTCTTCCTACTATCAAGAAGAAATATGATATCCTTATTGTTGGGGATATTCATATCCCCGTTGAGGTAACCTAGCATTATTCGAAATTTCTCCATTTCCATGCGATTCGGAATGAGTTTGTTAACAAGACTTGATCAACCATGTTAGTGAATTCCTTTTGATGAGCATGAGATGGATGAAGCTAGAGAGCACAACCTTCTGTACCCTCCTTTTACTTTCTGTTATTTAGATTAAATAAAGCAAAAATAGTATTTTTTTGTCTGTTTTCTGAATTATCCTTGCAACAAAAAATACCTCAAAAATAAAATTCTCCAAATGCCCTGGAAATGAAATATGATTTTTTCTAGAATATTTGAGAATATCTGGCACTCAGAACACACCAGAGGGGGCAAGCACCTGGCCACGAGGGTCCAGGGCGCGCCCCCTGCCTCGTGGGCCCCTGGTGAGCCCCTCCACTTATTCCTGCATCGACACACTTCTTCTTCCTCCCAAAAAATTCACCAACCAGCTCAAGCACGAGTTCTAGCTCATCTTGCTGCCATTTTCGATCTCCTTTCTCAAAGCTCCACCCACAAAACTGCTTTGGGGGATTGTTCTCCGGTATGTGACTCCTCCAATGGTCCAATTAGTTTTTGTTCTAGTGCTTTATTTAATGCAAACTTTTGCTACTAAGGTGACCCTGTTTTTGAGCTTGCATGTCAAATTTATTTGGTCCCAAGTAGTTCTGGTGCATGATATAGTCTCTAGGCACTTGCGGGAGTAGTTGCTATCAATTTTGTTGAGTTTGGTTCACTTTTATTTTGAGTTACTAAAAATTTCAGAAATTTTCAGAAAATGATGAAGAGATTTTTGAGGGGCTCTTCGAGCCGAAGCTCGAAGGATAAGCAAAGTGAAGAGAATAAAAAGCCCAAATTTAATCTCCCTCGCACCATGGAGGTTCGGCCGTGTGAATGGCCTTATGATGAGTTCTTGAGAGCAGCCGGGATTCCTGATGATTTTTATCATTTGGCTGAGAATGCAGGCCTCACCGGCTTCCTCCACGACCAGCTCGATCAGTATCTCCTTCTCACTAATACTTTCGTGCAAAAATTTTACTTTCATGCTAGTAAATCACCACCTTCAGTGGAGTTTCATTTATATGACAAGGTTAAGGAGATGTCACTATGTGATTTTTGTGGGGTTTGCAAGATACCCTTTGAGGGCAACATAGAGGAAACACATCGTAGTGATGTGGATGGTTTTATTGGTATGATTGCTGTAGGGGAAACGAGGAAGGTTTCCGATGCAAGAATTACTAGCATACACTTTCCTGTTCTACGTTACTTTGCAATATTTGCTAGTAGATACTTAATTGGTCGCGGGAACTATGGAAACCTTAGTGCCCCTGATATCGTATTTTGTGCCATGCTTTGTTTTGCGATAACACTTTTATTTTGGGTGCTATTATTGCTAAACATTAAGTCTGTACCGTACAAAGGGCCCCATCTTTGGAGGCTTCTTTGCTTCACGCCTCGCTAAACACTTTAGGATACCTATTAGGCATTATGAGAAAGAGGAAAAGTTGTTGCCCTCTATTTTTCTAGATTATAAGAGTATGGTAGCACATGAATTTATTGTTAAAAATAATGAGATGATGTTTAAGTATAATTTGAGATTTAATAAAACTCATAGTGAGACTATTATCTTGCCTGCACCATCTTTGTTTAACATACTTTCAGGCACGTACCTCATCTTGCCGGAGGCTGTTTACTCATATCGGAGCCAGACACCAGCTCCAGAGCCTGAGCCGGAACCACCACTTGACCCTTATCGACAGTCCTTTTATCAGTGGGATCCAGAGGAGATCGCCAACCAGTGGCACTCAGATGACACTCCTCAGTACACCGGAGAGAGTAGCTCTAATCCACGGGCATAGACGAACTTAGGGCAAAAGCCTAAGCTTGGGGGAGTACGTATTTCTCACATACATTACATTCATGTTCACACACTCATTCTAGTTGTCGGTGCTCATACTTTTTCATAGTACTATCCATGCTAGTTGATTTTCTTTTCTAAGCCTTCTTCTTGTGTGTTTGAAAAACCTTAGGAAAAACCAGAAAAAAATTTAGTTATAGCTTTTAGCTAGTTTACTTTCCATGCTTGTAGTAGTAGTAATTAAAAGAAAACTCAAAAAGATTTCTCGTCCTTCTATTGCTTGTTGGGAGCTTTCCCGTGTAAATAGTTTAATTTGTTTTCTTTTCTTTGGGGGTCGAGAGGAGAAGACCATGATGAAAATGTTGAGTGGCTCTCATATGCATTATTGTTGATTTAACCAAGGGCCCATGTTACCTTGTCTTCTCCCTTGAATTGAATGCTTGCAGATTCCAGCTTAGTCCAATGCATGTACACTATTATTATTATCTACACCGTTCGGTCGTGCAAGTGAAAGGCAATAATGACGATATATGATGGACTGATTTAGATAAGAGAAGCTGGTATGAACTCGACCTATCTTGTTTTTGTAAATATGATTAGTTCATTGTTCCTGATTCAGCCTATTACGAATAAACATGTTTGCAATGACAATTAGAGATTATAGTTGCTTATGCCATGCTTAATTAGCTAGGAGTTATAATGGTTTATCTTGTGTGCCAACATGATATTAAAATGGTCGTGATGTGGTATGATAGGGTGGTATCCTCCTTTGAATGATTCGAGTGACTTAACTTGGCACATGTTCACGCATGTAGTTGAAACAAAATCAACATAGCCTTCAAGATATTTATGTTCATGGTGGATTATATCCTACTCATGCTTGCACTCAGTGTTGATTAATTTTAATGCATGTTCATGAATGTTGTTGCTCCCCAGTTGGTCGGTTCCCAGTCTCTTTCTAGCCTTAACCTGTACTAACCGGGAATACTATTTGTGCATCCAAAATCCATAAACCCCAAAGTTATTCCGTATGAATCCACCATACCTTCCTATATGCGGTATCTACCTGCCGTTCCAAGTAAATTTGTATGTGCCAAACTCTAAACCTTTAAATGAAATTCTATTTTGTATGCTCGAACAGCTCATGTATCAACTAGGGTCGTCTGTATCTTCCATGTTAGGCGGGTTATTCTCAAGAGGAGTGGGCTCCGCTCCTCACTCACGAGAAAGTGGCCGGTAATCGGGATGCCCAGTCCCATGCTCAAATCAAATCAAAATAATTGCAAACAAAACTCCCCCAGGATTGTTGTTAGTTGGAGGCACCCATTGTTTCGGGTAAGCCATGGATTGATGATTGTTGGTGGTGGGGGAGTATAAACTTTACCATTCTGTTTGTGAACCGCCTATAATGTGTGTAGCATGGAAGATATCGAGATCTCTCAGTTGTTATGTTGACAATGAAAGTATACCACCCAAAATATTATTTATCTCTATTTCAAAACTCGAGCTCTGGCACCTCTACAAATCCATGCTTCCCTCTATGAAGGGCCTATCTATTTACTTTTATGTTGAGTCATCACCCTCTTATTAAAAAGCACCAGCTGGAGAGCACCGTTGTCATTTGCATGCATTGCTATTAATTTATATTGAGTATGACTATGACTGTATCTCTTTTACCATGAATTACAATGTTTGGTCAGTCCTTGATCTTCAGGGGTGCTCTGCATTTATGTTTTGCGGTCTCGGAAAGGGCTAGCGAGATACCATCTTGTTATATCATATTATGATTGTTTTGAGAAAGTGTTGTCATCCGAGATTTATTATTATTGCTCGCTAGCTGATTATGCCATTGATATGAGTAAACATGAGACCTAAGTGTTATTATGAATATGGTTAGTTCACAATCTTTGCTAAAAACTTGAATGCTGGCTTTACATATTTACAACAAGTAGAGCAAGCAGAGTTTGTAAAAGTTTTTCTTTATCACTTTTAGTTTGTCAACTGAATTGCTTGAGGACAAGCAAAGGTTTAAGCTTGGGGGAGTTGATACGTCTCCATCATATCTACTTTTCCAAACACTTTTGCCCTTGTTTTAGACTCTAACTTGCATGATTTGAATGGAACTAACCCAGACTGACGTTGTTTTCAGCAGAATTGCCATGGTGTTATTTTTGTGCAAAAATAAAAGTTCTGGAATGACCTGAAACTCCATGGAGATTATTTTTGGAATTAATAAAAATACTGGCGAAAGAATCTAGGCTAGGGGGCCCACACCCTGTCCATGAGGGTGGGGGGCGCGCCCCCCCTTCCTCGTGGGCCGCCTGGTGCTCCACCGACCTCAACTCCAACTCCATATATTCACGTTTGGGGAGAAAAAAATCAGAGAGAAGGATTCATCGCGTTTTACAATACGGAGCCGCCTCCAAGCCCTAATCTCTCTCGGGAGGGCTGATCTGGAGTCTGTTTGGGGCTCTGGAGAGGGGAATCCATCGCTGTCGTCATCATCAACCTTCCTCCATCACCAATTTCATGATGCTCACCGCCGTGCGTGAGTAATTCCATCGTAGGCTTGCTGGACGGCGATGGGTTGGATGAGATTTGCCATGTAATCGAGTTAGTTTTGTTAGGGTTTGATCCCTAGTATCCATTATGTTCTGAGATTGATGTTGCTATGCTTAATGCTTGTCACTAGGGCCCGAGTGCCATGATTTTAGATCTGAACCTATTATGTTTACATGAATATATGTGAGTTCTTAATCCTATCTTGCAAGTCTATAGTCACATACTATGTGTTATGATCCGGCAACCCCGAAGTGACAATAACCGGGACCACTCCCTGTGATGACCGTAGTTTGAGGAGTTCGTGTATTCACTAAGTGCTAATGCTTTAGTCCGGTACTCTATTAAAAGGAGGCCTTAATACCCCTTAGTTTCCAATAGGACCGCGTTGCCACGGGAGGGTAGGAGAAAAGATGCCATGCAAGTTCTTTTCCATAAGCACGTATGACTATATTCGGAATACATGCCTACATTACATTGATGAACTGGAGCTAATTCTATGTCAACGTATGTTATAGCTGTTGCGTGAGGAATCGCATCCGACATAATTATCCATCATCAATCCATTGCCTATGAGCTTTTCACATATTGATCTTTGCTTTGTTACTTCTCCGCTGCCACTATTACGATTACTACAAAATTGCTACTGTTACTTTTGCCACCGTTACCGTTAATTCCATACTACTTTGCTACTAAATACTTTGTTGCAGATATTAAGTCTTTCAGGTGTGGCTGAATTGTCAACTCAGCTGCTAATACTTGAGAATATTCTTTGGCTCCCCTTGTGTCGAATCAATAAATTTGGGTTGAATACTCTACCCTCGAAAACTGTTGGGACCCCCTATACTTGTGGGTTATCAAGACTATTTTCTGGCGTCGTTGCCGGGGAGCATAGGTCTATTCTTTGAGTCACTTGGGATTTATATCTGTTGATCACTATGAGGAACTTGAAAGATGAAAGAACTAAGAGTTTCCCTCAACTACGAGGGGAGGTAAGGAACTGCCATCTAGCTCTGCACTTGATTCACCTTCTGTTTTGAGTAAAATTGCAACACCTGCACCTGCTATTGATTCTGATATGTCGCATGTTATTGATGATGTCACTTCTGCTATGCATGATGCTTATGATGAAACTACTTCTATGCTTGATAATACTGTGCCATTAGGTGAATTTCTTGATGGACAACTTGCTAGGGTTAGAGAGAATGAAATTATTGAAACAGATAATATTGATGAAAGTGATGATGAAGATTCTTCCCCTATATATGAATTGCCTGATGTACCTGAGGGTTATGTTATGGATGAAGAAACTGCTAGAGACTTTCTTGCTTGCAATGATAGATATGATCTTAAGAAACTGTTAACCAAGCTTAAATAAAAGTCTTTGAATGCTAGAATGAAATATGACCCTGATTTTGCCACTTCACCTATCTATGTTACTGATAAGGATAATGAATTCTCTGTCGATCCTGATTTAATCACTTTGGTTGAATCTTATCCTTTTTATGGCTATGAATTTGAAACTGTTGTGGCACATCTTACTAAATTGAACGATATAGCCACCCTATTTACTAATGAGAAAAAATTCGCTACTATTATATCCTTAAAATGTTTCCTTTCTCACTAAAGGGTGATGCTAAAATATGGTTTAATTCTCTTGCTCCTGGTTGTGTGCGTAGTCCCCAGGATATGATTTATTACTTCTCTGCAAAATATTTCCCCGCTCATAAGAAACAAGTTGCCTTAAGGGAAATATATAACTTTGTGCAAATTGAAGAAGAGAGTCTCCCACAAGCTTGGGGGAGGCTTCTCTAATTACTTAATGCTTTGCCTGATCATCCTCTCAAGAAAAATGAAATACCTGATATCTTTTATAATGGACTAACCGATGCTTCCAGAGACCACCTAGATAGTTGTGTTGGTTGTGTTTTCAGGGAAAGAACTGTTGAGCAAGATGAGTTTCTATTAAATAATATATTGAGAAATGATAATGATTGGACACTTCCTGAACCAACTCCGAAGCTAACCCCAAAGAAAAGGGGTATACTATTTCCCAGTCCCGAAGATATGCAAGAGGCAAAGAAATCCATCAAAGAAAAAGGTATTAAAGCTGAAGATGTTAAGAATTTACCACATATGGAGGAAAATACATGGTCTTTATAACCCGACACAGGTAGTAAAGGTAAATTCTCTCTATAGTTTTGATGAAGGTGATATCCCTTGTTATAAGTCTGCTAGCCAATGCTTGGATGAGTTTGATAATTTTATTGTTAAATAAGAAAACTTCAATGCTTATGTTGGTAGACAATTGAAACGTAGTGCTTATATGATTGAACACTTGAGTGACTATATGTCTAGAGTTAAAGGTGATCTTTAGCTTATTAGTAAACATGCATCCATGGTTACCACTCAAGTAGAACAAGTACTTAAGGCACAAGATGAATTAAATAATAAGAACAATGATAATGCTGTTAGAGTTATGACTAGAGGTGGTAGAATGACTCAGGAACCTTTGTATCCTGAGGGCCATCCTAAGAGAGTTGAGCAAGATTCTCAGAGAACTAATATTGATGCACCTAGTTCTTCTAAGAAAAAGAAAAAGAAAAAGAAAAATGATAGGACTTTGCATGCTTCTAGTGAACCTACTATTGACACACCTGAGAATCCCAATGATATTTCTATTTCTGATGCTGAACAATCTGGTAATGAACATGAACCTAGTGATAATGTTAATGATGATTTCATGTTGGTGCTCAACCTAGCAATAACAATGATGTAGAGATTGAACCTGCTGTTGATCTTGATAACCCACAATCAAAGAATCAACGTTATGATAAGAGAGACTTCGTTGCTAGGAAGCATGGTAAAAAAAGAGAATCATGGGTTCAGAAACCCATGCCTTTTCCTCCTAATCCATCCAAGAAAAAGGATGATGAGGATTTTCAGCGCTTTGCTGAAATGATTAGACCTATCTTTTTGCGTATGCGTTTAACTGATATGCTTAAAATGAATCCCTATGCTAAGTATATGAAAGATATTGTTACAAATAAAAGAAAGATACCAGAAGCTGAAATTTCCACCATGCTTGCTAATAATACTTTTAAAGGTGGAATACCAAAGAAACTAGGAGATCCAGGAGTACCAACTATACCATGCTCCATTAAAAGAAACTATGTTAAAACTACTTTGTGTGATCTTGGAGCCGGTTAGTGTTATTCCCATCTCTTTATATCATAGACTTGATTTGAATAAGTTGACACCTACTGAAATCTCTTTGCAAATGGCCGATAAATCAACTGCTATACCTGTCGATATTTGTGAGGATGTGCCTGTTATGGTTGCAAATGTTATAATTTTAATGGACTTTGTTATTCTAGATATTCCCGAGGACGGCAGTATGTCAATCATTCTTGGTAGACCCTTTTTGAATACTGCAGGGGCTGTTATTGCTTGCAACAAAGGCAATGTCACTTTTCATGTTAATGGTAATGAGCATACAGTACACTTTCTGAGGAAACAACCTAAAGTTCATATTATCAATTTTATTGGAAAAATTTCAGCCATTACTATTGGAGGTTTTGAATTCCCTCTTCCTACTGTCAAAAAGAAATATGATATTCTTATTGTTGGGGACATGCATATCCCCGTTGAGGTAACCTAGTGTTATTCAAAAATTCTCCTGGTTTATGTTATTCGGAAGAAGTTCGTTAACAAGACATGATCAACCTTGTTAGTGGATTCCTTTTGATGAGCATGAGATGGATGAAGTTAGAAAGCACAACTCTCTGTACCCTCCTTTTACTTTCTGTTATTTGGATGAAATAAAGCAAAAATAGTATTTTTCTATCTGTTTTCTGAGTTATCCATGCAATAAAAAATACCCCGAAAATAAAAGTTCTCCAAATGTCCTGAAAATGGAGTATGCTTTTTTGTAGAATATTTAAGAATTTCTGGCACTGAGAACACATGAGGGGGGCCCACCATTTGGCCATGAGGGCACAGGGCGCGCCCACCCCCCTGGGGCGCGCCCTACCTCGCGGGCCCCACATGGACCCCCTCCACTTATTCCAGCACCCACTCATCTCGTCCTCCTCCAGAAAAAATCCTCCCATAGCTCAAACCCGTGTTCTAGCTCATCTTGCTGCCATTTTCGATCTCCTTGCTCAAAGCTCCATTCACAAAACTGTTTTGGGCGATTGTTCTTCGGTATGTGACTCCTCCAATGGTCCAATTAGTTTTTGTTCTAGTGCTTTATTTATCGCAAATTTTTGCTGCTGAGGTGACCTTGTTCTTGAGCTTGCATGTCAAATTTATATGGTCCAAAGTAGTTTTGATGCATGATATAGCCTCTAGGCACTTGTAGTAGTAGTTGCTATCAATCTTGTTGAGTTTGGTTCACTTTTATTTTGAGTCACTAAAAATTTCAAAAAAAATTCAGAGAAAGAAAATGACGAAGAGATTGTTGAGGGGCTCCTCGAGCCAAAGCTCGAAGGATAAGCAAAATGAGGAGAATAAAAAGCCCAAATACAATCTTCCTCGCACCGCGGAGGTTTGGCCGTGTGAATGGCCTTGTGATGCGTTCTTGAAGGCCGCCGGAATTTACGACGAATTTTATTACTTGGATGAGAATGCAGGCCTCACCGACTTTCTCCACGACCAGCACGAACAATATCTCCTACTCACTAATATTTTCGTGCAAAATTTTTACTTCCATGCTAAGAAATCACCACCTTCAGTGGAGTTTCACTTATATGATGAGGTTTAGGAGATGTCACTCCATGATTTTTGTTTGGTTTGCAAGTTACCCTTTGTGGGAAGCATCGAGGAACCACATCCTAGCGATGTGGATGGATTTATTGATCGAATTGTTGTAGGAGAAACAAGGGAAGTTTCAGATGCAAGAACTACTAGTATACATTTTCCTGTTCTACGTTACTTTGCGATATTTGCTAGCAGATGCTTAATTGGTCGTGGGAACAGTGGAAACCTTAGTGCTCCCGACCTTGTTATTTTGTGCCATGCTTTGTTTCGTGATACAACCTTCAGTTTAGGCGCTATTGTTGCTAAACGGTTAAGTCTAAACCGTACAAAGGGCCCCATCTTCGAAGGTATCTTTGCTGCATGCCTTGCTAAACACTTTGAGATACCTGTTAGGTATTATGAGAAAGAGGAAAAGTTGTTGCCCACTATTTTTCTAAATTATAAGAGTATGGTAGCACATGACTTTATTGTTAAAAATAAGAAGAAGATGCTTAAGTATAACTTGATATTTGATAAAACTCACTGTGAGACTATTACCTTGCCTGCACCCTATTTGTTTAACATACTTTCAGGCACGTACCTCATCTTGCCTGAGGCCATTTATGCATACTGGAATCTGACACAAGTTCCAGAGCCTGAGCCTGAGCCACCACTTGACTCCTATCGATAGTCTGTTTATCAGTGGGACCCAGAGGAGATCGCTAACCATTGGCACCCTGAGGACCCTCCTTAGTACACCGGAGAGAGTAGCTTCGATCCATGGGCATAGACCAACTTAGGCCAAAAGCCTAAGCTTGGGGGAGTACGTATTTCTCACCGACATTACATTCATGTTCACACGCTCATTCTAGTTGTCGGTGCTCATACCTTTTCATTTTACCATCCATGCTAGTTTATTTTATTTTCTTGCTTTCTTCTTGTGTGTTTGAAAAACCTTAAGAAAAAAAATAGTTGTAGCTTTTAGCTGGTTTACTTTCCATACTTGTAGTAGTAATTAAAAGAAAACTCAAAAAGATTTATCATTCTTCTTTTGCTTCTCTTGAATTTTCAGGTTACGTATTCATTTGGTGGGATCAACTCAACTGTAATGACGTGCGGCTGGAATCATGGCGTGAGATGAAGCGTACAATGCGTGCTCGTTTTGTTCCAGCTTATTTTCAGAAGGAGCAGCACAAAAAGCTTCGTCGTCTTGTCCAAGGAGCCATGCTAGTGGATGAGTACTACCAAAAGATGCAAGTTTTGATGATCCGAACCAATGTGCATGAGTCTGATGACGTAACCATGACACGATTCTTTGAGGGGCTGAATGAAGATATACGCGACCATGTTGATATGATGCAGTATAATGGTATGCAAGAGCTTCTTCATCAAGCGAAGCATGCCAAACAGTGGGTCAAAGCAAAGCAAGTTTCCAAAGGACGCACCAATTTCAGCATGGGGCGGCGTTCATATTAGCATGATGATGATAATGTCAAGCCAGTTTCATCCTATAGGTCAGCTGCTACCGATCACAAGGAGAAGAGCAAAGAATCTATGGCCACGAGCAAAGTGGCTTCAAGGGTGATTCAAGTGCGCAGTCTGCTATGTGTACTAGTGAGATTGTGTGTTACACATGTGGAGGTAGGGGACTCAAATACACTGATTGTCTGAACAAGAAGAGAGTGCTCCTTGTTAATGATGGATATGTTTCTGAATACAAAACTGACTCAGAGTCTAAAGAGCCCAAGGAAGGGGAAAGTGAAGCAAATCCTATGAAGTGTTATCCTTCGGATTATGATCTGCCATGCATCATGGTGCAGCAAGCTAAAGAGGATCAAATTCCAAGTGTGGGACAGTGTCGGTGTCAAAACCGGCGGATCTCGGGTAGGGGGTCCCGATCTGTGCGTCTTAGGCTAATGGTAACAGGAAGCAAGGGACACAATGTTTACCCAGGTTCGGGCCCTCTTGATGGAGGTAAAACCCTACTTCCTGCTTGATTGATATTGATGATATGAGTAGTACAAGAGCAGATCTACCACGAAATCGTAGAGGCTAAACACTAGAAGCTAGCCTATGATGATTATGATTGTGATCGTCCCTCTAAGGACCAACCTCTCCGGTTTATATAGACACCGGAGAGGGCTAGGATTTACATGGTGTCGGTTACAAGGAAGGAAATATAATATCCGGATCGCCAAGCTTGTCTTCCACACAAAGGAGAGTCCCATCCGCACACGGGACGGAGTCTTGAGTCTTGTATCTTCACGCTCCAACAGTCCGGACAGAGTATACAGTCCGGCTGTCCGGATACCCCCTAATCCAGGACTCCCTCAGTAGCCCCTGAACCAGGCTTCAATGACGATGAGTCCGGCGCGCACTTTTGTTTTTGGCATTGCAAGGCGGGTTCCATCTCCGAATACTCCAAAGTATTTATCGAACACTCAGGCCGTGTCCGGATCTGCAAGATGGTCTTCACATACCACTGTAGAGAGGATGGCATTTAACAGATGTAATCTGCTGACAACTTTTTAGACAACGTGACATGTCATTACGGTTGGGTCATTATTCGAACCGTTTTCCCACAACCAGCCACAGCGCATATTGCGAGGCGGTTTCCTTGACACGTCTTGTCAAAGTAGAGATCGTGTCCCCTTATCACGGGATTTCCATCAATACGGGTGTGGGTAACCCAACTGCGCAATCAATCGTGGCGTTTGTGAAACAAGCAATTTTCAACGGGAAAGTGGGGAGGCGCATCGTCCGTCGCCTCTTCCTCCTCTGCTTATCCATTCCCACACCCTCGAGCTCCAGCGCCCTGGTTCACGCCTTCTCCGCACAGCCAAACATGTCCGGAGAAGGAGGCAAGTGGGTGGCCTCCACCGTGAAGGAGGAGCATATCACGAAGCTCCGGGCGGCTGGGTACTTGGCCGCAGACATCACACACCGGCTGACGAACAAAGGGCAGGTCACTCCAACTCCGGAACCCCATGAGAGGGTTGTCTTCCTCGCCCAATTCATGCGTGGACTGGGGTTTCCACTTCATCCCTTCGTTCGTGGGCTCATGTTCTACTACGTGCTAGATTTCCACGATCTAGCACCGAATTTTGTCCTCAACATTTCGGCGTTTATCGTCGTGTGCGAGGCCTTCCTCCGCATCAGGCCTCACTTTGGCCTGTGGCTGCGAATCTTCTGCATGAAGCCGAAGATCGTGAGCGGCCAGCAAGCAGAGTGCGAAGGCGCCATGGTGAGCAAGATGCCCCACGTCACCTGGCTTGACGGCTCCTTCGCGGAGACCATGAAAGGGTGGCAGTCGGGGTGGTTCTACATCACCGAGCCACGCGACGCCAACTGGGCGGTGGCCCCCGAATTCCGATCTGGAGCCCCCATGCGGCTCACCTTCTGGGAAAGGAAGGGCCTGGCCTGGGGCGAACCTGCAGAGCTGACCGGACTCCAGAACTGCATCAAGAACATGAAGGACAAGAAAATCAAGCTTGTCAATGTGGTCCAGGTCATGCTCGTCCGTCGGATTCTTCCGTGCCAAAGACGGGCTTTTAATCTGTGGGAGTTCGTCCCGGCCGAACACCAGATGCTTCAAAATCTTTACGGCATGACGCACAAAGGCGCCTGGAAGGCGCTGTTCAAGGCCTCCGAAGTACCTCCTCCTATAT
>NC_041381.1:429465774-429486007 GCF_002162155.2 Triticum dicoccoides
CGGTGAGTTTTCTGACTTCCACCGGATTCAGTTCTTCCCAATGTATTCATGGGGGAATCTTAAGTCATCGTGTGCATTTGATCAGGAGTATGTGGAGACGGCGGAGCGGATTGACTGTCCGGCTCCACTGCTAGAAGGCCCGACAGATGCTCTCCTGACGGAGATGCTAGTCCCGGCGCCTTACAAGGTGCCGGAGAAGAAGGCCGAAAAGAAGGCCCTAGGGACCAGGGAAGGTCTCCGGCGTAAAATTGTACCGGAGGCCTTGTCTAAAGATGACGAGGCACACTCCTCTCCCGAAGGGGAGGAAGAAGAGGAAGAGGATGCCCCATCCGGAGAGGATGGGGGGCCTGAGAAGGGAGGCCAGATGACCGAGAAGGGTCCCCGACGCAAGGCCGTTATACCCTTGTCATCCGAAGACGATGAGGTAGATTCTTCCCGCGGAGGCAGGGGAAACACGAAGAGACTCTACCTCCCTGTACTAGGGAGGAGAAGAAGAGGAAAGCCACCCCAGAGGGGGATGCTAGGACGCCCAAGAAGGGAAAGGCGTCCCTTCCGGATTACTCCGCCACTGCCGCCCATAGCGAGGAGGAGTGGCTGCCAAGGGGGAAGCCCCTAGTAAGATCGTAAGTATCCGCATTCTTTTATACTTTAGTGCGACTTTGCTTCATAATCTTGTTATAACGCCGAACTTATATACAGTCCGGTCAGGGTCCATCCCGAGGTATCGTCTTCAGATGGGTCCTTGAGTGATTCAGCGATGAACTCGCTCCCGACGGCCACTACTCCTCAGCATGCGGATGACACGGAGGTGTTGTCCCAAAGGCTCCTAGTGCAGGGGGAGGTGACTCTGGAGACGCCCCAAGGAGGGATTCCAGATGCCGGACACGCAGGGTACAACATCCCCGCGGATCGTGCCGATGAGAGCCGCAGCAAGCCGGGCTCTCAGGCGGATACTGTGTCGGAACCTTTGATGGTTCCGGATGTGGGCAGGCGGCCCCTCGTTAGGGAGGGTGAGCCGTCCGTGCCGATGACTTCTATTACGCCAGAGGCGTCGGATAGTCTGCTGGAAGTGCTTCGAGGCGCTTCCATGGATGAAGATCACCGTACTCTTATGAGTGCGGTGATTCAGAAGGTTCTGTCTGCCAACAGCGGACTAACCGAAGCATGCACCAGCCTCCTAACAGGCTTGGAGGTAAGTAAAAAATGCGTGAAATTATCACCCGATAGGTAGTAGCACCTAATACTTTGTTCGGTGTTCGGAAAGAAAAGCCGAACAGAGGGTCAATCATAACCCGCAAGAGTCTAATAGTAAGTGTGCATGTGAATGAGCAGGATGGGCTGCTTGCCGCTGCTGTCCGCACAGCCCAGGTCGCCGGACTAAAACGGGACCTGGAGCAGGCGCAGGGAGAGATCAGCCTCACGAAGAGGCAGCTCGAAGAGAATAAAGGTTTGTGATACCCCGTTTGCATATAATGAAGGATAGATAAAATTTGTTATTTTCATGACAAAGCGTCGTGACTTTGTAACCGGGGCCACCACCGAAGTGGTGTCTCTGAAGAAAGCGTTGTTCGAGGCCAAGGACAAAGCGGCTCTGGAGCGCAAGGAGAGCGAGAAGCAAGATGCTAGAGTGGGTGAGGTACAGCAAGAGCTCCAGGAGCTCGGCAAGAAGTTCGAGTCCCTGGAGCATGATCTTAAGATGAAAGAGACTGAGCTTGCGAAGGCCCTTGCGAGTGTGAAAGACGCCAAGGCCAAAGCCGAAAAGGCACAGCAGGAAATCCAGGCGGCCAAGAAGATAGCGGCGGGTAAGACATTCTTTATGCAAAGCAAGCATGTGGAGGAGGCGTTTCTTTTACTTACCCGAATTCGGAGCTCTCCAAGGGCATTCGTAGATCTGCCACGCAGCATATCAGATGCCGCGGAGTTCTACCGTGCCGAGGAGGGGAGCTCAATGGAGAAGCTGTTCTGGTCCCAGTATGTTGGGGCCGAACACCCAATGCCTCTGAGCGACCAACTGAAGTAGTTGGTTGAACTCCACAGGGCGGCCGAAGTGGCTATGAAAGATTTCATAGTCCGGATGTGGCCTGGTGAGCCCCTGCCCACTAGCTACTTCGGCCTGATCAAGTGGATGGTGAATGCATGTCCGCGGCTTGAAGTGATCAAGCAATCCGTTTGCATTGAGGGTGCCCGCCGGGGCCTTTGCCCGTGTGAAGGTGCATTGGAGCAAGCTGGATGCGGAGAAGCTGGTGAAGGACGGGCCGCCAGAGGGCAAGGTGCATCGCTGTCCCGAGAAATATTATGATGGCGTTATGAAGGGCGCTCGTCTCTGGCCGAAGAATGTACCAAGAAAACGATCTTTGAATGAATGTACTTCTATCTTTTTGTAATATAAAGACGAAGTTATTTGCACTATGTAGCACTTTTTGATTTAAAATATTACCTTCTGTGCGGCTATTTATAGAATTCTGAAAGTAGGCCAGTCGTCAGCTTCCGCCCCCACGTAACTAGTACCGGGGTGTTCTTGGAAAAACCCGGACACTCTTTATGCAATTTTTTGGCCCCTTAAGGAGGTATCCGGCACAGCGAACAAGGCAATCGGACTATGCGGCTTTATAACTTTCACTTAGCCATAGAAGTCTACAATTTTAAAATTCGATGAAGCCCCTAGAATTCGGAAAGCCGAATTGGGGCGCTATATACGCCTAAATCGGACGAAGCCGATTCCTCGCCTAAAGCGGAAAAAATCTTTAAGGATTTTAAGACCTCTTGAACAGCGACCAGCTCTCGCTGCATCATGCCGGTCAGTTTTCGGCTTTCTCTACTGAGGTGCTTGTCCGGAAGAACCGGGACACAATCGCAGTAGTTCTCCCTGTGCTACCTTAGCCGATATAACGGAACGTAAGGTACCAAAACAAGGGAGCCGGGCAAACCCAACTATTGACCCAAGACGTGATTCGGAGCTGAAGCATATAATGCTATAAGTTCGGGGTGCCACACTGTTGAACGTGTTCAGACTTGTCATGTCGTACTATGGGGCGCTATAAGAAGCCCCTGGCAAACTGAATGTACCAAGGTGTATGGATGCAGTATTAAATAAACATTTATAGAAGAAATGTGTAAATAGGAATAATAAGCTGACGCTATATACGATCTCCCATTGATGAATAATACGTTTAAGTGTATGTTTACAATGGGTGCATTTAAGCAGAAGTAAATAGGACTATGTAACATGTCCTATCCAAGGGCGGGCTGCATGTAGGTATATAAAACAGGTATAACGATCATGAACAAATTCCACCTGGGTATTTCCTTTTGTGCGCAAAGCCTGTTGCCTCCTTGGTTTTCTCTTCTGTGTAAGTCCGACAATCCGGCTCTTCTAAAGAGGCTGCCCTAAGGCAGTGTCCTGAAAGATAAAAAGGGAGGGTTATGAAAGTATGTTGCGGTGATACCGCACTGTTGACTGGGTCACTGCCGCACCTCCGCCTATGCCCATGGTATTTTGAGTGCGTAATTGTGTACGCGTGGCATGAATGCTGCTTTGATAGGGCTCGAGTAGAGGCCGGACTGCTAGTGGCGCTCTCGGCGTGCCTGGTGATCCTGTTGCGGGGTGCTCCGGACTCGCTTGACGGTGCTCGAAGCTGTCGTCGCCGGATTGGTGGTTTGTCGGAGGAGGCTGCATTGTACTTCCATCGCGAGGACGGCAGTATGCTCTTCTGTATGGAGAGAGCGGTCCATGTTTCCATTTACTGTTATGACTCCGCACGGTCCTGACATCTTGAGCTTGAGGTACGCATAGTGTGGTACCGCATTGAATCTAGCAAATGCGGTTCGTCCAAGAAGTGCATGATAACCACTACGGAAAGGGACGATATCGAAGATTAACTCTTCGCTTCGGAAGTTATCCGGAGATCCGAAGACCACATCCAATGTTATAGAGCCCTTGCAACGGGCCTCTACTCTAGGAATTACACCTTTAAAGGTGGTTTTGGTGGGCTTGATCCTTGAAGGGTCGATGCCCATTTTGCGCACTGTGTCCTGATAAAGGAGGTTCAGGCTGCTGCCGCCGTCCATGAGGACTCGCGTGAGGTGGAATCCGTCAATAATTGGGTCTAGGACCAATGCGGCTGAACCGCCATGACGGATGTTGGTAGGGTGATCCCTACGATCAAAGATGATCGGACAGGCTGACCATGGGTTGAACTTTGGGGCGACTGGCTCCATCGCATAGCGCTCCGTAGTGCTCGCTTCCGTTCCCGTTTGGGAATGTGGGTGGCGTAGATCATGTTGACCGTTTTCACCTGGGAGGAAATTTCTTCTGTCCCCCCTTGTTCGGACGCCGGGGCTCCTCGTCATCGTCACTGTGCAGCCCCTTGTCCTTCTTTTCAGCGTTTATTTTACCGGCATGTTTGAATACCCAGCAGTCTCTATTAGTGGGGTTTGCTGGTTTGTCCGGAGTGCCATGAATTTGGCACGAGCGTTCCAGTATGCGGTCCAGACTGGACGATCCCTGATTGTTTCTTTTGAACGGCTTTTTCTGCTGACCGGATTTGGATCCACTGAATCCGACGTTGACTGCCGTGTCTTCAGCGTTGTTGCCATTGTTCCGTCGCTTATGTCTGTTGCGGCGTGGCTTGCCGTTATTGTCACGGGCATCCAAGGTGCCGAAATGTGGCGTGGTGCTGCTACGAGTCAACCAGCTGTCCTCGCACGTGCAAAAGCGGGTCATTAGTGTCGTGAGTGCTGCCATGGACTTGGGTTTTTCCTGGACGAGGTGTCGGGCGAGCCACTCGTCACGAATATTATGCTTAAAGGCTGCCAGGGCTTCGGCGTCTGGACAATCGACTATTTCGTTCTTTTTTGTTCGGAACCGAGTCCAGAATTTCCTGGCCGACTCTCCTGGCTGTTGAGTAATGTGGCTCAAGTCATCGGCGTCCGGTGGTCGCACGTTTGTGCCCTGGAAGTTGTTGAGGAACGCATCTTCCAGGTTTTCCCAACTTCTAATGGAATTTGCCGGCAGGCTGTTTAGCCAATGTCGGGCAGGTCCTTTGAGCTTAAGGGGAAGATACTTGATGGCGTGTAGATCGTCTCCGCGGGCCATGTGAATGTGGAGAAGGAAATCTTCAATCCATACTGCGGGGTCTGTTGTGCCATCGTATGATTCGATGTTTACGGGTTTGAACCCTTCTGGGAATTCATGATCCATCACTTCGTCAGTGAAGTAGAGGGGGTGTGCGGCGCCTCTCTGCCGGGCTATGTGGCTACGCAATTCAAATGATTATGGGTGGCTGTATTCGGCCTGGCCGGACTTGTTCGTAGTGTATCCGGCGTGACGGTCATCGTTACGTGTTGGGGCATGCCCCCTAGATCCGTAGATCAATCTTGGCTGGCCTGCTTTGTTTTCCAGTATATCTTGCAGGTCTTGCCTATTGCCCCGAGCCATAGTGTATTGGCGTGGGGGCACGGGCTGGTATTCGGGCCCATATGTCGTTTTATCCCGGCCACGGGGTGGCCGGTTAGCCGTGGGGCGCTCGATTCCATATTCCTCAGCTGCCAGGACTTCGGTCCATCTGTCTGTGAGCAGGTCTTGATCATCTTGCAGCTGCTATTGCTTCTTTTTCAGGCTCCTTGCTGTGGCCGTGAGCCGGCGCTTGAAGCGCTCCTGCTCCATGGGGTCCTCAGGCACGCCCAACTCGTCGTTGCGGAGGCTAATCTCATCTTCGGAGGGGGGCATGTAATTGTCCTCCTCCGGATATCCGTCCATTGCCTGGTCGTTTGGGCTGTCCTGCCCGTCTTCCTGTTCGACCTGCTCGAAGGCGGGCTGATCAGGGTTGTATTCGTCTTCGGCAGCATCCGGATTGTTTTTGTCTCCCGTGCCAGTATTGCTATGGCGGGGCTTGGAGCGGCGCCGATGATGCCCATGCTTTGCTTTCTTCCCTGAGGGGTTATCCTCCGTTGCCTCATCGCCATTGGTTTCTTTCAGAGTGTCCACCATATATATATCATATGAGGAGGTGGTTGTCCACCGCCCTGTGAGCGGTGGTTCCTGTTCTTCTCCTGCATCGTCATCCATATCGTCAATGTCTTCGGAGTCGAAGTCGAGCACGTCGGTTAAATCATCGACCGTGGCAATGAAGTGGGTGGTGTGTGGGCAACAAAATCCTTCGTCGCCTGCTTCCCACTCGAGCCGGACATAGTTCGGTCAAGAGTATCCTGACAAGGAGAGAGACTTTAACGAGTTCAGCACATCGCCAGAGGGCGAGTGCTGGAAGATGTCCGCTGTGGTGAATTCCATTACAGGAGTCCAACCAGGTTCGGCGGGCTCAGGAGCGCGCGGACTGGAACCACAGCCGGATATGAGTCCGAGGGTTCTTTGGGGGTGAGGCCTGTGTACGGCTCAACCGCCGATGAGTGTGCGGCCTGCAGAGCGGGGTCCATCCACCCATCCTTAGGGAACGCTGTCTGCTCTGGATTTAGGTCGAGGATACCGCAGGGGCGACATCCCGAGCATTGTCCGACAGCAGGTCTAAGCCATGCTCATCGTGACTGTCTGGCGCTCCTGGCACAGGCCCGAATCCATTGAAGATCAAGTCTTCGCGAATATCAGCCGTGTAGTTCAGGTTTCCGAACCTGACGTGGTGGCCAGGGGCGTAGCTGTCAATCTGCTCCAGTTGGCTAAGCGAATTGGCCCACAGTGTGAAGCCGCCGAACACGAAGATCTGTCCGGGGAGAAAAGTCTCACCCAGGACCGTGTTGTTGACGATTGAAGGAGCCATCAATCCTTGTAGCGACGACACAGAGGAACTCTCAATGAAAGCACCAATGTCGGTGTCAAAACCGGCGGATCTCGGGTAGGGGGTCCCGATCTGTGCGTCTTAGGTTAATGGTAACAGGAAGCAAGGGACACAATGTTTACCCAGGTTCGGGCCCTCTTGATGAAGGTAAAACCCTACTTCCTGCTTGATTGATATTGATGATATGAGTAGTACAAGAGTAGATCTACCACGAGATCGTAGAGGCTAAACCCTAGAAGCTAGCCTATGATGATTATGATTGTGATCGTCCCTCTAAGGACCAACCTCTCCGGTTTATATAGACACTGGATAGGGCTAGGGTTTACACGGAGTCGGTTACAAGGAAGGAAATATAATATCCGGATTGCCAAGCTTGCCTTCCACGCAAAGGAGAGTCCCATCCGGACACGGGACGGAGTCTTGAGTCTTGTATCTTCACGCTCCAACAGTCCAGACAGAGTATATAGTCCGGCTGTCCGGATACCCCTAATCCAGGACTCCCTCAGATAGCGGTGGAAAATTTTTCAGTCACAATGTCGAATCAACAACAAGTGTTGCAAGTTAATTATTGATGGAGGGAGCTAGACAAACATCATAAGCAAGTGGGTGGTGGATGCTTTAGGCATGAAGGCATGGCCGCATCCGCAGCCACATTGCATTGAGTGGTTGTACAACTCCAGACGTCTGAAGGTGACTCATAAGGTACGTGTAAAGTTCAATATTGGCACATATTATGATGGGGTCATTTGTGATGTTGTGCCGATGGATGTGTGCCAATTACTATTGGGTCGTCCGTGGCAATATGATCGCAATGCTATAAATGAGGGAAGGTTGAACACTTATGTGTTCCGAGATGTTGGCATCAAACGTGTGCTGCAGCCCATGGGTAATAATGCTATCAAGATTGATCCTCTGTTTTCCATACACAAGTAGATTTTTAAGAGTGCCCCGAAACCAAGGACGGTTTCGCGTGAAGGGGGAGTGGATGATGTGATCACCCCTAGCTATGTAGATAATATTATTGCACCATCGAAGAAGGTCACGGCTGAGAAGGATGCATGCGACTCTGGCTGTAGAAAATATATCATACCGGCACAACGTGGAGTAGCAGCTGGCATGAGGAGAACAGGTGCAGGTATACTTGGGCCCATACCACGAGCATATCAGTCAATGCTACAACCTTAAGTTAAATATCATTCGCCAGTGACACCACCAATAGAAGATATCAGGCCAAACTTTCAGAGTCCACCTCATTGGAATTAATTAAACCATATACATGAAGGTCTCCTAGATATACGGAGAATTTACTATATTAGTTTTGCTCCTCCTAGTTAACTAGTTTTATTTTCAAGTCCATTCGTGTGTCCTTGTGAGTTACGGGCTTGGCCCAGGTTGCCTGCGTGCTACTTGAGGCATATCAGTGTCCAACCCTTTTTTACTGTAGCTCGATCCTCCTTTCATAGTGCAAGGGGTACCATAGTAGCCGTGATGAGTAATACCTTGTCCTAACAAGGTAGGTAGATGCATTAAATGCTTGATGAAGTGTTGCCATCTTTCGGCCTCCGGGACGTCTGTCTTATCAATGCCGCTCGAGGTGTTACTTAGTCTAGAAGTAACAAGCAACCTCCACATGTGTATGCCATGCGGCAAATACAGGAGTGACTCAGCCCCTGCATCTTGTCATTCCACTGGTGCGTCTGCACCCTCGCCACATGCCGCAAAAGGTCTGTTCATGAAGAATTGCTACATGGCTTATCGGGTGTGGGCCAAGTGGAAAGGTCATTGTCGGGTGCGGTCTTTCCCGGGAGTCGGCCGCTCCGGTTCGTTGTCGGGTGTCTGGATACAAAGTGAAGGGAGAACTCCTTCTGGATGTTGTAGCTAGCGAAGGTCTTCACAAAAATCTGCATACCACCACCGAGCCGTGGTGGCAAGTTTGTCACGGGAGTGTTTTTTGGTCATCCGTCTTGGCCAAGAGGCTACTACGGCCCGTGCGCAGTTGGATCCGTGATCCAAGCATCACGGTACCGACAATGGCTAAAAAAATTCAGTTGTAATTTTAATAAATGACACCACCCCTGCAAATTCTTGTACTCAATCTACACGAGTATTTAACTACTCCCTCCGTTTTTATTTACTCCTTATATTAGCTTTGGTCAAAGTCAAGCTTTGTAAACTTTGAAAAAGTTTATAGACAAAAATATTAACATATACAATAACAAATCAATATCATTAGATTCATTATTACCTTCACATCATACAGATTTGTTATGGTAAAGGCTTATATTCTTTTCTATAAACTTGGTCAAACTTTACGAAGTTTGACTTCAGTTAAATCTAATATGCAGAGTAAATAAAAATGGAGGGAGTATTATTTAACCTCCCCATTTTTACTCATTCTAGAATGAGAAAACATGAGTACTCCAGTTCTAATCAATCTAGAAGAACTCTTACACATTAGTTTACTTTTACTCCTAAGCATAGTTATTTCAGATGCAGAGCAAACTTACACAGATGTGCCTCCACGAGCCTTGGTCATTGTCATCGTCGTGCATGAGGTCACCGACATCGGCGTCTCCTCCTTCCTCATTCATAGAAGGAATGTGTTTCAAGGTGATTGTGTTTGTAGTTATCTAGGAACCATGACCCATATATATACACCCTCAAACATATGAAATGTGTAATTTGATTGCTGCAGGTTAGCAAGTTTTTTGTCTGTCGAGAAGAAAGCTTGTCACTTACAAATGCATTCTGACTTGTACTTCCAAGAAAGGTATTTAGAATGGTTTAGACTAATGATATGATACACCATATTCATATGCACTTGGTACTCGACAAAAAACAGAAAAATGTATTGTTTTTTCTAAAATGAAATTACTATTGGAAAACGTAATAGAAAACAAAAAAAATTGTCCTGCGATCACGCTCCAAGAACACTATGAAGATGCATTATAGGTTTAGATCGGATCGTTACCAACTTCCATTTGCAGCGAAAGAGGAGTTGGTATAGATTGTTGATGAAGTCCCTGAAACACCATTCATGAACGATCCCTTGAACTGAAGACCGAAAGAACGACCTTTCTACAAATTGCAAGCGTACAGGCTTCACGGTCTAGCAGCGTTTCTCCATCAGGATTTAATTGTCGCCAGAGAATTAGAGAGGGAAGAAGAGAACCTCACGAGGTTTCTCTATTATGAGGAACTAGATAATTGGAACTAGATCAAGTTTAGAACAAGATTAGAACTACAGAGGGGGGGAGGGGGCGTCCAAGACAACGGGAGAAAACTTGTATCTCTAGGGGGCACCCCATCTCATGTATATATAGGTGGAGGGGAGAGGGGGCCAGCCAACTTGGGGAGGAAACCTCCCTTGGTGCGTCCTAGGGGGAGAGGGAGTCCCTTTCCCACTAGGACTCGGACCCCCCAAGCTTGTCCAACAAGCTAAGGGGACGCCATAACCCTATTGGGCCCAATTGGCCCATTAACACTCCCCTATGAGGCCACTAGAAATTCCTATTAGCCCATAGAACATAAATAAATCCTAGGAGCCTCCTAATCATTATTAGAGACCATTATTATTTATATTATGTCTCCAGAAACTTTTTCCGCCTATATATAAATTTTCAGTATTAGCCAGTATTCACCAAAACATTACCGGTAACCCTGAAACACTTCCGGTTTCCCTCAAAACTATTTCATATATTCTTGGAACTATTCCATGAATATTTTTTCATACCTCTTGCTCCACTAACACTCACCAGATCGTGATTCTGTTAAGCTTGTGACCCTGTAGGTTCGATGAAACATAGACTTGAACGAAACACTCTTTCGTTCAGTGACCAATAGCAGAACCGTGGACATCCATATTGATCCCTATGAATACACGAATGATATTCGAGTGAACCTTTGGTTATCATGTGATATTCCCTTTGCTTTGTGATACTTTACAAAACCCGAGGTAAGATATATCAGTATCCTCTTGAGTCACTCTCGTGCTCACTATACCGGTCTCCTCGTTACCTTTTGTTGTTCTTTATTGTTGACATGTTCCGACATCCCTTTGGCATAGTCACCTATGTCTGACCAGATAACGATGGATGTCGTTACAACAAGAGGGCGCCTAAGAATATCTCTCCATCATTGGAGGATAAATCCCACTCTTGAGCTATCTAGCCCCTTGTCAAACTTTTCAATGAACCTATAAGTTGTCATTATGACCATCGTGTTAGGGATGATATTTGAGCAACCGCAAAGCCTATGGTACGGTAAGAATTGACTACGATACTCTCATGGTCTAAGGAGCTAAAGCATACATTAACTCTCTATGTTATATCGATTGACTTGTCACGGTAGTATCTCAAAGTATAACAAACAAGTTAGGTCAATTGAATATGATTGTTCTTCTAACGTCATATCCTCAAAGTTGTTTTCGGACTGACTATCGTTACACTTAACGATATCCCATGATCTGGACACATGATCACAAACAACACTTCAGCGAGTCCCAGATGCGAGACTAGCAATCAGTTTTACTATTTATCATTCCACACATGCTTATGAGTTTTCCACTGAATCGCATATACCAGAATCATAACAATTATAGCATAGAATATAAACTCTTAGTTATAAATGTGGAAATAAATAATACAATATTATTGCCTCTAGGGCGTATTTCCAATAGTTATATTAATTTATTTTATATTGAATATGTAGATTAGAAACGAAACAAACATATGGCATAGATGTGAGTGCAAGTTTACAACTAAACAATGTCAATCTATATGTTAGTTTGATTGAGCTATAAAGAGACATATATGTTCTTCTAGGTCTTTTATCTATGATTTTTAGGTGTCAACATGTGGTCAGTGTTGAACCTCCAACTAGTTGCTACTCTTGTTAATACAACTAAGAAGGCTATTTGTTGGTTCACAACCAGTGGCTATTAGTGGGTATTGTTGCATGGCAATCATTTGATATTTGTTTCAACAAGCCTCTCTTTTGTGTGATGCTACAAGAAATGAACCTCTTCTCTCGTATCCCATATGTGCAATTTAAGTAAAGTCCTATAAAGGGTGATGCTACATCACAAGCAAAGTAAATTAAGTCAATTAGTGATGGTACTAGAATGAGCACACTATCTAGTTAGTTATCTGGCCATATGGATGTATGCAAAGTTGTTGCCCACACAGTGACCATAGTGAGATATATTCCATAATTATAGAGGGTGAATCATTCAAACATTACATGCCCACTGCTGCACCTACAAATATGTTTTTGAGAAATAAAAGCCAACAGTTGAGTTGGGGGATGGGGATGAAGTTCCTCCCTCATCTGGAGCAGAGCTAATTGATATCCCCTAATCAAGTGTGAATTTAAATATTACTTTAGACGCTTTCTATGCTACCGTTGGATTCATGTGTTCCCTATGAATGGCAATCTGTCCACCATGTTTCCAAAGCGTTGGTGAAACATGAATATGGTGGGCACGGAGTTGGATCTGCCTAGTGATGAGGACACGACTACCTTGGATACGACCAAAAATATTGCATACATGTATATTTGTGAGGTGATTTCTAATGCAAACTATGCAATAATTTATTTATGTCATCCAGGACAAAAATACTTCACAAACTTTTGTGCCATATCTAATTGCAGGTGTATGGGACATTTGTACAATACACATATGAAGATAAGGGAGAAAGAGATGTTACTTGCTGTTCAAAAAGTTCTCTCACGTCACTTTTGGCCCAAGAGAAGATAGAGTCCAAGTCTCTCACGTTCTGGACTCAGATTCGGACTGCACAGACATACCTGACTCAAAACATCAATAACTTTTTCATCCGGACTCCAAATTGGGTGATTCTTTTTTTGTTGGAAAATAGATTTCATGCACTTTCCAACCCAATTGGATTCACCTTCAAATTCGTCCGGAGTGTTGAGTTATGGACGAAATAATCTGATGTTGCAGCAGAATCCAAGTCAAACTACAAGTCCAAAGGTGTTACGTCACCTCCACTTGGGCCCATTGGCCTTGTACGACCTAGGTTTAGTTTTAGGCTGTCTTGGGACGTCCTCCCACCTCCTTGGCCGCCACCCCTTGCTCCTATATAAGTAGATCCATCTAGTAGCTTTTCCCTTGGGATTTGTTTAGTTAAAACTTAGTCATTGCAACTTCATGTACTTCGTTTGTGTCCAACGACCAGACCAAGACCGCTTACGGATCCCCACCTTTATCAATACTTCATATATACTCGCAATATTCAGATTGCTTTTATCATATTCTTGCTTGTTCTTCGATTGCTTGCAGGAATAGACCTTTGTGGTCAGGTTGATTGTGCTCCGGCGTGGTCAATAACCTCTCGGAGTTGGTTTAGCGATTGCTAAGGCGCAACGTCGTGCACGTTTGTAGTCGGATCATCAAAGTCATCTTCACCAAATCGATAGTTATCATCTCATCGAAAGATCGGGACCCCCTTGCCTCTATCAAGTGGTATCAGTTTTCAGGTTGCTCGGTGAGAATTTCCAGTTTTTTCTAGATTAGATTTATTTTCTTGCCTATTGTCCAAGAAAAAGCCACAAAAAAAAGATAGATCTATTCATCCTTTGTCCAAGCCAGTCTGATCCTTTGCAATTTTCTTTTCATTGTATGCATTATTGAATTATCGATTGCATTGTCGTGTCGAGTTGCTGGTCTTAGTGTCTAGTTCGTTTAGAGTTTCGAGTTCTGTTCACAGTAGTCACGCTGCCACTGCATCGTTATCCCTTCCGCTGTCCACCACCCATCCATCAAATTCCACCATGTTCTACCCACCGTTCATTGTCATAATCATAGTTGAGATCGTTCACATCTTCGCTTGATCCAATCTGCGTCTTATCTAGTTTATTTTCGAAAGAGAGAGAGAGAAAAAAGATAGAAAAAAGAGAGAGAAAAAAAGTAAAAAAAAGTCAGAGGAAAAAAGAGAAAAAAAGAAAAAAAAGTGTGAGAAAAAAAAGAGAGAAGAAACAAAAACAAAATTCGGATCTATCCAGACTAAATCTCGTAGTTGAATTCGGTTTGGACTTTGTTTTGTGCACTGTTTAGTAAAACAGTTATAACTTCCTCATACGAAGTCCGATTTGGCTCCACAAGTACTTGATACGTCTCCAACGTATCTATAATTTTTGATTGCTCCATGCTACTTTATCTACTGTTTTGGACTATATTGGGCTTTATTTTCCACTTTTATATTACTTTTGGGACTAACCTATTAACCGGAGGCCTAGCCCAGAATTGCTGGTTTTTGCCTTTTTCAGTATTTCAAAGAAACAGAATATCAAACGGAGTCCTAACGGAATGAAACCTTCGGGATCGTGATTTTCCAACCAAACGTGATCCAGGAGACTTGGACCCTACTCCAAGCAGTGCCAGAGGCGGTCATGAGGGTGGAGGGCGCCCCCCTGGGCGCGCCCCCTACCTCGTGGGCCCCTCGACGCTCCACCGACGTACTCCTTCCTCCTATATATACCTACGTATCCCCGAACAATCAGAACGGGAGCCAAAAACCTAATTCCACCGCCGCAACCTTCTGTATCCACGAGATCCCATCTTGGGGCCTGTTTCGGAGCTCCGTCGGAGGGGGCATCCACCACGGAGGCCTTCTACATCATCACCATAGCCCCTCCGATGAAGTGTGAGTAGTTTACTTCAGACCTTCGGGTCCATAGCTAGTAGCTAGATGGCTTCTTCTCTCTTTTTGGATCTCAATACAATGTTCTCCCCCTCTCTTTTGGAGATCTATTCGATGTAATCTTCTTTTTGCGGTGTGTTTGTTGAGATCGATGAATTGTGGGTTTATGATCCAGTATTATCTATGGAAAATATTTGATTCTTCTCTGAATTCTTTTATGTATGATTGAGTTATCTTTGCAAGTCTCTTCGAATTATCCTTTTTGGTTTGGCCAACTAGATTGGTAGTTCTTGCAATGGGAGAAGTGCTTAGCTTTGGGTTCAATCTTGTGGTGTCCTTACCCAGTGACAGAAAGGGTTGCAAGGCACGTATTATATTGTTGCCATCGAGGATAACAAGATGGGTTTTTTATCATATTGAATGAATTTATCCCTCTACATCATGTCATCTTGCTTAAAGCGTTACTTTGTTTTTACTTAATACTCTAGATGCATGCTGGATAGCGGTCGATGAGTGGAGTAATAGTAGTAGATGCAGAATCATTTCGATCTACTTGTTTTGGACGTGATGCCTATATACATGATCATTGCCTAGATATACTCATAACTATGCTCAATTCTGTCAATTGCTCAACAGTAATTTGTTCACCCACCGTAGAATACTTATGCTCTCGAGAGAAGCCACTAGTGAAACCTATGGCCCCCGGGTCTATTCTCATCATATCAATCTCTATGACTTTATTTACTTGCTTTGTTTTTACTTTGCCTTTTTACTTTGCATCTATCTATCAAAAATACCAAAAATATTATCTCTATCAGATATCACTCTCGTAAGTGACCGTGAAGGGATTGACAACCCCTAAGCGTTGGTTACGAGTTGCTATCGTTTTGTGTAGGTACGAGGGACTTGTGTGTGGTGTCCTACTGGATTCTTGGTTCTCAAAAACTAAGGGAAATACTTACGCTACTTTGCTGCATCATCCTCTCCTCTTCGGGGAAATCCAACGCAGTGCTCAAGAGGTAGCAAGAAGAATTTCTGGCGCCGTTGCCGGGGAGGCTCACGCAAGCAAGTCAACAATACCAAGTACCCATCACAATCCCTATCTCTTGCATTACATTATTCGCCATTTGCCTCTTCTTTTCCTCTCCCCCACTTCACCCTTGCCGTTTTATTCGCCATCTCTTTCCCAATCTCCTCCTCTCTTTCCCGTTTGCCTTTTTCTCGTTGCCTTTCTATTTGCCCGTGTGCTAGTTTGCTTGCTTGTCTTCATGACTAGTCTCTTATCTTCTCCGTTATCTCCCGAGAATGAAGTTCTAAATTTTAAGCAAAGGGAGGGAGAAAATCTAAAAGATGCTTGGTATAGAATTTGCAATGCTCAAAATAGATCTACCAGGAAGCAATCTACTTCAGTTCTTCTTCGCAATTTTTACGTAGGTGCTAATCCTTGGTATAGATATATCCTTGATACCATTACCGGAGGGAATTTTTTGGGTAGCCATACTTTTGATTCTTATAATGCTTTAATAGATATATTTGGCTCACCACCCCTTTTGATTAATGGAACTACGTTAACTTTGGAGCATGTTTTGCAAAGGCTTGAAACTATTGAAAATAAAGTTGCTACCGTTGAATCAATTGAAAATCTTGATAAAAAGATCCACAATCAAATTACCCAATATGGATCTAAGGTAGGAATGACTTTGAAAAATATTAAAGAAAAAGAACCCATAGTTAATGAAAAAACAAATCTAGACTCTACAAGAATCGATAAACTTGAGGGTACCATTACCAACTTGGGAACCACTTTTTCTTCCGTTCAAAACACTCCAAGTTCTTCTACTAAAAATACTAAGCTTATGTATGTTCCTAAGAATAAGGGTGAATCATCTAGTACGGAAACCGCGGATCTTAAATCTATAAGTGTTCATCCCAATCTTTTTACCATCATT
Organism: Triticum dicoccoides; assembly: GCF_002162155.2. Classification (NCBI taxonomy): domain Eukaryota; kingdom Viridiplantae; phylum Streptophyta; class Magnoliopsida; order Poales; family Poaceae; genus Triticum; species Triticum dicoccoides. The sequence goes on from NC_041381.1 coordinate 429,482,176, forward strand.
AAGGAACCATTTGCTATAGATGAATTTTTCGATCTTTTGCCTGAAAATTTGACAATTACTAGGAAGAAAGAAAATTCTAAAGGAGGTCGACGCCTCATTGAAGAATTGCCTACCGAAGATGGCAATACCTAGATATATCCTTGCTTTTATGCCTAGCTAGGGGAGTTAAACGATAGCGCTTGTTGGGAGGCAACCCAATTTTATTTTGTGTTTTTTTGTTTTTGCTTCTGTTTAGGAATAAATAATCCATCTAGCCTCTGTTTGTATGTGGTTTTATCTTTTAATTAGTTTTTGTGCCAAGTAGAACCTATAGGATAACCTACGATGATAGTTGATTTGATTCTGCTGAAAAACAGAAACTTTGCACGCACGAATATAGTTATATTAAATCACAGGAACGTGCTTTTGCGTTGATTCGTTTTGATGCTGTTCAATAAACAAATTATCCAGGACTTCCTATTTTGGTAGAATTTTTAGAGTTCCATAAGTTTGCATTAGTTACAGATTGCTACAAACTGTTCTGTTTTTGACAGATTCTATTTTTCGTGTGTTGTTTGCTTATTTTGATGAATCTATGGCTAGTAAAATAGTTTATAAACCATAGAGAAGTTGGAATACAGTAGGTTTAACACCAAAATAAATAAATAATGAGTTCATTACAGTACCTTGAAGTAGTCTTTTGTTTTCTTTCTCTAACGGAGCTCACGAGATTTCTGTTGAGTTTTGTGTTGTGAAGTTTTCAAGTTTTGGGTGAATTCTTTTGATGGATTATGGAACAAGGAGTGGCATGAGCCTAAGGTTGGGGATGCCCATGGCACCCCCAATATAATCTAAGGACACCAAAAAGTCAAAGCTTGGGGATGCCCCGAAAGGCATCCCCTCTTTCGTCCACTTCCATCGGTAATTTACTTGGAGCTATATTATTTGCGTCTTTGCTTGTTAGTTTACCACAATCATCCTGGCTGTACACACCTTTTGAGAGAGCCATACATGAATTGGAATTTGTTAGAATACTCTATGTGCTTCACTTATATCTTTTGAGCTTGATAGTTTTGCTCGTAGTACTTCACTTACATCTTTTGAGCGTGATAATTTTTGCTCTAGTGCTTCACTTATATCTTTTAAGAACACGGTGGTGGATTTGTTTTAAAGAAACTATTGATCTCTCATGCTTCACTTAGATTATTTTGAGAGTCGTTAATAGCATGGTAATTTGCTTAATGTTAATATACTTGGTATTCAAGATATGTGAACCTTTCTTTTGAGTGAATTGAATACTAAGATAAGTTTGATGCTTGATAATTGTTTTGAGATATGGAGGTGATAATATCAAAGTCGTGCTAGTTGGGTGATTATGAATTTGAGAAATACTTGTGTTGAAGTTTGCAAGTCCCGTAGCATGCACGTATGGTTAAAGTTATGTAACAAATTTGAAACATGAAGTGTACCTGGCTTGTGCATCCTTATGAGTAGTGGCCGGGGACGAGCGATGGTCTTTTCCTACCAATCTATCCCCCTAGGAGCATGCGCGTACTACTTGATTTTTGATGACTGCTAAATTTTTGCAATAAGTATATGAGTTCTTTTGACTAATGTTGAGTCCATGGATTATACGCACTCTCACCTTTTCGCCTTTGCTAGCCTCTTCGGTACCGTGCATTGCCCTTTATCACCTTGAGAGTTGGTGCAAACTTCGCCGGTGCATCCAAACCCCATGGTACGATATGCTCTATCACACATAAACCTCCTTATATCTTCCTTAAAACAGCCACCATACCTACCTATTATGGCATTTCCATAGCCATTCCGAGATATATTGCCATGCAACTTCCACCATCATCATCATGACATATATTACTTTTGTCATATTGCCATTGCATGATCATGTAGTTGACATCGTATTTGTGGAAAAGCCACCATGCATTATTTTTCATACATGTCACTCTTGATTCATTGCACCATCCCGGTACACCGCCGGAGGCATTCATATAGAGTCATATCTTGTTCTAAGTTTTGAGTTGTAATCCTTATGTTGTAATCAATAGAAGTGCGATGATCATCATTATTAGAGCATTGCCCAAAAAAAGGCCAAAAAAAGAAATGCCCAAAAAAAGGTCAATGCTACTATCTCTTTTTCCACACTTGTGCTTCAAAGTAGCACCTTGTTCTTCATGTAGTGAGTCTCATATATTGCTCTTCAAAGTAGCACCTCGTCCTTCATGTAGTGAGTCTCATAAGTTGTCTTTTTATACTAGTGGGAATTTTTCATTATAGAACTTGGCTTGTATATTCCTACGATGGGATTCCTCAAATGCCCTAGGTCTTCATGAGCAAGCAAGTTGGATGCACACCCACTAGTTTTCTTTTGTTGAGCATTCATAGCTCTAGTGCATCCGTTGCATGGCAATCCCTACTCCTCATGTTGATATCAATTGATGGGCATCTCCGTAGCCCGTTGATTAGCCCCGTCAACGTGAGACTTTCTCCTTTTTTGTCTTCTCCACACAAACCCCATCATCATATTCTATTCCACCCATAGTGCTATATCCATGGCTCACGCTCATGTATTGCGTGAAGGTTGAAAAAGTTTGAGATTATTTAAGTATGAAACAATTGCTTGGCTTGTCATCGGGGGTATAGAAGTTGGGAACATCTTTGTGTGACGAAAATGAAGCATAGCCTAACTATATGATTTTGTAGGGATGAACTTTCTTTTGCCATGTTATTTTGAGAAGACATGATTGCTTTGATTAGTATGCTTGAAGTATTATTATTTTTGTGTTAATATGAACTTTTGTCTTGAATCTTTCGGATCTGAATATTCATATCACAATTAAGAAGTTTTACATTGAAATTATGCCAAACTATCACTCCGCATCAAAATTTCTTTTTTATCATTTACCTACTCGAGGACAAGCACGAATTAAGCTTGGGGATGCCTGATACGTCTCCAACGTATCTATAGTTTTTGATTGCTCCATGCTACTTTATCTACTGTTTTGGACTATATTGGGCTTTATTTTCCACTTTTATATTACTTTTGGGACTAACCTATTAACCGGAGGCCCAGCCCAGAATTGCTGTTTTTTGCCTTTTTCAGTATTTTGAAGAAACAAAATATCAAACGGAGTCCAAATGGAAAGAAACCATCGGGATCGTGATTTTCCAACCGAACGTGATCCAGAAGACTTGGACCCTACTCCAAGCAGTGCCAGAGGTGGTCACGAGGGTGGAGGGCGCCCCCCTGGGCGCGCCCCCCTACCTCGTTGGCCCCTCGATGCTCCACCGACGTACTCCTTCCTCCTATATATACCTACATATCCCCAAACGATCAGAACAGGAGCCAAAAACCTAATTCCACCGCCGCAACCTTCTGTATACATGAGATCCCATCTTGGGGCCTGTTCCGGAGCTTCGCCGGAGGGGGCATCCACCACGGAGGGCTTCTACATCATCACCATAGCCCCTTCGATGAAGTGTGAGTAGTTTACTTCAGACCTTCCACTACTAGGAAAAGGGCTATAGATAGGATTGACACTAATGGCGCACCAGGGAAGTAGTGCGCCACTACTATATACTAATGGCGCACCGGTTGGTGATGCGCCATTAGTGTGGAAGACACTAATGGCGCACCACACAAAAGGTGCGCCACTAGTTATAATTTTTGTTTCATTTTTACATACATACTAATGGCGCGTCAGACCGAAGTGCGCCATTACTAGTTCTAACTAGTAATGGCGCACCAGACACGGAGTGCGCCAGTACTGAATTTTTTTTATTCTTTTTTTTGCAAAACTATTAATGGCGCACCGCCGCTGGGTGCGCCATTAGT
>NC_041381.1:429486407-429498520 GCF_002162155.2 Triticum dicoccoides
GGAGGAGGAGGAGACTGCTCCCAGTGCAGCCTCGTCGTCGCAAGGGAGAGCGGGGCAGCCTGCTCCACCACTGCGGCCACTCCGGCTGGCGACCGCGCGGCGTCTTGCAGCAAGGTGCTTCCCTTCGCCCCACCCCCTCTGCATTCTTCTCCCGCTCCCTCCCTGTTCGCCGCACCCACCCGCTCCCCCTTTTCGCTGCGGGGCCCCCTCCAGCCCGGCGACCGACGGCGATTCAAGGCGGCTGCCAACGAGGTTACTCCCGCACCACCTTGTCGCTCGTCCCATCCGCTTGCCAGATCCTAAGTTTTGGCCCCCAGTTTGCGTCGTACGAGCAAACCCTAGGTTTTGTTCGTGAGATGAAATAGGGTTGCTGTTGAGGGGGGATTTGGGAGGGGAGAGGCATAATGGGCCACATAATGTTCGTCAGATGTGTGCACAGATTGCTGTTACATGTTCATTTTGGTCATTTAGTGAGATAATGGTCATTTTGGAGATGCCATATGAAGATTTTAGGATCATTTTGGAATAATGGTCATTTAGTAATGCGAAACATTGACTATTACTATGGCAAGTATTGTGTCAAGTACTCCATGTGTTTTTGTTGGCAGTTTATCATGAAATTGTGTTTATGGTCATTTAGTAATTCAGTCAAATATTGTCTCAAATCTGTGGAGTACTGGAACTGGGACTAGTAGTATTGTGTCATTCTCTTCTCTTCTCTGAACTATAGCATTTCAGTTTAACAGTGGATCTCTGTGGAACTGTGTAGCATTTCAGTTTAACAGTGGATCTCAAAATTGGATGCTCCCGACATGCCAGCAGCGGAGTGGCTCCCGACCTAGGTGTTAGAGGTGCAGCATATGTGCAATTTTGACCACTGACTATAACAAATTGTTTGAAATATAGACCACTATGTGGAGGAATAACTCTAGTGAGTGATTCTTGCTATGGGAGGGACAGTGATAACATATTAAATAGATTGACTGTTCTTACATTTTAGTGATAACATATTAACATTCTTGCTATGGGGTGGGACAGTGATAACATTTTAGCTAGATAGAATATATGCACATTTGGTCTGCTTCTGCTAGTTTTGATGTTTCCCGTCTTCCGTTTACGACAAGAGATTTTGTCTATAGAAAAGCATATCGGCAGCTGTTCATGTATTGTTTGGACTAAAGAATCCTCAAGTCCTCTGGATATATGTTTGAATGCTAGATGGTTCATGCATATTTCTGTCTACTTCCTCTCGAATTAGATGGATGTATATATGTTTGTCTACTTCTTCTAGAACTAGTGTATTACCAAAATTCCAACACTATTTATGCAGTATCCAGATTGAAAATACCAAGTAGCATTTTGCATTCTCTTTCAGATTCAATGTGACTAGAATTCACTTGTTCTTATATGGGTGAAACTTCACTTGTTTTTAGGCTAGTGTAGGGTGTTTGCTTCATTCTGTCATCATTTGTAACTATGTCACAAATAAATTGTTCCTTCTTCTTTATTTGACAAGTAATGACTGTTGATAAGCTGAGGCATGGATTAAGCTGTTTCTTTGCTCTGAATTACTTGTGATGCCTCTGAATTACTTGTGATCACATTGAGAAAGACTTGTAAAGATGATGATCATCTTTTACAGAAAAAAATTCTGATGATTTTGCTAGTTTGCTCGGTTTTGTCTCCGACCATCGTGTCGTGATGATTGTGCAGGTACCCCGAGAGGCCCTTGAGTTTGCCGGAATGTCGATTAACTTCCGTTCTGGCAAATTCGGGTACTCCATATGTCCTATTTTCAGCAAAGGTCATGCTGAAATTTTCCGTGAATTTTAGCATGACTTTGCTAAAAATAGGACATATGGGGTACTTGCGACTAATGTCTGTTATCATGCATGTTTTATGATCTGTTGTAAGGGTACTAATTGGTCTCTTCTGCTGCTTATCAGAGATGGCGGGAAGCAGCCACCGCCGCTCTGCGACACCGCAGTACGAGTTGGATGCTTCCGAGTTCTTCACTATCATACTTGAGACTTCAGTATCATCCATGACGCAGGTATATAAAACGAGAGATCTCCCCTTCACCCATCTCATTATGATATCTGTTGTTTGCTACATCACTCATTGTCCCAAACTGCAGAGGTTGCCTAACAGTTTTATGAACATGCTGATGGGTGAAGATCCGCCAAATAATGTGAAGCTGCGATAGGCCGGCAGCGGGTTTCGCAGGCAGTGGGATGTGGAGTTGGTGATCAAGGAGGGCCACATATACTTGTCTCGTGGGTGGGAGAAGTTCTACCGTGCCTATGACCTGCGGCTGGGGTACTTCCTTCTCTTCAGGTACGACAACGACGCCACCATGCTCATCGGGAAGGTCTTCAACACGACTATGTGTCGCATGCGCTACGCTGACGATGATGATGCCGGTACGTTCTGCCTCTTCTTATTCCTCTACATTTGGCTTTGTCTCACATCGATTAGTAACGGTCATTGTTGCATTTTGGACAGGTAATGGGAGCAGCAGCAGCGACACTGGCAGCAGCGATTCTGGCTGTAGCGAAAGCAGCAACGATTCTGATAGCAGCATAGACAATAAGAAGGATGATCCGGGCTGGAGTGCGGGAGAAGAGGAGCGGAGTGGGGATGAGGAGCTGTGGGATGACGATGGGCATCAGGCTGAGGATGACCTAGCTCTGGTGGTGGCTGACCAAGGGCAAGAGATGGTGGTGGCTGACCATGGGCAAGAGATGGTGGTGGCTGACCATGGGCAAGAGATGGAGGTGGCTGACGATGACCTAGCGATGGCCGTGCCTGAAGGTGGCCTCGCGATGGTGGTGGTGCCTGACAATGACCACGCACCGGTGGTGGCGCCGGTGATCCCATAGTTGGGCGACATGACCACGCCAATTGTGGTAGAAGACTACATCCCACTGCCTCCACTACCTCCACCGCCTCGCCGCGCTTGGCGCATCAGGCTGAGGAAGGAGAAGGAGAAGGAGAAGAACAATGCATGAGAACTGAACTTTGTCAGGTATGTCAGATCTCCAAAATGATATATATATATATATATATATATATATATATATATATATATACTTAGTTACCTATGTTATCTCTAATATGCTTAGTTTCCTATAGGTTAGCTTCATTTTACCTAAGTTGGCTCTAATATGCTAACTTAGAGCTTAATTATATGCTTAGTTTCCTATAGATTAGCTCCAAAATAACTTATGTTAGCACAAAATGATCAAGTTTACATAATAAGCTTATAGTCTTCTTCTTATTCTTCTTCTTTTCCAAAATGACATAGGTTAGCTTCATTTGACCTAAGTTGTCTCTAATATGCTAACTTAGAGCTTATATGCTTAGTTTCCTATAGGTTAGCTCCAAAATAACTTATGTTAGCACAAAATGATCAAGTTTACATAATAAGCTTATAGTCTTCTTCTTATTCTTCTTCTTTTCCAAAATTCTTCTTATTCTTCTTCTAGTGTTCTTCTTCTTCTAGTATTCTTCTAGTCTTCTTCTTCTTCTTCTTCTAACTTGTTTATCATTTTGCAGATTTGATTTAATTCACGGAAGCTTGCATGGATGGAGTGCTTCTTTTCCATTTGTATTTTTATTTTGTATCAATGTGAAACTTTTGTGAATTGATGGATAACGGTGTTGGATGAACAATGTGAAACTTTTGTAATATGTAACGATGGAACTATGTGTTGGCTATGTATGTATATATGATGGAACTTGTGTGTTGGCTATGATTGTTATATGGATGCTTGTTGTATATATATGTGTTGGATTTCTCATATGTGAAATAGTGACCTGACATTAAGAAAAAAAATTGTTACTAATGGCGCACTACCATGTGGTGCGCCATTAGTATAGCAGACACTAGTGGCGCACTATGGGCAAAACTAATGGCGCACTGCGTGGTGCGCCATTAGTACACCAGATACTAATGGCGCACCAGTGGTGCGCCATTAGTAAAAAATACTAGTGGCGTGATACTAATGGCGCACCGGTAGTGCGCCATTAGTAGGCAAAACCGGTGTGCCATTAGTAGGCCTTTTCTAGTAGTGTTCGAGTCCATAGCTAGTAGCTAGATGGCTTCTTCTCTCTTTTTGGATCTCAATACAATGTTCTCCCCCTCTCTCGTGGAGATCTATTCGATGTAATCTTCTTTTTGCGGTGTGTTTGTTGGGACCGATGAATTGTGGGTTTATGATCCAGTATTATCTATGGAAAATATTTGATTCTTCTCTGAATTCTTTTATGTATGATTGAGTTATCTTTGCAAGTCTCTTCGAATTATCCTTTTTGGTTTGGCCAACTAGATTGGTAGTTCTTGCAATGGGAGAAGTGCTTAGCTTTGGGTTCAATCTTGCGGTGTCCTTACCCAGTGACAGAAAGGGTTGCAAGGCACGTATTGTATTGTTGCCATCGAGGATAACAAGATGAGTTTTTTTATCATATTGCATGAATTTATACCTCTACATCATGTCATCTTGCTTAAAGCGTTACTCTGTTTTTACTTAATACTCTAGATGCATGCTGGATAGCGGTCGATGAGTGGAGTAATAGTAGTAGATGCAGAATCGTTTTGATCTACTTGTTTTGGACGTGATGCCTATATACATGATCATTGCCTAGGTATACTCATAACTATGCTCAATTCTGTCAATTGCTCAACAGTAATTTGTTCACCCACCGTAGAATACTTATGCTCTCGAGAGAAGCCACTAGTGAAACCTATGGCCCCCGGGTCTATTCTCATCATATCAATCTCTATCACTTTATATACTTGCTTTGTTTTTACTTTGCCTTTTTACTTTGCATCTATCTATCAAAAATACCAAAAATATTATCTCTATCAGACCTCACTCTCGTAAGTGACCGTGAAGGGATTGACAACCCCTAAGCGTTGGTTGCGAGTTGCTATCATTTTGTGTAGGTACGAGGGACTTGTGTGTGGTCTCCTACTGGATTGATACCTTGGTTCTCAAAAACTGAGGGTAATACTTACGCTACTTTGCTGCATCATCCTCTCCTCTTCGGGGAAATCCAACGCAATGCTCAAGAGGTAGCAGTACTCAAATGAAAGCTAGCGATGAGCCGCATCTAAATAGTTGCAGAAGGTAGTTCAATATTTGGCACCTCAAAATCGGCTTCTAAATAGGCCTTTTTGCCCTCCGAAGTTCGGGAACACAGTTTGTTCTAGTTTTACAGGTCAGCTTTATAATTCTTTGACTCCTCATATCAATTCGGAATTGAGTGATTATTTTTGCATTGGAAAGCTTGAGTTAGTAGCATTCTTTGAAAAAAATTATCAGAAATTTGGCTTAAACTTTTCAAGAGGAAAGTTGGAGAGAGAGTTGTTGTATATCCTATTTGGTAGTTGTTTCTCATCATTATCTTTACTACCATTGTGATCTTCACTTATATCTTGCTGTCTAGAGCTACTCAGTATCCTTCATTGATGCTAGTTGTGCTATGCCGTGGTCTCATTAGTGTTCTAGGATCGTGTCTCTAGTCCGGTCTAGCCTAGGACCAGCACAGTACCGTCATTGAGCATTTATTCAACATTGCATCTTTGAATTGATTATTGCTAATCTTTTGCTACCATATATAGCCAACTCAGCTCCACATATTTCTACACCGTGTATACGTACGTTTCCCTAGAAATTGCTCTACACAATCTTCAGAGTTATTTGACACCGCTGGTTGCCTGTCACCACCTGTCGCATGGTAAGAACTTGTAAGATATTGCTATTTGCTTTACTGTGAGCATGTTACAACCACATCCTAGTAGTTCATAGGAACATTATTCTCGAATTTTGTTTCTTGTTTCTACTAATCATGACAGGTTCCGGAGATAGAAGTTCTTGGACGACGAACACATCTTCATCATCATGAGAGTTGGGACAACACACACAAGCACATGGCCAGGTTATCTCTTTACCGTCATTTGAGGGTAGATTTAATCCTGCTATTTATCTAGCTTGGGAGCTTGAAGTAGAACAAGTTTTTAGTCACCATGACTTTTCTGAACTTGAGCGAGTACGAGCTGCCACTAGAGCATTTACTGGTTTTGCTTCTGTTTGGTGGAATGTGCATTGTAAGAAAAACATTGATAACCAACCCACAACTTGGAATGATTTCAAACATGTAATGAGACAACAATTTTTCCCTCCGTACTATCATCGTGAATTGCTTCGCAAATTTGAACAATTTAAACAAGGCAACAACACTGTTCATGCTTACTACCAAGAGTTCAAATCTTATATGCATCATTGTGACATAGAAGAATCCGAGGATGATACAATGAATAGATTTTTTGGTGGTTTGAACCATGATATTCAGGCAAGATTTCGGTATATTCCTCGTTGCATTACTGGTCTGTATGTCCGTGCTTGTACCTTTGAGAGACAGTTACAGGAGGATGCACTGGGTGACTACAACAACTACTATTCCAATTCATGCTCACTACCATCGATTGATTCCTCCACCCTTGCACCTACTAGAGCAGCCACACCTCATATTGTGAGTGCGACATCATCTCAAGTGTATGGTACATTGTCAATGTTCATACCTACATCAGCTACGTCTTTGCGACAAGGTAACAGTAAAGGTATTGATGATATAACTTCACATGAGAATGATGTGTCGTGGTTCTAAGTCTAACAGTAGAAAGGGGGTAGGTATGGAGAGGCAAGATCTTAGCTATGGTGAAGATGTACACATGAGGTTTTACGAGTTCAGGCCCTTCTCGGAGGAAGTAACAGCCCTATGTCTCGGTGCCCGGAGGCGGTCGATTGGATTATGTGTGTTGTGTTACAGGGGGTGCGAACCCTTGTCCCAGAGGAGGGGGTGGCTTATATAGAGTGCGCCAGGACCCCAGCCCACCTCCATTACAAGGAGCTTAATGTACATAAAGTAAGGGCGTTACTGGTAACGGCAGTCTTAAATACTCTTAATGCTCATGAAGACTAAGGAGTGAATGCCCGGCCGTTGTGCGTTCTTCCGACTCCTGGTCTTCGATATAGTCGAGTCATTCCCCATACGGTCGAGTGAAAGTGGGGAATGACGGTCGAGTGATTATACCGCCGAGTGGATTCTTGGTCTTCTTATCTTCTGGGGTAGTGACCTTGGGTAGGACGTATAGGTCAGGCCTATGACCCTACCCCAGGTCTGTATCCTCATCAGTAGCCCCCGAATGGATTAAGGTGCGAGTGCAAAATAGGCTGAAATTGAACTTGTCCTGAGCTTTGGGATCTCGCGAGTGCTTTCTGCAAGTCTGAGCGCCCGCATCGATGTTTGGTGTCGACTCAGTCGCCTTGATCCATTTAGTGGTCAGTCGAGTGAATTGTTGATCTTATGTGCCGAGTGTCGTGTTGGAGCGCGAGATCCCGGGCGCGATTGCCTGCAGTGTATCCCGGATCCCACGGCATACGAAATTTTGGGGAAGCGCGCCAGATGGGGAGTGCCGAAGCGGGCGGGGCGGATAAACAGTGATTCCTCAATTCCTGCGCCGCCTTTTTCGCCATGTACGATGCGCGCGACTGTTGCAGGATTTGATGGGATCGCCTGGTCCCACGCGTCTGTCACTCGGAAACAATCTCTTATAAGGTGGCCGGACCGAGGTGTCTGTACTGTGCACATCTTCTCTTCCTTCTTCTTTCTCCACTTCTCTTCCCCACCTTACTCTTCCACTCCGACACCGCTGCCCCGTCGCCATGGTGAAGGACAAGACGGTGGCGCTAGAGCGCGCAAAGAAGATGAAGGAGGTGGCGAAGGGCAGGAAGCAGTAGCGCAGGTCATCGTCTACCATCGGGCTGGATCCAGGGCGATTGGATCCGATCTTCGATTCGGCAGGCGGACCTGGACGAGCTGGCGGAGCCGGGGTTAATCGCCAAGGGAGCGGCAAGGCTGCCGGAGGGGGAGATGAGCCCTCAGCCTCAACTGGGTGAGTGCGTTCTGCTTGCCACCCACGTCGACCGCGGCTTTTCGCTTCCCCAACACTCTTTCTTCCGGGGGTTTCTGAACTTTTTTGGTACTCAACTCCACCATTTCTCCCCCAACACCATCACTTATTTAGCTGCTTTTGTGTCGATGTGCGAGAACTTCTTGGGGTGTCGACCACACTAGGGTCTTTTCAAGCACATCTTCACCATTCGTTCCCAATCGGTAAAAAAGGCCAAGTCGAGCGACTCGAAAACCCATGTCATCCAGATGTGCGGGGGTTTAGGTATCCAAAAGAGGAAAGGGAGTGATTTTCCTGCTATGACTCTTCCTGATTCTGTTAGAGGCTGGCAATCGACTTGGTTCTATTGCCAGGATGTCACGGCTCCAGGTCAGTCGACCGGCCTTCCCCACTTCTCGTTTGACCGAGTCCAAACTCCTGCTCTGCTGAAAGTGACGACTGGCGAGACCATGGAGACAAGGATGTTGGTGGATAGGGTGGTTCAGCTTATCAATGATGGTGTTACGGGTCTGGATCTGTTGGAGGTGTTCCTCGGTCGACGCATCCAGCCTCTCCAGGCCCGTGATCACCCGATGTGGCTGTATTCCGGACCGGACGACACCGCTTGGGTCCATCCAGAAGAAGTACTGTCTGCAACAGTAGCTTTGTGGCTGAGGAGCATTACAGGCAATCAGGACAATCACAGAGGATCTAGGTGAGTCGTTCCCTTTAGCAGCGACAACCCACCCGACAAGGTACGCTTTTCGCTCCGATTGCTTCTCATTCATGCTCCGACTGCACTTGAGATTGACCGACTCTCGTTCGACCAATTTGTTCCGCAGGTGTTCACTGAGATGCATTCGATGCCCAATGGCGAGCAGGCTTTGGAGCAGGCCCAGGAGGGGGAGGACAGCGCGGAAGATAGTGACGAGTGGGATTCTCAGGAAGACGACAAGGAGGAGGAGGAGAGCGAGGAGGAGGACCAGGAGGAGGAAGTCGACTCGCCGCCGCGCTCCGAACGTCGATCCAAACAGCAGCATGACCTGGCCGGCCGGCGCGGGAAAGGTGTGGGTCCGAGTGCCAATACTCAGAAGCGCACTCATACGTCGACTCCGGAGCCGACGGAGAAGGTGGCCAAGCAGCCCAAAGTTGCTCCCTCCAAGGCCCGGAAGACACTGCCGCGCATCAAGATGGACGTCCCCGTTGCCTCAGGGTGCGTATCTTATTTGTGTTTCTGTAAGTCGGTTGAAGATTTTCTTGATCTGACCGACCAATCCTTGCGTCTTTCCAGCCCCACCTCTGCTGCCACTGACATGGACGTCGACAAGGCCCCAGGAGACGAAGAGGCCACCTCACGAGCTGGTAAGTTCGTTCAACCGAGTTCTGTTTAGTCGAGTGGATGGCCAATTGACTGAAAACTTGACATTTCTCTTCTTATGTAGCTCCACAAGATATCGTTGTGCTTCCTGATGACGAAGAAGAAGAAGTGCCTCTACAGGAGAGGAGGAAGAAGAGTGGAAACTCAAGCAGGAAGAAGCTTGAAGTCCAGGTCCCTCAGTCGACATCGGCGCCTGAAGCGATAGTCCGGACCAACGTGACATTCGCTAACCCATTGACGACTGATTGTCTGCCAGGGTCGACTGCACAGACACCTGCTGCACCGGTGCAGCTCCACTCATCTGACCTGGCAGCTACTTCGACCCCTCTGGAGCCATCCCTCTTTGCTACATATCAAACTCCAGATGACTCGCCGGGTGCTGGTAGGGAAGCTCTTCGCCAGGCAAACCTTGTCATGGAGCAGGTGAAAGTGATGCATGAAGCCAGTCAGATAGCTTACAACGCCAGCACTGCTCTTCAGACCAATGTTCAGGTCAGCAAAATTCCAACTGAAATTTTTGAATGTCGCTTTATATCTGATCACCCACTGGGTGTTCCTTCGTTTAGAACTCAGGAAATCTTCAATTCTGTACTTTTCGAATCAGTGGGGGCACGTCGAGTGCACCCACTGGGTGTAGTCCCCGAGACCACGGTCGGCTGCTGGCAGTCGACCGAGGTCTAATGATGTGTCTCTCTTTCTTTCTTTTTTTGAACTCATGCTGAGTATTGATCTGATCCAGTGGGGGCACGCTAAGTGCACCCAGTGGGTGTAGTCCCCGAGCCTATTGTTGAATATTTGAATCGGCAGTAGTCTTAGAGTAATTCTTTGCTTTCACTCGGCGCTTCGATCTCTCGACTGACATGTCTGTCTTTCTGGCTGCACAGGTCTTGTGATCTTGGAGCTCGGCTCACCGAGTTAAAGAAGAAGCATATCAGTGTTGAACTTGACCTCGAACTTGCGAAGAAGAATCTGAAGACTTCCCAACAAGAAACGATCATCATGGGAGGTAATCACTCGACCATCCTGTCTGTTTTGTAGCTTCATACTCCGCGCTAGTTTTTCCTTCAGTCTCTTTGAACCGAGTGATTTCACACAAGCAGCTGTGCATAGTGAAAATCGTCAACTTCAGTCTCGTATGAAGAGTGTTGTTTCTTTAGAGAGGATGAAGGAGGCTTTGGAGCAGAAGGGTCTGGATCTGGCAGCCGCTCAGAAGGAGGCACGCGAGAAGACGAAGCTTGCGGACCAGAAGCTGGCTTCGGTCAGCAAACTGGAGGAGGAGAATGCTAAGCTGAAGGTTGCCATCTCAGACACCAATCGGGAAGTCAAGCAACTGAAGAAGGACAAGGAAAATCTGACCACTGAAGTTGGCGGCCTTAAGACCAAGACCGACAAGCTAGAGTCCTATCTAGAGCAACTCGCCGCCAAACTTGTTCTGAAGCTTGAAGGTATGATCAGTCGACTCATCACTTTGTTGCCGATTGAACTTTGTTATCTCGTCGTGGATTCATCACTTTTTGCAACGGGACAGAACTGTGTCAGGACTTTGAGGCTGAAACTGGGCGGGTCGAGACAGGTCTCGACCCCATCAACTGTCCCATGAAAGATGAAGTTGCGATGAACTTGCTTTGACTGGAATCGTGCTTGGACGGTGCAGTCGACTATCTGGCTTGGCTGAAGGCGGCGATGGCCCGAGTGGACGCCGAGCTCTCGCCTCAGGAGGAAATGTCTCAAGACCTCGAGTCCTTGATGACTTGGCTAAACCAGATTCCAGGTCGAGTGCAAGAGTGGAAGAAATCTTCTGCCCGCTGTGGTGCTGATGTCGCTTTGTCTCTGGTTCGAGTGCACTACAAGGAGGCTAAGGAAGACAAGCTGGCAGCTCTCAAAGTGGAAAACACCAAGAAGCACTCCTTCTAGGACTTCACGGACACTTTCCTCGAGGCAGCCACTCGCATCGCCGACAGCATCGACCTCGACAGCTTCTGCGACCCAGCCAGTCCTTCTCCCGTCGAGTGATAAAAAACATTATTCTATCACTTTTATTTGCCTTGGAATGCCGAGTGAATTTGTAACAGTGAAAACTCCTTCGGGCCTGATGCACGAGCACTTTATTCTGTGGTTAAGAAACTTTGGATTTGTCATCTCATAAATTGCGTCTGTCTTCGAACGAAAATCGTTTTTCCCTCGAATTGTTGTCTGTTTGCTTGGTGCAGCTTCTGGAGAAGGATGGCCAGTCGACTGATCGGGCGGGCCTTGAGCAACTTTGAGTAGCATTGATCAGCTCATCAGCGAGGCGCTCAGCAATGGTCTTGACGTTCTAGTCGGCCGATTAGGTGATCCTTGAGTAGCATTGACCAGCTCATCAGCAAGGCATTCAGCAATGGTCTTGACGTTCTTGTCAACCGATTAGGTGATCCTTGAGAAGCATTGATCAGCTCATCAGCAAGGCACTCAGCAATGGTCTTGACGCTTCTGTCAACCACCCGGTAAGGTTTTTCAAACTTAGGCGAGCACTGGGCTACAGCTAAGCCTCCGAGTGGGAGGATTGCTCACCACCCGGTAGGATTTTTCAAACTTAGACGAGTGTGGGACTGCAGCTAAGTCCCCGAGTGGGAGGTTTGCTCTCCACTCGGTAGGATTTTTCAAACTTAGGCGAGTACGGGACTGCAGCTAAGCCCCCGAGTGGGAGGTTTGCTCTCCACTCGGTAGGATTTTTCGAACTTAGGCGAGTATGGGACTGCAGCTAAGCCCCGAGTGGGAGGTTTGCTCTCCATTCGGCAG
>NC_041381.1:429498931-429518815 GCF_002162155.2 Triticum dicoccoides
AGAGGCAGACCTATCACTCGGTAGGATTTTTATCACTTAGGTGAGCACTGGGCTGCAGCTAAGCCCCCGAGTGAGAGGCAGACTCATCACTCGGTAGGATTTCTATCACTTAGTCGAGCACTGGGCTGCAGCTAAGCCCCCGAGTGAGAGGCAGACTCATCACTCGGTAGGATTTTTATCACTTAGGTGAGCACTGGGCTGCAGCTAAGCCCCCGAGTGAGAGGTAGACTCATCACTCGGTAGGATTTTTATCACTTAGGCGAGCACTGGGTTGTAGCTAAGCCCCCGAGTGAGAGGCAGACCCATCACTCGGTAGGATTTTTATCACTTCGTCTTAGGCGAAATAGATTCGCAGCTAAGGTAATTCGTACAAAAGAAATAAACAACAATCATTCAGAAGAAGTAAATTATGTCTTTTGATAGTTAAACTAAAAGTTATTTGTTATTACATCTCATCATTCTAAATATTTAAGAATAGAAAGGGCGGAGCAGATCCGCATTCCAGGCGTGTGGCTCATCTTTATTATGTTCGATGTTAAAGAGACGGTATGCTCTGTTGTGGAGCACCTTGGTGATGATGAAAGGGCCTTCCTAAGCAAGAGCAAGCTTGTGAGGTCTTTGCTGGTCCACTCGAAGAACCAGGTCTCCTTCTTGAAATGCTCGACCCCTCACGTTTCTAGTGTGAAATCTACGCAAGTCTTGCTGATAAATGGTCGACCGGATCAAAACCATCTCTCTTTCTTCTTCTAAGAGGTCGACTGCATCTTGCCGAGCTTGTTCTGCTTCTTCTTCTGAGAAGAGTTCGACTCGAGGTGCATTGTGGAGAAAATCACTGGGGAGCACGGCTTCAGCTCCATAGACTAAGAAGAATGGAGTCCTTCCAGTCGACCGGTTAGGGGTTGTCCTCAACCCCCACAGCATGAATGGGAGCTCGTCGACCCAAGCTCCCGCTGCATGTTTCAGATCACGCATCAACCGAGGCTTCAATCCTTTGAGAGTCAATCCATTCACCCGCTCGGCCTGTCCATTCGACTGAGGATGAGCGACCGAAGTGTAGTCGACTCTCGTGCCTTGGGAGGCGCAAAAGGCTTTGAATTATTCAGAATCAAAGTTCGAGCTGTTATCCGTGATGATGCTGTGCGGAACACCATATCTGAATATAAGTTCCCTGATGAAACTCACAGTTGTGCTTGCTTCAAGGCTTTTGATGGGCTTGGCTTTGATCCACTTGGTGAACTTGTCGACTACTACCAGCACATGAGTAAATCCACTCTTGCCTTTCTTCAAAGGTCCAACCATGTCCAGTCCCCAGACGGTGAAAGGCCAGACGATTGGAATTGTTTTTAGAGCCGACGCAGGTTTATGAGACATGTTGGAGTAAAACTGGCAGCCTTCACACTTGTCCACTATTTCCTTAGCCATCTCGTTGGCCCGCGGCCAGTAAAATCCAGCTCGGTAACGAGAGGACGCGTGATGACCACAGGTCCCCGAGTGAATATCATTGAGGATCACTCGACCTTCCTCTGGCGTGATACACTTCTGGCAAACTCCAGTTGCACTTTCTCTGAACAACTGCCCCTTTATCACAGTAAATGCCTTAGATCGCCGGACGACCTGTCAAGCCTCCTCTTCTTCTTCCGGAAGTTCTTTCCTAAGAATGTATGCGATGTACGGCACTGTCCAGTCGGGAGTGATGACCAGAACCTCCATGACTAAGTCGACCACGGCTGGGATGTCAACTTCAGTCGGATCTATAGCACTCTTGGGCTGTGGTGACTCTTCTATGAAGGGATACTCCTGAACCAAAGGTGAATGAATATGTTCCAGAAACACATTGCGGGGGATGGCCTCTCTCTTGGAACCTATCTTCGCCAATTCATCTGTAGCTTGATTTTTCAATCGGGGCACATGGTGAAGTTCCAACCCCTCAAACTTCTTTTCCAGCTTCCTGACAGCATTGCAGTAACCAGTCATGGATGGACTTCTGACATCCCATTCCTTCATCACCTGGTTAACCACCAAATCTGAATCACCATACACCATGAGGCGACGGACACCGAGTGAGATGGCCATACGCAACCCATATAGAAGTGCTTCGTATTCTGCTTCATTATTGGAGGAATCAAAGTGAATCTAGAGAACGTAATTGAGCTTGTCTCCACGGGGGGACACCAATACTAGTCCAGCACCTGACCTGTTTAGCATCTTGGAACCGTCTAAGAACATAGTCCAATATTCTGAGTGAACTTGAGTCGGTAGTTGCTGTTCAATCTACTCGGCAAGGAAATCTGCGATTGCTTGGGACTTGATAGCTTTCTTTGCCTCAAACTTGATGTCTGGTGGAAGGAGTTCAATCGCCCATTTTGCTACTCGACCAGTTGCATCTCTGTTATTCAGGATCTCAGACAATGGTGCGTCGCTGACGACTGTAATAGAGTGATCAGAGAAGTAATGTGCAACCTTCTTCATGGTGATGTAAATTCCATAGACAAGCTTCTGATAATGAGGGTAGCGCTGCTTGGACGGAGTCAAAACTTCAGAGAGATAATAAACTGGGCGTTGAACCTTGTACGCTTTTCCTTCCTCTTCTCGCTCGACTGTGAGTACTGTACTGACAACTTGTCCAGTGGCTGCAATGTAAAGCAGTAAAGGCTCTTTGCTGATTGGCGCGCGAGCACTGGCTGGGTGGAAAGCAGGGCTTTGAGCTCTGCAGATGCTGCATCGGCTTCTTCAGACCACTCGAACTTATCAGATTTCTTCATCAATCAGTAAAGAGGCAAGGCCTTTTCACCGAGACGAGAGATGAATCGACTCAAGGCGGCCAAACAACCAGTCAGCTTCTGAACGTCATGCACTCGCACGGGACGTTTCATTCGGAGGATGGTATCAACTTTTTCTGGATTGGCGTCAATCCCTCATTCGGAAACGAGAAAACCGAGCAGCTTTCCTCCTGGAACTCCGAATGTGCACTTTGACGGGTTAAGCTTGATATCATACCTTCTTAGGTTGGCAAAGGTTTCTGCGAGATCAGACAATAGGTCGGAACCTTTGCGAGACTTGATCACGATGTTATCCATGTATGCCTCCACATTCCGACTGATTTGGGTGAGCAGACACTTCTGGATCATTCTCATGAACGTGGCTCCGGCGTTTTTAAGACCGAATGGCATGGTCACATAGCAAAAGCACCCGAATGGGGTGATGAAGGCTGTTTTTATTTCATCGGGACCATACAGTCGGATCTGATGATACCCGGAATAGGCATCTAAAAAAGACAAGCGCTCACACCCCACAGTCGAGTCAACAATCTGATCGATACGGGGGAGAGAGAAGTGATCTTTCAGGCAGGCCCGATTGATATGCTTGAAATCAATGCACATGCGAAGTGAATCGTCCTTCTTGGGGACTATGACGACATTGGCAAGCCACTCGGAGTGGTATATTTCACGGATGAACTCTGCTGCCAACAGTCGAGCCACTTCCTCGTCGATTGCTTTTCTCTTCTGAACGGCGGACCGTCGAAGGTGCTCTTTGATGGGTTTTACCTTGGGGTCGACACACAAACGGTGCTCAGCCAGTCCTCTGGGTACACCTGGCATGTCAGAGGGTTTCCATGCGAAGATGTCCCAGTTCTCACGGAGGAACTGGATGAGCGCTTCTTCCTATTTGCTATCGAGCGTCGTTGATATAAGAGTCGGTGCAGCATTGGGATCAGTCGGGTGAATATGAATCGGCTTTGTTTCACCACTCGACTGAAATGCAGAGTCTGTCGCGGGCTTCTTGGCTCGGAGCAAATCACTCGGATCCGCACTCTTCTGATACTCTTGGAATTCAACCGCCGCCATCTGTGCATCGGCGATTTTGGAACCTTTCTGGAAACATTCTTCTGCTTTCTGTCGATTGCCAGTGACCGTGATCACACCTTTGGGACCAGGCATCTTCAGCTTGAGGTACACACAACACGGTCGAGCCATAAAACGTGTGTAGGCTGGTCTCCCTAGGATGGCGTGATAAGCACTCTGGAAATCCACGACTTCAAATGTCAACTTTTCTTTTCGGTAATGCTTGGAGTCACCGAAAACCACGTCGATAGTGATCTGACCGAGTGACTCGGCCTTCTTTCCGGGAATAACACCGTGAAAGCTCATGTTGCTCTCGCTAAGCTTGGACATCGGGATGCCCATCCCCTTCAAGGTTTCAGCATATAGGATATTCAGGCCGCTACCTCCATCCATCAGCACTTTAGTCAGTCGAGTGCCACCAACCACTGGGTCGACCACCAGCGCTTGCCTCCCGGGGGTGACTACGCGAGCAGGATGGTCTGACTGGTCGAATGTGATGGCTGTCTGAGACCATTTCAGGTACGTGGTCATCGTCGCCGGAGCAACCATATTCACTTCTCTGTTGATGACCTCCAACCGACTCTTGCTCTCAACATCGGCAAAAATCATGAGGGTGGAATTGACCTTGGGGTAACCATCATCTTCCTCTTCCTCCTCATCTCTGTCCGACTCCTTGTCCTTCTCATTGGGTTGTTTCTCCCGGAACTGTTGGATCACGAGTTGACATTGGCGAGTGGTATGCTTTGGGTGAATCAGATTACCTTCCTCATCTTTCTTCATGTGGATGTGACACGACAAGTCCAACACATCATTTCCTTCTTGATCTTTCACCTTCTTAGGAGGCCAGGGCCCCTTAGGTTTTCCCTTAAACTTTCCTTGAGCCACTGCTACGATCTCCCCAGGTGCCGCTGGCTCGGCTTTACGCTTTTGCTTCCGACTGGAACCACCTCCACCGGCCTCTTGGTCGACTGGTTTAATCTTCCCGCTTCGGAGTCGATCTTCTTCTTCTCCGTTAGCATACCGGGTGGCTATCTCCATCATCCGGGTCAGAGTCATATCTCCAGTCTGACCGAACTTCAGAACCAACTCTCGATACTTGATGCCTTCTTTGAAAGCGCACACCGCCTGATGCTCCGATACATTCTCCACGGTGTGATGCAAAGTTGTCCACCTCTGAATGAATTCCCTCAAAGTTTCATTCGGCTTCTGCACACAATGCTGCAACTCGGGAAGCCCTGCTGGCCGCTTGCACGTGCCCTCAAAGGTTTGTACGAACACTCGAGATAGCTCTTCCCAGCTGTGTACACTGTCTGGGGCCAATTGAGTCAACCACGCTCGGGCTGACCCTTCCAGCATTAGAGGGAGATGATTCATTGCTATTTCGTCATTTCCGCCTCCAATCTGCACAGCCACTCGGTAATCTTCAAGCCAAGTTTCAGGCTTGGACTCCCCGGTCAACTTACTGACTCCTGTTGCCAATCTGAAGTTGGAAGGAATCACTGCTGCTCTGATGGCTCTGCCAAAACACACTGGGCCTGAAACATGTAATTTGCTGCCACTCGGACGATCTCTGCCCAGATCTTCTCTGTGTGCTCTATTTCGGACGACCAGGCCTTGAACGAGAATGGATCTCGCATCGAAGCCTGTCTCTCTTGGGTCGACTAGAACTCTGCGCTCGTCCCTGTGACGGCGTGTGTCGTTGTTCTGCCGAGGCATGTATGAAGCACTCCTCGGAGGAGGCGTTAGCACTCGACGACGATTGTCGCAGTCGAACTGACGATCATACTGCCCACGACCTTCACGATGCGGAGGCGATCTTGGGCTATGGGCCGACTGAACTGTATCTGCCACCACGGATCTGCTGTGTATCCTATTCCGCGACTGAGACACCGCAAAATTCTGCTCTCCTGCCGCTCGGAGTAGGGCCCTGATCTGCTCCAACCCTCGGCCAGCCTCTGACTGAAAAGGTTGAATCGACTCTGCAATTCAGGTTGTAGCAGTGAGGTTCTGAATCGGAGTACGGTATACCTTAGGTGGAGGTGGGAAAAGCTGTCGTTGACTAGAATCAGGAACTCGATCCCGGGCTCGCTCGTCGAGAGCGTGCTGCAGGTTCTCCAGTCGAGTGCACTCAGCCAAGTTAGCCAAGCGCGCCTCCTCCAAGGCCCGAGCCTCGGGAGTTTCCCCAACGATGGGCGTGTGAAGTGCGTCCATGTTGCAACGACGAAGATCCTCTCTCTGCTGCAAAGAGAGAGGTTCAGGACGGTACTCCTTGTGGACACGTGATGGATCTCCACCAGCTCCTTCGCCGTCCTCACGGCGAAAGCCAGGCGGGCTACACGGACCATCGACCATCAGGACTTCAGCCAC
Source organism: Triticum dicoccoides (assembly GCF_002162155.2). Lineage (NCBI taxonomy): Eukaryota > Viridiplantae > Streptophyta > Magnoliopsida > Poales > Poaceae > Triticum > Triticum dicoccoides. Next base: position 429,505,141 of record NC_041381.1, read on the forward strand.
AGGATCGCTGCTATCGCACTCGAACGACGTCTCCACGGAGCCAGTCGACAGATCAAACAGACCGTGGAGAGTTTCATCGGGCTCGATTGCCGCGACTTGATGAGTGGTTGAATGCCGAGCCACCGCGTGCTTCACCCACCGCTAAAGCCGCGACCGACCAGATCGCTTGCGGCGGTGCACAGCAGGGAGGGAAGATGTTGCCGGAGTCGACTGATACTGGGTCGACGGCTGCCGAAGAAGGACGCCACGAACGCACGCGCGAAAGTGCGTCGCCCCACGCACGGGGAGCGCCTCAACATCAAGCAGAGCTTCCTGGAGCCACGCTGAGTCATCGGCGACGAAAATGAGCGCGCCGAGACGGATCTCGCGGCCCTCAACCATCTCGCCGCCGGAAACCATGATCACGATCGGAAAATAAACTTGCAACTTCACCAACAAGTCGCTAAGACACCTGCCCCACGGTGGGCGCCAATTGTCGTGGTTCTAAGTCTGACAGTAGAAAGGGGGGTAGGTATGGAGAGGCAAGATCGTAGCTATGGCGAAGATGTACACATGAGGTTTTACGAGTTCAGGCCCTTCTCGGAGGAAGTAACAGCCCTACGTCTCGGTGCTCGAAGGCGGCCGATTGGATTATGTGTGTTGTGTTATAGGGGGTGTGAACCCTTGTCCCAGAGGAGGGGGTGGCTTATATAGAGTGCGCCAGGACCCCAGTCCACCTCCATTACAAGGAGCTTAATGTACATAAAGTAAGGACGTACTGGTAACGGCAGTCTTAAATACTCTTAATGCTCATGAAGACTAAGGAGTGAATGCCCAGCCGTTGTGCATTCTTCAGACTCCTGGTCTTCGATATAGTCGAGTCATTCCCCATACGGTCGAGTGAAAGTGGGGAATGACGGTCCAGTGATTATATCGCCGAGTGGATTCTTGGTCTTCTTATCTTCTGGGGTAGTGGCCTTGAGTAGGATGTATAGGTCAGGCCTATGACCCTACCCCAGGTCTGTATCCTCATCATGATGCACCCCTAATTAACTTAAATACATCATGTGTTGAGTTACCTGTTGATTTGAGCACGCCACCTATTTTAGAGAGTCATGTTACTATCATGAATGCATCATGTGATCAAACAACTGAAATACCAACAATTTTGAGTGCGTCCATTGCATTAACTGTTGATGTCAAAGAACCATGTGAATCAGGAAATAAATCAGATTTGGATCAAATACATTTTAAAATAATTGGGCCAATGTTTAATCATTTTGACGAACATTGTCAATCTTTTGAAATGAATAAGAGCATCACTTATATGTGCAAACTGAGTTCCAATATTTTCATGCCTTCTACTTCTTGTGATAATGTTTTGGCTTTAGATTTTATAAACTATGCAAGCTACTCATCTATTCATGTATCATATGTGCAAAAATCAAGGGAAGTAAAAAATGGATGACATATACATATACAACATGTACCCCTTGTCTCTTTTGTTAGCCACATTTCAGATTAAGCAACGCTGAGGACGGCTTTGTTTTCAAGAAGGGGAGGATGATGAGGACATGACTACCTTGGATACGACCAAAAATATTGCATACATGTATATTTGTGAGGTGATTTCTAATGCAAACTATGCAATAATTTATTTATGTCATCCAGGACAAAAATACTTCACAAACTTTTGTGTCATATCTAATTACAGGTGTATGGGAATTTGTACAATACACATACGAAGATAAGGGAGAAAGAGATGTTACTTGTTGTTTAAAAAGTTCTCTCACGTCACTTTTGGCTCAAGAGAAGATAGAGTCCAAGTCTCTCATGTTCTGGACTCAGATTCGGACTGCACAGACATACCTGACTCAAAACGTCAATAACTTTTTCATGCGGATTCCAAATTGGGTGATTCTTTTTTTGTTGGAAAATAGATTTCATGCACTTTCCAACCAAATTGGATTCACCTTCAAATTCGTTCGGAGCGTTGAGTTATGGACGAAACAATCTGATGTTGCAGCAGAATCCGAGTCAAACTACAAGTCCAAAGGTGTTACGTCACCTCCACTTGAGCCCATTGGCCTTGTACGGCCTAGGGTTTGTTTTAGGCTGCCTTGGGACGTCCTCCCACCTCCTTGGCTGCCACCCCTTGCTCATATATAAGTAAATCCATCTAGTAGCTTTTCCCTTGGGATTTGTTTAGTTAAAAGTTAGCCATTGCAACTTCGTGTACTTCGTTTATGTCCAACGACCAGACCAAGACCGCTTACGGATCCCCACCTTTATCAATACTTCATATATACTCGCAATATTTAGATTGCTTTTATCATATTCTTGTTTGTTCTTCGATTGCTTGTAGGAATAGACCTTCGTGGTCAGGTTGATTGTGCTCCGGCGTGGTCAATAACCTCTTGGAGTTGGTTTAGCGATTGCTAAGGTGCAACGTCGTGCACGTTTATAGTCGGGTCGTCAAAGTCATCTTCACAAAATTGATAGTTATCATCTCGTCGAAAGATCGGGACCCCCTTGCCTCTATCACCTAGAGTGCAGTTTTGCAGAAGATTTCATGGAAGACGATGGCGATGTTGTCACTTGTGATTCAGGAAAGAAGCCAGCCATGCCACTTGTACCGGCTAGTATTCTGTACTGCCATTCCAATGAAGTATAACTGACTAATACCACGAGCAAGCAAGCACAAGCACGACAAGGAGTTTTTCGAGTGTACAATACATAGAAAATGTAACATGATCATTTCTCTTTGTTCACCATGGAACTGCAACTTTGAACTAGATCCAAATCACAAGCATCTTTCGTAACCCTGTCTGTTTAACATTAGAAGATGAATATGACTATCGAGCCCAGCTTTTTAGTCGTTGGCTCATTGCCTAAAAAAGGAGAAAATTCACTTTGGCTCATAGGTGTATATGTACCCATTGTTTAAATACACATTTTATAAAGTTAAAAATTTCGAGAAAAAATCTCACGTGTAAATCCAAACATTTTATGTGTGTACACCAAGTTTCAATAAAAAAAGGACATTTTTGTAGTTTGTGTAAAACCGACAATTTTCGATATTTGGTTACAGCTATTCACGAGGTATTTTTTATATTTTTTATACATGCCACAAAAAAAGTCCTTTTCACCGAAATTTTATGTGCGAACATATATAGGATGTCCGGATGTACACGCGGGATTGTTTCTTGAATTTTTTTAACATTTTGAAATGTGTTTTTTATACACAGTTCATAATAGGCGTATCTATACCTAAGAGCCAAAATGCCACTCTCCTAAAAAAGTGTCTATTTTTTTCTAGAAAATTTATACTTTTCCCCTGATGAACCCATATTTATATTGAATATTTTAAGATGTAATGGATGTATTATTGAATTAATATTTGATCAAACCTGAAACCTTGGCTTGTCAAAATATATTTTATATTAAAAATATGCTTTAAATAGTGAGTGTGGCCTACCCTTCAGTGATACAACATGATGGATGCCAATACTCTAAAATAGTGGGGCAGGAAATATTCAATAGAGAGTGTGGCCTACCCTTCAGTGAAATCCCAACTGTAAATACACATTATACTGCACCCGGACTTAAATGTATGCCCCATCCGAATTTACAGCTGGGATTTTTTCTCGAATTTTTTAAACTTTTTTAAATGTGTATTAAGACAATGGGTGCATATACATTTATGAGGCGAAGTGAATTTCAAGGCAGTCCTGTTCCTCTTTACATACTCCCTCCTTTCTGGTTTATAAGGCTCAATTCAAAAATCTCACCAACCAAGGTAGATGGTGAGTGGTGGAATACTTTTGTAGTTTGCAAAAGCACCTAATTAATGCTCTTGTTTTTCTCAAAAAATTATGTTTATCAATGCATTAATTGCAATGCATCATGCATAATGTACATGCATTGGTCAATTTTCTCTCAATACTTGTATGCAATGATTTAACGCACCTTGGAATCTGAACATGTGATGGGAAACAACCAAATTGAGCCTTATAAAATGAAAAAAACTAAAATTTTGAGATAAGCCATATAAATCGGAAAGGAGGGAGTAGCTTGTACAATCAGATCTATGCCGTATGCTTATTTATTTCTAATTCCATTGGCTTTAAATGCGATACGCTAAGCATTGGTAGCATAGCACTACTCCATACGACGACCACCACGACCACGACAACAACAACAGGCTTGAGTAGTACTTCCTCTGTTCCAAAATTTCTGTCTTAGATTTGTCTACATATGAATTGTATCTATTCACATTTTAATGTTAGATACAACCGTATCTAGATAAATTTAAGACAAAAATTTTGTATCGGAGGAAATACAATACTGGTACAGGCGCACACAAAGAGAGAAACCCTACCAATCGATCGAGAAAACAGCCCTTGTTATTGTTTGGAGCGTACGTAGCTAAGGTACCGCGCCCAGCTCCTTCAATTCTAAGCTAGCAATAGAAGGCGATTAAGTAGCCCGAAGATCTAACACGCATGTGCGTTATGCTAGTAACATATACTCTACGTCAGTGTCACACCAAAAAAGTCCTAGTCCTCGGTCAAAGGGACCCTTGCGTTCACTGGTCTTGGCTGAGGTGGAAACAGAGGGATCTGCCTGCCTAGGCGACTTGTCGTCAATGCGTGGCGTGGCGTGGCGCCCGGCGACCCCCTGGTCGTCAATGCGACGCAGGGTTGCGTTGCGTTTCCACTCGACACTCAGCCCTATCGGCACACTCGGCAGCCGCTCGCGTGTGCGAGTATCTTGCTTGTGCTAAACTAATGGGGTTAGGTTAACCTTCGTATCTCCGGTCAACATCGCGGCAGATTAACCCAGGCCGTGATCTGATTTAACTTGGGGACCAAGCACGCACACGCAGGGTGAAAGCATGCATGCAGCTTCCAATCGCTTGCCCTAGCCAAGTAGCTAGCCAGTTCAGTCCAACTCAGATGGCGACTCGACTCTGGATGGACGGCGACCTCCTGGCCGCCTACGCCAGATGAAATTTCTTCACCGGGGACGTGCACACGTAACGTAACACAAGCTGCGAATGATCCAGCCACACGCACATACATCACGATCCACTCGAACGGATCTGCGCGCTCCCGGAGAGCAGAATTTCGCGAGCTCCTTCCTCTTGGAATGAAATTTCGGGTCGAGTGGGTGATGGCGCCGCCGACGTGTAATGCGGTGGCTAGGACGCAATGCAAGTGGCCATATGTGGGTGCGCTAACGCATGACGCATGGCCCGCTTTGCCGCAACGAACGCGTGTGTACGGGGATTTTGGTTTTTGTTTGGTTGTGTTCGCGTTTTACCGCTGCGTGTGCCCGGGAAAAAGAAATCACTGTCCTTCTCAAGCCAACGATCCCACTGGGTAATACTACTAAGAGAGTCGACACCAGCCGCAGTTGATTTCCCGCTTTACTTTGTTCAACTTAGCTCGTTGTCTGACACCGCATATGCAACGTTATTACTGTGCCTGGCTATAGCTTACATATGATATATGGCGAGGTAATAGCACGGCAGGTCCTGAAACTTGTCTTGCATGTGATGTGTTGGTCCTCAAACTTGCAAAAGTGAATTATTTGGTCCTCCAACTTGTCCTCAAAATGTACATTTGGTCCTGAACCAATCATGAGCAGCCAAGTGGAGCCAACTCGACCAAGCCGGTCAGCGCCGCACTTTTGCATTTAGCTACCTGTCGTTTATCGATTTCAACTCGCGGGGAAATCATCTTGATGCCAACCAAAACAAGCAACAATTACACCACTAACTAATTCATCGGTAATCGCCTACAGCTAATACTATAGTACCAGCTAGTGCTACTACGACTGTACAAGCATCTGATCTATCAACTATCATCCTCCACCTACGTACATCAGTGGACAGTTGGTTGCCATTGACGGGAGCAGAGCAACTTCCTCTGTTTGCTGCCGTCGCTACTCGAACCAGAGGCCGAGGCTGTCGAGGACGCGGACGCCGAAGAAAGTGAGGTAGATGATGATGAGGCCCACCCCGTGCACCCGGTCGAGCCGCATGCCCCTCACCGGCACCACCACCAGCACCCACGCCGGCCCGGTGCACAGGAACCCCACCGTCTCGTACACCGCTTCGTCCGCCGGGAGCATGAACGACGCCAGGTACTGCGCGCCCGCCGCCAGCGTCAGCGAAATCCTTAGCCCCACCACCGTGTTGAACGGCGGCCCGGCGCAGCAGGATGACACGGCCATCTGCGCGCCATCGGGGCCCCTGTGCGTTGCCATCGTCACGTTGGAGACTAGGTCGCCCAACGAGTCTCCGCATGCCAGCACCGTCACGCCCAGCATGCTCGCCTTCATGCCCACCATGTACGGTACCCGATGGCCACCAGGAGCGCCACTAGTTCGCGCGCCAGGGTGTATGCCCAGAGCCCCAGAGTACGCTCATCAGGAACTCCACCGCCAGCCACGGCACGCGGGCGCCCGTTAGGAGGGGACGCGGTGTCCGTTGTGGCCGCGGTGAGGGCCGCGAGGAGGAGGCCAAGGACGCCGTCGACGAGGAGGATCGCGCGGCCGTCGCTGTTGTGGTGGCGGCGTGGTGCGAGGATGATTTCGCCGGGTTGTGCGAGGTCCATGCCGTGGCGAGGAGCACGGGCGCCAGCGCGGCGAAGGCCACGGCGCAGGGCCGAGACCAGCGGTGCGCGGCGATGTCCGGGATGGTGAGGCGGCGCTGGAGGTACAACGGCATGCGGAGCTCGGATACGAGGTAATGCAGGCAGGCTGCTGTCGTGGAGCCTGCGCTATCTTGGAGGAGTAGGACGGTAGGGGAGGTACGTCGTCGTCGTCCTCTAGGAGGAGCGACGCCGCGAGGTCGGGGTGCGACAGTTTCCCCGGCTCGGCGCAACACTGGGAGGTCCAGACGAGGACGACGTAGGCCACGTAGATGGGCACGAAGGACGCGTCACCCAGACATTGACTGTGCCGCTCACGAGCACGCGCACGAGGTTACAAAGCGCGAAGAAGAGGAAGCAGAGGTCGCGCACGAACCTGCGCATCCCCACGCCGGCAGCGAGCGCGACGACGCCAGCGACAACGGTGGTCACGAAGAGCGAGAGGAGCGTCACGCCGGCGAGGGAGTGGGGCAGGCCGCAGCGCGGCGAAGAGCTCCTCGAGCGACAAACAACCAAAGCAAGCCAAGGGAACAAACAAACAATGAAAGCATGCATAACTTTAGTTAGTTTGGTCTTCTAGCCTGAATGAATCTTCCAGCAGTTCAAAAACTCCACGGTCACGATCTTCTTCAGTTTTGCAACGTGCAAATTAAAGTAGGCAGCGTTGCAGCAACAAGGAGTACGCCTTCGTCAACCTCACGACGGCCGACGCGGTGCGCGGGCTGCACTAGGCCCTGCACGGACATGGCTGGAAACGGTCGCTCGGAGCGGCAAGATCATCAACATCGGCGCCGCGTACATACAAGTAACGAACGTGCACGCACGCACAAGCCTCCTCCGTGCGTCCCCGGCCCCGGCCGAGCCTAGGCACCTCGGTCGACGTGTCCCTCCGTGCGTCCCCGCCGTCGAGCAGCTGGCATAGGTGGGTCGAGGCGAGGCTATAGAGAGCTAGCTATCCACTCCAGCAGAGGTATCAAGTGGGTTAATTTCGATAAACAGAAAGGGGCTAAATGCAAAAATTGCGGCGTTGACTGGCTCCGCCCAGCTGGCTCCACTTGGCTGTTGTTGATTGGCCCATAACCAAATGTGCACCTTGAGAACAAGTGTCAGGACCAAATAATATATTTTTGCAAGTTTGAGGACCAAACCATCAAATGAAGGACAAGTTCAAGGACCTAAGATGCTATTACCTCATATATGGGAGGTCCGGCTCCAGCACCATTGTTGCACCAAACCTTTTTTCGCTCGGATTCATCGAGCTCACACCTCTGCACGCTGACCAGCTGTACCGGCTAGCAAAGCAAACGTGGTACAGCTCGGTCTTTTCTTTCTCCGATGATGATGGTTAAGCGCAACGTACATCACGTTGGTCGCCTGGCCGGCCCATAAAAGATGGTGCACAGAATGGCACCCACCGTACGAACGAACGTACGTACCCCTGCCCTGCGCGTGGAGTCAGTCGGTCGACGGAATACACATTTGACTCGACTGAACAGCACGCCACCACGGACAATCACTGGTCACGATCCACGAACCAGAAAACAAACATCGCCGAAAAGAGCTAGCAGCAGCAGCTACGTACTATACCTACCCACTGCCTCTGCGCCCATCTCTCAGTAGTAGGATAGGGGAAAAGAAAAGAAGGAAAAAGTAGAAAGGAAGTTGCATGCCGAGTCTCTCCAGAATCAGAGGCAGGCCACTGCCTTTTGCTTTTGCTTGCCCCCCTTGAGACAGCAACCAAGTCAAAGCGACCTTGCTTTGCATTGCATGGACCTCAGCAGCAGCAGCAGCACCTCACGATATTAGATGAACACACGCATTCAAAAACAGTACTCCACGGTCCTTTTTACTCTGCATATAAAATTTATCTGATGTAACTTCATTGACTTTTGACCAAATCTAAAGCATCTACAGTCGTACTTTGCAAATTCGGCCCCTCAAATGCCCGCGGAGGCGACCGGGCACGTCCACAGACCGGTACTTCCGCGAGAAGGACGGCAAGAGCGTCGGGAAGGGCAAGGGCAGCCGTCGATGATCTCCACCATAGCCAAACATACCAAATTTTAATAGTTCGATGGCATTTTAGTAGTGATGGAGTAGTCGGGCAATGTGTCTAATGCATCGACGTAGTTATATGAGTTTGTATGGATTTGAGATATGGGGGTTGTTTGGTTTCTAGCCAGATTTTGCCACACTTTGCCACACCCCACCTTAGACAAGTTTGATCAAGTTGGGTGAGTGTTTGGTTCTAGCCACACCTAAGGCAATTTTTTTTATGAGAAGTGAACCCCATATGTCATAGACACAAAAAGTGTGGCAAGATTTCCTTATAGGCAAGCCAAAGTGTGGCTAACAATTTGAGCAATTCAAGTTAGACAAGTGTGGCAAAAATAATGCGGCAATATATAGCAAACATTAGTCACAATCCAAACAGCCCCATGATAACTAAGATGTCCGGATGTGGGTTGCATTATTTAAGACGTGACCGGTTAGTGTCCACAGACGCGCCCAGGCGCATCCGCGGGTGTTTGATGGACCGAATTTGTCCACCGTGGGTGTAGATGCTTTTCTTGGGCGCGTCCGCGGGTGTTTGATGGACTGGATTTGTCCACTGTAGATGTTCTTATATGAAGAGTAAAAAGGACCGGGGAGTACTACTCCAACGCAAAGGCAAGAAGACCAATTGAGTGTTCTAGCTAAAAAAATGCACCAAGCCAGTCTTCAGTGCAAGCAAATCGCTGCTGTACATACAGCATGAGGAATTGAGGAGGAAGAAGAAAGACGAGGCAGGCAGACAGGTCAAGTCAGTGCAGGGGTACAGTCAAAGCAAAGTTTCTCCAGTCCAGAGCTACCCACCACTCACTTTATGCATGCAGATATGATATGATCACTGGAACACTACACTGGTTCAACAAAAATGATCACTTTGAACTAACAGTAGATAATAATATACTCATGCTAGCTACTGGTAGATGATGGTAGGAGATGATTACTTGTCCAATGGGACAGCCAAGTCCTTTTTCCATGTAGAGCTGAGTTCTTGATCTCACGCTCATGATCACGCTCATGCTGTATGGCCTGGACCAGGAATCTGCACCCATATCCTAACAACACCACACCTCCATGTGCACTCTCTACACTACACACAACAAATGCTTTCTTTGCTTGTCCTGCCTCAAAGCATACCGCTCTCCCCTAGTTTCCTGTAGCACGCTACGACGCACACAGTCTCGCACTGTCGCACACATGAGACAGAGAGCAAAATCACTCTCTTCATCACTGCACTGCACTGGCCTTGCAATCCACAGTGACCAATGGAATGAAAATTACAGACTGACCAGTAGTACAGCTCAAATCAAACTGCAGTATACGTAGTAGTACTAGAGTAGGAGTAGAACTAGCTGAAAGCTTGGGAAGATGTGGAATTTTCGTTTCGTTTCGTTTCGGTTCGCCTCAAAGCGAATTCCTCAACCTTCCCGCCGACATTCTCCAAGTCGGAGCCAGTTTTGTAATCCGTACGGCACCCCAAAAGAAACCAAGAGAGAAGGTCGCGGATGCCCAAAAGCAGAGAGTGCGGCAGCGGCATCAGAATCCATCCGGTTTAGGGGTAGTTTGGAGATTACACTGCATGCGCGTCGCCGGCCGGCTCGCTGGGGCTGCGGCGCCGGAGGCCGGAGCTTGTCCCGCCGTTGGAACGCGCTGTTTACTGTACGTAGCTAGTATGCTCCCGTCAGCCACCGCACGAACCCGTAGAAGGCGCTGCCGTCCTCGGACTCGGCCCGCCGCGACGCTGGCGCCACCCCGCCGTCCATGTCCCACCACCACTCGGCCGTGGCGGCGGCCGTCACGCTCCCGGCGTCGTACCGGCTGCTCCACCGCCCGCTGCTCCAGCGGCTGCTCCACCGGTTGCTCCACCTGCTGCTGGAACGCCCCACCGACCTGAACGACGCTGTCGGCGTCACGGACGACGACAGCCCGCGCTCCGCCGCCGCTGCCAGCTGCTGGCTCGGCTCGCCGGTAATTCGAGCCGTGGGGGGCGGCGGTGGCGCCGGGTTGGCGGCGCTGGGCGGCTTGAGGACCACCTGGAGGTCCTCCTCGACGAGGTACTCTGTGTTGGTGTTGGAGTTGGGGAGCGGGTATGCGCGGACTCCCTCTGGCGGCGCTGCGGCGACAGCCGCGGAGGACGAGGACGACGTGGAGCGGCGGCTGCTGACGCTGCCGAGCTCGACGCGGAGGAGCTCGGGGAGCGGCGGGTACGGGAGCGCGATGGAGGCGCGGCAGAGCGGGCACGACGGGTTGGAGCGGAGCCACGGGTCGACGCAGCTGGAGTGGAAGGCGTGGCGGCACGCCGGCAGGAGGCGGAGCTCGTCGTCACCGCAGAACACGCACTGGCACACGGCGCAGTCCCTGGACGACCTGGGCAGCGCGGCGAGGGACGACGCCAGCGTGAAGAGCGGCAGCCGCCCGATGAGCCGCTCCCTCTCGGCGGCCGCCTCCTTCCCCTGGTCGGCCACGGGCGCCGCCGCCGCCGGGGCCACCGCGGAGCTGCGGACCGCCACGAGCGGGAGCGGCGGCGCGGCGGGCCCCGAGGCGGACGAGCGGCGGCAGAGACTGCGGATGAAGTAGTGGATGGATATCGACGCCAGAAGCATCACCACCACGATTACGGCGATGATAAGGATACTCGGCGATATCCCCGCCATGCCACCGCGCGCATCGTCCCCGTTCCCACCTCCTCCTCCCTCAGCCAAGTGGGGCACCACCGGCACCACCACGGGCACCCTCCGCTCCGGCGCCACCGGCGGCGGAACCGATATGGAAGACATCGATCAATCTCCCTCTATCCTCTCTCCTTGCTCTGCTCTGCTCTCGGGTTGGGCTGCGTCTGCGTGGGTGCCTCGGTTGTGGCGCGGCTGCTGAGGAGGCGGCGTGTTGTCCGTGGCTTATAAGTGTGGCTTTGTCAGCACGCGAGGCCCATGGCGTCCATGGCTGCTTCTCATTTATACCTGTGCCGGGAGATTGTGCAAGGCTACAATCATAATGTAGCCAATTGGTGTTGGATTCTTCCCCCATTCTAATTAATCTTTTTTTTTTCTGGAACGTTGAAATTTCGTAACGCTACGAAATATACGCGTTTTCCGATTTTACCCTCGACCGCATCGCTCTCAGTCCCTCTCTCTCACTCTCTCCGTCTCCCTCGCCCGTATCGCTCTCTGCCTCTCTCCCACCGCATCTCCCTCCCCCGTGGCGCCGCCGCATCTCCCTCGCCCGCCTCGCCGCGCATCTCCCTCGCCCGCGTAGCAGCCGCATCTCCCTCGCCTGCGTCGCTGCATCTCCCTTAACCGCGTCGCCGCTGCCCTCTTTCTCTCGCGTCATCTTTCGCGCCATCCCTGCTTAGTTGTCCCAAGATTCGATTTTTACCGCCGGAGGAGCTGCTGGAGTAGGAGGAGCTGCGGGAAGAGGATCTGTGGCGGTGAGAAGCTGCCGGATCTGTGCGGCTGTGGGGAGCTGCTGCATCTGTGCGGCGGTGACAAGGAGCAGTAGGCGGTGCCGAGCGCCGATGTGCCGAATGAGCTAGTGGAGTACTGTACTCCTCTTGCAGCAGTACTGTACTATACTCATCTTACAGTAGTTAGTGAGTACTCCAACAGTACTTACTGTAGTTTCTCTCCATCTTCTCTCCATTTTAACTGAAAGTTTAATTTAAGCTTTAAAATTAACTGAAGCTTTACTTCAAAACTGCAATTGTTCTGCTATAGTTTCTGTAGTTTAAGTATTGTTTTCGAGTAGTGGTTGCAAAATTTGGAGTAGCAAACAGATCCAATATTTGGAGTACCTAAATAATCAGATTTGGAGTTTCTGGTTTGCAGTCAGATTAGCTTGGAGCAGTAGCAGTGCTTGCTCTGCTCTTCTCTTCTCAAATAAAAAAAGTGAGTTCAAGATTTGGAGTAGTGTAGATCTTCTCTTCTCTTTTCAGTTAATTTAAATTAACTCAAACCTTTCAGTTTCTTTAATTAAATTAACTGAAACCTTTTTCTATTAATTAAACTAACTTAAACCTTTTTCTGTTAATTAAACTAATTAAATGAAACATTATGCTGTTTACTGGAGTAATTTAGTGTATATTGCTCTTCTCCTCTCCTCTCTTCTCTTCTCTTCTCTTCAGTACTTGGCAGTAGGAGTAGTTCTTGGAGTAGGAGTATTGTGTAGGACAGCAGTAGTATTACCCAGTGACAATTCCAGTAGGAGAAGTTCTTGGATCTCTTCTCTTCTCCTTTCTTTTCTTGAATTGGAGTACTCCTAGACATTAGTACTGTCTTGTTTATTAATAAATCATTGGAGTACTCCTGGACATTAGTACTCCATGGAGTTACTTACTCCAATAGCTTAATCCAGTTACTTACTCTCTTCTTATCTCTCCTCTCTTCTCTTCTCTTATCTAGAAATTAACTGTAAATTAAAACCTTTTCTGTTAATTAAATCTAAAATAAACCTTTTTAGTTAATCAAACTTAAATTAAAGCTTCTTAGTTAATTAAATCTAAATTAAACCTTTTCTGCTAATTAAATCTAAATTAATCCTCTATTCCACTCCTTTCCTCTCCTAGACCTTTCCTCCTAAGAAAGTAAGAGAATTCGCTCCACACAAGCCGATGCAAACATATGGAGTAAAAATGATCATACAAATGGAGTAAAAAAATCTACTCCGCACAAGCCTTTGCAAACATACTCAAATATGGATTATAATCATACTCCACACAAATAATCACAAGGATGCAACAAGCATACTCCACAAGCCTCATCTCAGGTCTGTTGACAACACGCATCTCAAGTCTCTTGGCAACAAGCATCTCAAGTATCTTGACAACAAGCATCTCAAGTCTCTTGGCAACAAGCATCTCAAGTCTCTTGACAACAAGCATCCTCAGGTCTCTTGGCAACAGCATCTCAGGTCTCTTGACAACAAGCATCTCAAGTCTCTTGACAACAAGCATCTCAAGTCTCTTGACAACAAGCATCCTCAGGTCTATTGGCAAC
>NC_041381.1:429519102-429555414 GCF_002162155.2 Triticum dicoccoides
TTGGCAACAAGCATCTCAAGTCTCTTGGCAACAAGCATCTCAAGTCTCTTGGCAACAAGCATCTCAAGTCTCTTGGCAACAAGCATCCTCAGGTCTTTGGCAACACCATCTCAGGTCTCTTGACAACAAGCATCCTCAGGTCTCTTGGCAACAAGCATCTCAAGTCTCTTGACAACAAGCATCTCAAGTCTCTTGACAACAAGCTTGCTCAGGTCTCTTGGCAACAACATCTCAGGTCTCTTGACAACAAGCATCTCAGGCCTCTTCCATTACTAGACCCTCTCCATTAGCCCTAAGTTGTGTAGGGCATTTGCGTAAACCTCTTGAGGGCACGACAATCTTGGAGGTAGCTGCCCAAGACCCTCGAGCCTTTCCTTGTTCACATGTGGTATTTTATACCCATTTCCCCCTGCATGGTTCAGGATCTCAATCATGCACGTTTGCAGAGTTAGGAAAATTCTATTGAGCTTGTAAACCTCATAGCCTTCAAATTCCTCCAAAACACCATTAATAAGGTCTTGTAGTGTTTTAGGACTCAGACAATCTGTTAGGGATTGAAGCGAGTTGAAAAACCCAAGGTCAAGCACATTCAAATCAGGACTGTTGGCGGGCTGCTGTATTATTCTGATGTCAAGTCCAGTTTTTGCGACAGCTACTAGAAATTCTGGGTCATTTGGCAAGATATGGGGCTTAGCATTATCCTGCTGAATATAGATGGTCTGTCCAGCATCACTTTCAGGCCAAACTGCTTGTATCGCTGGCAAGACCTTCTCTATCAGGAACTCCCTCATCACTTTTCTGTCGACCTTTATTGACTTTGTCTCTATTGTACCTCTGGGCCTATTATCACTTCTCCTCTGAGCAGGAACTTCTTTCATAAATGGCCAGATACCGATTTTCCCAGAGAAGGTCACGTTTCCTTCACGATCCCACCTTGGCCTAGCAACGGCCGTTAAGAACATCACCTTGCCAATGCAGTTGCCATGTATGGGCCTCGTAGGCTCCTCCTCCCCATCCAGCAGATAGTAGGTCTTATTTTTCTTCGTCATATTGAACCACTTCTCATCAATGTGCACAACATTATGCATCATCTTGAATTTAGGCCTTGAAGTTTCTAACGTTGTCTCGTCAAGCATTGACATACAAAATTCCATCCTATCCTTCATATTCTTTTCCTTTAGAGTTGGCTTCACACAGTTTGTGTGCCTTTTTATCAAATTTAGCTTGAACTTTCTATGTAGTGTGGTAGGGCTACATCCCAGTTGCCAAGCTAGAGATCTGATAGTGGACCTCTTGTTTAGTGGGATGGTAGGGATTTGCTCTAAATTGATGTCCTTTGGCTTTCTTCCAGAGTTTCCTTTTCTTTGATCGGAAACATCCACCTCTACACCTTCTGAAATTTGCTCCATCGCCTTCTGCCAAACTCTCTGTACACTCCTCACTTCTACCTTAAAAAATTGTGCAAGGTCTTTCTTATCATGTCTTTTGAATTTTCCACCTCGGCTCATGCACACTGAATGCAATGCCACATAAGCAGCATACTTTTGCTCGTTAGTGAGGGTTTTCTTTTTTCTAACTCCTTGATCAACAACTGCAACAAGAAACAAAACAATGAAAAAAAATATTAGTCCATGCTCAAATGATCAAATGAAAAAAAACAAGAAATGATCAAATGATGAAATGCTCAAATGATAAATTGATGAAAGGATAAATGAGCTACCGTTCATTTTCAGAAACTAGAGTTACTGTTCATTTTCAGAAACTTGCTAAATGAGCTACTCTTACTGTTCATTTTCAGAAACTAGAGTATTTAGTTTGATCTAAACTTGATCATGTTTTTCATGGATTATTCAGTTTGATCACTACTTGATCATATTTTTCCTAGAGTATGATCTAAACTTGATCATGCAAATTGGTCACTACTTTATCATATTTTTCCTGGAGTATTCAGTTTGATCTAAAGTTGCTAAATGAACTGTTCATTTTCAGAAACTGGAATAGTATTACTATTGTTGTTACAATTGTTGTTTCAGTTAACTTGGAGTAGTTCACTACTGTTTCATGATCTAACTTGGAGTATAACACTTGCATTGTTTATACCAAACTTTGTTGTTAATACCAAACTTTGTTGTTGAACATTGTTTATACCAAATGCATTTTTTAATTGCTCAACACTTGCTTGCTACTCCATTATACGGGTACAAATGAACTATTGATTGTTAATGGCAGGAGTACTGGAGCTCACCAACTACATCTTGCCCGGGATCGATGCCCTCTTCCTCTTCCATGTTCATATCATCTTGGAGTATGTCTTCTTCTTCGGCTGGAGTGCAATTGAGATCAAAATCCATGCCTCTGCCCTGACTATGTCTATTTCCTTTTTCAGGTACTGCCTATTCTGAAGTTGGTGCAATGGAGCCTGGAGCTGCACCTTCTGGACCTGGAGCCTGTTCAGGTACTGCCACAGTATAAGTTTATGCAACATCAAGCTCTGTAGTACTCCAACATCATGCAATTCTAGTACTGCCATGAAAATGATGTTGCATGATGTTGTAAAAGTGATTTTGCCCATGTAGTACTTCATCATGCAATTGTATTCGAACATCATGCTATTCTGTTAATGACACTCCAACATCATGCAACTGTTTCAGTAGTACTGCACTTTTACTCCAGTGCAGCACTGATTTTTGAATGCTCCAACATCATGCAACTACTCCAACATCATGCAACATCATGCTCCAGTACTGATTTTTGTCATGCTAAATTCTGTTGCCACAACCCTCAACACCATGCAACTGAATTGCCCGTTTTTGGACCTGTTGAACGACCAGGACCTGAAGCCGGCGGCGATCTGCAGTACCTGGAGGTGGAGCTGGCGAGGCCCTGGGAGGGTGACGGCAATCTGCAGCAGGGCGCTGGCCTTGGGATGACGAGGTGGGGATTTGCTGGCCCAGGACGAGGAGGGGGATCTGCTGGCCCAGGAAGACGGGGAGGATGGGAGGGGATCTGCTGGGTGAGATGGGAGGCGATGGAGGTGGAGGATCCAGAGGTGGGGGCGATGGAGTTGGAGGATCCAGAGGTGGGGGGCGATGGAGGCGGGCGGATCTGGAAGACGACCTGGGTGGAGATCGAGGAGAGAATTCAAAATTGAAGGGTAACCTGGTCATTTCGCTACTTTTTCACCTGGTCGGGAAAAATCCCCAGCGTCATGTATTTCGGAACGGAGGGAGTACTTTTCTACGATTTGGATTAGTGGGCCTTCAATAGTTTATTTTCCCTCCGCTCATCATCATTCTTGTATCTGCTTAAGAAAAGTTGGAGTCGTTTGTAGGGAAGGAATGGTGGTTATGTGTTTCCACATTGCATTAGGAAAATCTTGGTAAATGTTCTTACACGAACGAACAACGGTAATGCTATTCAGCGAACGTCCCATGTGAGGGGTGGCAATTGCGAACGTTTTTCATGGAACTTTTATGTTGTGGGATGACAATTTCTTCAATCAAACACGACAAATTTCACAGCAAAATTCCTTCTTTGCATAATTTGTCATGTATTCCTAAAGAAATTGTCATGTGTGCTTGAAGAACTTGTCATAAAAACGTCCGCAAACACCATGCTTCTCAAGGAACATTAGCTAGCTATTACGGTCATGCGAGTTTGCATTTGGCATATTACTAATAAAACTTATAATATCTGAACACCAAAATTGCATGTAATATATATTGTAGGCCCGTCATTTTTGAAATGTAAATTACTAACATACAAATATGCACTTGATGGAACTTGAAAAAAAAACACAAAGATAGAACAAAAAGGGAAAAGAAAGACAAAAAAAAAGGATTCAACTACAAGGACAACCAGCATACACACCAAAGTCTATCAACGAAATAAAAAATTGGGCACCAAAACCACCCACTAAAAAGTCTATTAGCAATAAATAAATAAATATGTGAAAATAATGGAAACAAAAAGAGATTAACTAGAGAGTAAAAAAACTGATTGAACCCCAAAGTAAAACATTCAACTGAAAAGTAGCACTTCTGTAAAAAATAACAACTCTGTTTTTTTCCGTTACTCATTATCCATAGAGGCCAGATTATTTTTTTTGGGTCTGTCTAAGACACATCTAGATATGACATAATTATGTCACATCTAATCTGACGTCCACTATGTTTGTGGTCTAATTTTTTCTGTTTCAGCTTTTTTTTGTTCCTTGTTGCTGCATTATTTGTGGGAGTTTAGATGTGACATCCTTAGAAAATATCTAGATGTGAATTAGACAAACCACTCTTTAAAATCCAGTGATGTTGTAGTATTTTTTTTTACAAAGAGGTGTATTTTGGTGCCATTTACTCTTTCAAATTCTTGGTAGGAAATACATCCGCTAGTTCACCAAAGGGACATCTAAACTAAATATATTGTGGTGAAAATATCATGTTTTCCGGAAGTAGATTTGAGTTGTAGGTTCCTATTTCACGTATCACGAGAAAAGCATTTGGAGCCCTAAATACAGAAAAGTAGCATGTCGGTATGAAAAAAATACTTCATCCATCTCATAATATAAGAACGTTTTTGACATTAGTGTAGTACTTCGTTTGTCCTATTTGTGTAGTTAAGATGAATCAATCACCAAGAGTATGATAATGTAGCCAATTCGTGTTGGATTCTTCCCCTTTCTAATTAATCCATTTTTAGAACACTGAAGCATCATGCACTACTCTACTCCTGTGGTCCTGTCTCGTAGGAGTGTTATACTCTTTAGGATTCGGATTAGTGGGCTTTCAATAGTTTGTTTTGCCTCCGTTAATCATTCTTCTATCTGCTTAAGAAAAGTTGGAGTCGTCTGTAGGGAAGGAATGATGGTTGTGTGTTGCCTTATGAAAATGTTGGCAGATGTTCTTACACGACCGAATCATATTCATGGGAGTGAATTACATATTGATCAATAAAAAACATTTGAGATTGGCTGGTTGAGTAAGTTGCACCAAAACACACCTGCACTGGGAGTGATTTTCCTTTTATCTCGACCTAGGCACCCGCATCGCCCCCCGGCAGGCAACTCGGGCGGTGGCGCCCATCTCCTTCCCCTCCCCTCCCCACCACCTTCCCCCCACCCGCGCCGCCGGGGCAAAGCCTCTCACGGTGGCCGGCGGCGGGGCCCTGTTCTTCGCGCCTCAGGAAGGCTGGTGTGGGGCGGTCTCGCCAGGCGACGGAGTCGGCCGGGCGCAGGGAACGGCGCGCGGCGGCGGCGGCTCACGGCAGCGGCGTCCTCATCGGGACGGTAACGCGGTGGGGTGGTTCGTTGTACGATGGCTGCATGCCCACGACGGCGGTTCAGATCGGATCTGGCCTCGAAACTGCGGCGGCGGTATGGTGGGCCTGTCTCCGGTCATATCTGATCCGGTCGGTGCGGCCTGTTCCATGCGCGGCGTCGGTGGTCGATGGCGGTCCCGTGCACACAATGCTGGATGGAGGGTCCTTGAGTGGATCCGGATGAAAACCCTATTCTTAGCACGTTTTTCTGCGTTGTCCCCTTCTTGAAGGCATCGTCATGGAGAAGCTCTAGACCCCTAACTGCTACCTCCAGGGAGAACTCTAGATCAGTCGATCGGATGATGGCGACGCTCATGTGGCATACCCCTCTTGAGGGCGTCATTCTTGGAGGTGCGCATAAGGCTCGAGGGACCAAAGGACGACATTTGTGGTGGAGCGGCGTTCCCTGTGACGCATCGACGTCGTGGAGTCTTGGCGGCGAGGCACAATAAAGTCTTGGCAATGGATGGGTGATGATGAACACGCATAGGGAGGAGGCGTTGTCTGGCAACGTGGGGGTGTCGACGGCAGGCGTGGCAAGGTCAATGTGTCAATACTTGCTGTGTAGATGGATTGATGGAAGACGGCAGCGACGACCTATGAGTGCGCCAGATCGGTTTGTGCCGCAGACCCGGTATGTGGCTTGGTCGGGGCCTCTGGATTTAGATATTAGGCTAGGTGAGAAGTCTGGGTATACGGCTCACACTTTCTGCACCCATTTATCAATGGATAGGAGTAGCGATAGATGTTGCCAAGATGGTGGCTTCAGACATATTGGTGTATTACTTTATAAGGTCTTTGTGAATAATTAATAAAATGGTTGCATGCATCTCCGAGATGCAAAGGCCGGAGGTCATCATCCTTTTCTAAAAAAATATAACAAAATTATTAAACAAATACAATTTCAGGGGATGTTAACACATACCCGAAAGCCGGGGTTAATGACTAATAAACCTTTTATTATTAAAAAGGGGTATACATGTTAATAAAAATATCCACAACTACAACAATAAGAAAAGAGGGTTTGTCTATTTCATAGTTAACTAGTTTTCAATTATGTATCCCTCAATTTTTTGTCTATACAAACTAGTGCTAATTTTTTAAAATAATACACCTTTTTAATAAATTTAAGAAATATTACGTCGTCTTGGTAATTTGCAAAAATAAGAAAGCATCGGTGTCAGCGAAGACGATTGGCTTCCGTCGGGTTTGTTGGGGCCGACAGGTCCTAGTCAGCCACGGCGAGGCCGATAAGTGTTCCATCGCCACATGCAAGCCTATTAGAGGCTGCACCACGTCACCCCCAGCCACTCGGCCTGGTGGGCATGCAGTCGGCCTGGCCCAAGCTGACAGGGCCAATCGGCCGCAACGAAACCGATAGGTGGCTGCATTGCCTTGGGCCGCCCATGCGTCCCCTTTCTTCCTCCTCCATTCTTCTTCTTTCCTTCTGTCCCCACCCGAAAACACTCTAATTATACACAAAACTTAGTTGATTTCTTGCCCATTTTCCACGATATATAGTTGCAATCTAGAGTTTTGGGAGAGGCAATGAAAACCTCGATCTCATGATGGGATAGCTCATGGTGGTGGTGATGACCATTTTGGTGGTGCTAGAGGTGGTGGAGGCTCCGGTGATCGAAAGTTATCGTTCGTCGTTGCTTCGCACGCTTCAAGGGAAAGATTCAACTGACGTTTTCTCTGTCATAGTTGTTCCGGTAGTATTCGGTAATATGTTTAGATGTGAAATATTACGCTGTGCGAATATTTAGTTGGTTAGATAATATTCCGTAATATATTCAGATATCAAATATTTAGGTGTGCGGATATTTTTAGTTGGTCCAGTAATATTCCGTAACATATGTAGATGTCAAAAAACTAGATGTGCAAATATTTTTAGTTGGTCCGGTAATATTCCATAATATGTTTAGATGTCAAATATTTAGATGTGTGAATATTTTTAGTGGGTCTGGTAATGTCCAGTAATATATTTAGATGTCAAATATTTATGTGTGCAATTATTTTTAGTTGGTCCTGCTGCTTAATAGTTGTCCATGTTGAATAATTTTTTAGGTCAGCAGAGATGTCTGATGCAGTGAAGTTCGTATTTTACTACGGTCCTAGTACTGTCCAAATAAATGAGATGGGAGCTGATCTGAGTGATTTTCAGTACATAGAGGTGCCACTGACTATCCCTCAAACATGGTATGTTAGTCAGTTGACAGACTGGTTGATAGGAAGTTTAGGGCTTAGTAATAAAACACACACCATCGGTGTTCATGCATTGTGGACCTGGTCAAGTTCAACCGTTTATTTTTATTTGAGGCCAATAGAGCGGGACTCTCAGTGGGTTCACTGGTTACAAGGTTGCGAAAGCAGGGGATGCCATCTTGTCGCCTTAGTGCTTCCCGTCGTCAAGGAGGTCAGTGCACCTGAAGGCCAGGGTGGTTACGATCCTGGCCAGAGCGTTGAAGGGATGCATGGTTCACTGTCAAATTATGAGTCAAATGCTGGAGATGATGGTTATGGATCATGGCAGAGTAGTCAGGTAGATGGAGGAAATGTCGATGGTTATGTATGTGGCGAGGCGGATGCTAACGAGATAGATGGGCACATGCAAAACCAAATGGAAGATGAAGATACATATGGTGATAGTGGTCATGCCGATGATTCCGATGAGTCAGATGAAGAAGAGAACGCAGAGGAGGTGCCTAATCCACCATCATGGTTTCAGAACTTCTTATCTGCAATGACTGGGAACAATGGCCATGATTCTGCCTGGCAATATCACCAGAACAACATTGCGATGGGTGCTATGTATGCCAACAAGCAAGCTGTAAAGGATGTTATCATTAAATGGGAAATGTCCATGCTAAGGGTTCTGAAAACTGAGGTGTCAAGTTAGAAATATTTGACAATGGTATGTAAGAACATACATTGTCCCGACAGGGTGCATGGCTATCTCCCTAAGTATGGCACACGTTGGGTGATCAGTGACTTAGTACATCACACTTGTGTTATTCTCAGCATCCCTCAATATCATGGTAACCTTTCGTCCATGCTTATTGCCCGGTTGCTTTACAGTGATATAGTGGAGAGCAAAGCGATGGAAGTGAAGGCTATCCAGACAAAAGTCTTTGTCAGGTTAAAGTACAAAATTTCTTATGGCAAGGTGTGAAGGGCTAAGCATAGGGTGATTGAGACCAGATTTGATTCATATTTCGATACATATGACTCTGTTGTCCAGCTCATGCACACACTGTAGGACCAGAATCTAGGCACCTATGTCGACATCCAAGACTTGTCCGTGCCAGAGTTCCCAACTATGAGGGTGTTGCATGGACTATTCTTCTCTTACGTTGGCGGGTAGTGCCATAGGACCGTTGGAGGCACCGGCTGCTTGGGAGACGGAAATTGCACAACATTTCCTAGATGATTATTAAGGTGCTCTGGCCTTTTCCTCGGAGCCTCATGGACCTAAGCTAGAGTGGTTGCTCCATTTCCGGCTTAGTTCACATGTCTCATATCTTTCATTTGTGATGCACCCGGTTCACTAATACCTTCTCTATTTACCAATACCTTCTCTTTACTCAATGCAGCTCCAGAAGTTACCGAGGTATCCAGCATTACCCTTGGATGCGACACAGATCACTCAAAGTCTGGAGGCATACATAATTTGGCTTCTCAGAAAGGTGGTGTTCACAGAGAACCATGTCAGCACTATTAGTGCGTGGCACATCTCTATTGCACTGGAGATCGCGAGAGTTGAGTTGTTGGAGTAGATCACATAGAGGAGTTGGGGTTTAGCAAACCACATGTAACTAGAGGCTAGATAGATTATTTATTACTAAACAGGAGCAAAAAGTGAAGAACAACAATAAAATTGGGTTGCCTCCCAACAAGCGCCATCGTTTAATGCCCCTAGCTAGGCATAAAATACATGAATAGATCTAGGTATTGCCATCTTTGGTATGTAATCCATAAGTGGCTCTCATAATAGATTCATAAGGTAATTTAATTTTCTTCCTAGGAAAGTGTTCCATGCCTTTCCTTAACGGAAATTGGAATCTAATGTTTCCTTCTTTCATATCAATAATTGCACCAATCGTTCTAAGGAAAGGTCTACCAAGAATAATAGGACATGTAGGATTGCAATCTATATAAAGAACAACGAAATCTACGGGCACATAATTCCTATTTGCAACAATAAGAACATCATTTATCCTTCCCATAGGTTTCTTAATGGTGGAATCCGCAAGATGCAAATTTAAAGAACAATCATCAAATTCACGGAAATCTAGCACATCACACAAAGTTTTTGGAATCGTGAAAACACTAGCACACAAATCACACAAAGCATAGCATTCATAATCTTTAATCTTAATCTTAATAGTAGGTTCCCACTCATCATAAAGTTTTCTAGGAATTGAAACTTCTAGTTCAAGCTTTTCTTCAAAAGATTGCATCATAGCATCAACGATATGTTTAGTAAAAGCTTTGTTTTGATTATAAGCACGAGAAGAATTTAACATGGATTGCAACAAGGAAATACAATCTATTAAAGAACAATTATCATAATTAAATTCCTTGAAATCCAAAATAGTGGGTTCATTTCTACTTAAAGTTTTGGCCTCTTCAATCCCACTTTTATCAATTTTTGCATCTAGATCTAAAAACTCCGAATCATTGGGACGCCCTTTAACTAAAGTTGACTCATCTCCAGTCCCATATTTATCAAGATTCACATTGGAAAACAAAGATTTAATAGGAGTCACATCAATCAATTTTAGATCTTCATCATTATTATCATGAAAACAAGAAGAACAGACTTTTACAAACCAATCTTTTTTAGCACGCATCTTAGCGATTCTTTGTTTGCACTCATCAATGGAAATTCTCATGGCCTTGAGAGACTCATTGATATCATGCTTAGGTGGGATAGATCTAAGTTTGAAAGAATCAAAATCAAGAGAAATTATATCGATGTTCCTAGCCAACTCATCAATCTTAAGCAATTTTTCTTCAATCAAAGCATTGAAATTCTTTTGCGAACTCATATATTCTTTGACACTATTCTCAAAATCAGAGGGTATCTTATTAAAATTTCCATAAGATTTGTTGTAGTAATTACCATAACTATTAGAGGAATTACTAGGAAACGGCCTAGGATTAAAATTGCCTCTATACGCGTTGTTACCAAAATTGTTCCTACCAACAAAATTCACATCCATAGATTCATTGTTATTCTCAATCAAAATGGACAAAGGCATATCATTAGGATTAGAAGAAACAATTTTATTAGCAAATAATTTCATAAGTTCATCCATCTTTCCACTCAAAACATTAAACTCTTCAATCGCGTGAACTTTTTTACTAGTGGATCTTTCGGTGTGCCATTGAGAATAATTAACCATAATATTATCTAGGAGCTTAGTAGCCTCTCCCAAAGTGATTTCCATAAAAGTGCCTCCCGCGGCCAAATCTAAAAGATTTCTAGAAACAAAATTCAATCCGGCATAAAAAAAATTGTATAATCATCCAAAAATTCAAACCATGTGTAGGGCAATTACGTATCATTTATTTCATCCTCTCCCAAGATTGTGCAACATGCTCATAATCAAGTTGCTTAAAATTCATAATATCGTTCCTAAGGGAGATGATCTTAGCGGGAGGAAAATACTTAGAGATAAAATCATCTTTGCACTTATTCCATGAATCGATACTATTTTTAGGAAAATATGAGAACCAAGTTTTAGCACGATCTCTAAGCGAAAGCGGAAATAGCTTCAATTTAACAATATCATTATCCACATCTTTCTTCTTTTGCATATCGCACAAATCAACAAAATTGTTTAGACGGGATGCGGCACCTTCACTAGGAAGGCGAGAAAATTGATCTTTCATAACAAGATTCAACAAAGCGGCATTAATTTCACAAGATTCAACATTAGTAGTAGGAGCAATCGAAGTGCTAATAAAATCATTGTTGTTGGTGTTGGAAAAGTCACACAATTTAGTATTATCTTGATCCATCGTGACAAGCAATCAATCCAGCACACAAGTACACAAGAAGCAAGCGAAAAGAGATGAACGGAAGAGGGGCGAAGAAAAGGCAAAGGTTTTCGAAAATCGTTTTAGAAGTGGGGGAGAGGAAAACGAGAGGTGAATGGCGAATAATGTAATGCAAGGGAGAAGAGTTTATGATGGGTACTTGCTATGGCTTGATTCGGTGTAGATCTCCCCGGCAACGGTGCTAGAAATCCTTCTTGGTACCTCTTGAGCTTGCGTTGGTTTTCCCTTGAAGAGGAAAGGGTAATGCAGCAAAGTAGCATAAGTATTTTTCTCTCTTTTGAGAACCAAGGTATTAATCCAGTAGGAGACGACGCACAAGTCACCGAATACCTGCACAAACAATCAACAACTTGCAACCAGCGCGATAAAGGGGTTGTCAATCCCTTCACGGTCACTCACAAAAGTGAGATCTGATAGAGATAGATAAACGGTAAAGAAAATATTTTTGGTATTTTTGGTTTATAGATTGGAAACTAAAGATTGCAAAAATAATAGATCGGAAACTAGCAAGATGTAAATGAGATTCAATATAATGGAAAAGAGACCCGAGGGCCATAGGTTTCACTAGTGGCTTCTCTCAAGATAGCATATATCAGGGTGGGTAAACAAATTACTGTCGGGCAATTGATAGAAGAGCGCATAATTATGTTGACATCTAAGGCAATGATCATGAACATAGGCATCACGTCCGTGTCAAGTAGACCAACTCCTGCCTGCATCTACTACTATTACTCCACACATCGACCGCTATCCAGCATGCATCTAGAGTATTAAGTTCATAAGAACGGAGTAATGCATTAAGCAAGATGACATGATGTAGAGGAATTAACTCAAGCAATATGATGAAAACCCAATCTTTTTATCCTCGATGGCAACAATATACAATACGTGCCTTGCTGCCCCTACTGTCACTGGAAAAGGACACCACAAGATTGAACCCAAAGCTAGGCACTTCCCCCATTGCAAGAAAGATCAATCTAGTAGGCCAAACTAAACCGATAATTCGAAGAGACTTGCAAAGATATCAAATCATGCATATAAGAATTCAGAGAAGAACCAAATAATATTCATAGATAATATTGATCATAGATCCACAATACATCGGATCTCAGCAAACACACCACAAAAGAGTATTACATCAAATAGATTTCCAAGAACATCGAGGAGAACATGGTATTGTGAATTAAAGAGAGAGAAGAAGCCATCTAGCTAATAACCATGGACCCGAAGGTCTATGGTAAACTACTCATGCTTCATCGGAGAGGTAATGGTGTTGATGTACAAGCCCTCCATGATCGAATCCCCCTCCGGCAGGACGCCGGACAAGGCCCCAAGATGGGATCTCATGGGTACAGAAGGTTGCGGCGATGGAAAAGTGGTTTCGTGGCCCCCTGATGCTTTTAGGGTATAAGAGTATATATAGGAGAAGGAACTAGGTCAGGAGAGCCACGAGGGGCCCACAAGGGTGGGGGCGCGCCTACCCCCCGGGCGCGCCCTCCTGCCTCGTGGATTCCTCGTTGCGTCTCCGACTTCATCTCCAAGTCTTCTGGTTTGCTTTCGGTTCAAGAAAGATCATCGCGAAGGTTTCATTCCGTTTGGACTCTGTTTGGTATTCCTTTTCTGCAAAACTCTAAAATAGGCAAAAAAAAAACAGAAGCTGGCACTGGGCCCCCGGTTAATAGGTTAGTCCCAAAAATAATATAAAATAGCATATAAATGCCTATTAAACATCCAAAACAGATAATATAATAGCATGGAACAATAAAAAAATTATAGATATGTTGGAGACGAATCAGTGAGCTTCATAAATTTACATACCAGGCACTTTTTTGTTTACCAAGTGGTGCCTCTGATGTTTTTGTTTCTGATGGGAAATACTTTTTTTCTCTTTTTTCGCAAAGTGAAGCACCAACCACCACAGAATGAACCAGACACCTTTTCTACAAATAAAAGAATACATACAAAACTTCACACATGAACCGCGCCAGAACATTTCTCTCTCACACAAATAATTTTTTACATTTTCTCTCTCGCACATTCAAGAAGAAAGTGAACTTAAACAATTGATCATTTTTCTTATGTAGTTTCCCGGCGAACTGAACATCGACACACACACACACACACACACACACACACACACACACACACACACACACACACACACACACGACCTGCATGCATCGTGCACATGGGCTGCAAACAAACCGCACGTGCCGCATACAGGAACTAGATGAGCTACCTCACCACCGCCCTTATTGCATGCTTACGCCACACCAGACTGCACGGGACCTTCAGCGCCGATGAATTCAACATCAACACAAAATGAGCTGCAACATGTAGGACGTCGCAAACTTGTGGTGGCCGCTGGGCGAACTGCAGGTCGCCCGTCGAAGCACCTGCGATGTGGACAGAGTGACCTGCATTTGAAAAAACCCGGATGAAGTGAGTTGCACTGCCGGGCGCACTGCATTGTGTTGTGGACAGAGTCATTGTCGACCAAAAACAAACAGCAGCATGCAGGGGGCGAACTGCATGGGTGAGGAGGGAGAGCTGTAGCGCCCAGCTGAACTGCACACCGGCGGCGACAATGCAGGGCAGCATCACCCTGCATTTGAGCCCGCTCTTCCTGCTGCCATCCTTCGCCCCCACACTATTGTCGTGCTCCTCCTAGGGACGGGAGCCGTCGCCACCATAGTCGCCGTCTTCTTCGTGAGCTACAGTCGCGGGAAGCATCAGAAGAAACGGCGGAGGCCATGGCCACTGGATCCAGAGGAGGCGGCCACCACTCCAGGACAACTCCTCGCCCTGGTCGGCACGAAGGGGCGGAGACCCCGACATGAAGAGGATGACCACAGGGAGGCAGGGGGATATTAGGGGATGGGTCGCCGCCAGTAGACAATGGTTGTGCCATCGCGCACCCCCGCGACATGGTGAAGCTTCAGCGGTGTGCGGGATGGTCGAGGGCCGACGGGACCCGTTGAGTGGTAGCAGATCCAACACGGGGGAGGAGGAGGGGCCTGGCAGGGCCGGATCCATCGCCAGGGGAGGTGCCCTAGGGGTGGGCGGGGTGGGCGCAGGAGGGCACCGCCGTTGGTGTAA
Source organism: Triticum dicoccoides (assembly GCF_002162155.2). NCBI lineage: Eukaryota > Viridiplantae > Streptophyta > Magnoliopsida > Poales > Poaceae > Triticum > Triticum dicoccoides. The sequence goes on from NC_041381.1 coordinate 429,533,584, forward strand.
GTGCATCTAGTGCCCCTTAGTGATTTTTGTGTATTGAAGACTTATAGGTTAAGGAACTAATATGTTTGTGAGTGTACACATGCTCTATAATTCGATGAGGAGTTTGATACTTACGATGAAAGTCGACCCCTAAAAATGTATGTCTTCAGCTGAAGACTTTGGTTCTCCTGAAGATTTTGAAAATGAAAAAATTGGTGTGACCTTGAAGACTTGGATATTTATGCAAGGATTATGAAGTGTGAAGCCTTTTGTTTTCTTAGTTCCATTTTCTCTTTATTGAGTCATAGGAAACACTGTACTATTAAAGGGGATCAAGGTAATACTAAGGAAAGTGATTTCCAAGTGATGCTCATCTCAAAATCCTACACCTACCCAATCCTTTCGAGTGAAGTCATTGGAAATCCCATATCAGTTCAGTCAATTTCTTCAGTGACAGAGACGAAGATCTTTTGGTCTCTGAGGAATTTGTTCTAACTGAGGAGTTAGGAATTCACTAGTGCCTACACAGTGAGGAACATGATAGCCCCGAGAAACTTGAACCTCAAATTTCCGACCGCTATTGTGCTATACGCCAGCTGTCCAAAATATCTACCCACCTAACGGTCATATCATTGAAGGGCATTTATGTCTTATCATGTCAGGATGCTCCCTAGGCTATAAATAGCCGCCCCCTACAACCACTACCTGGTTGGCTGCTCCAAGAGAAACTGACACTTGTCATTGAGAGCATCCCATCCTCCGAGGACTTTGAGCGAAAATCATCAAGTGAGGAAAAACACAAAACCCAAACCCAAACACCTACAAACCCAAAGTGATTGAGCATCACTGAAGAGATTTTTCCTGTGTGGAACCGATGCTTGTTACCTTTGAGGATTGTGTATCCTCCAAACGGTTAGGCATCATGGTCTGAGCATCCAAGAGGAATTGTGGATCGCCGAGTGACCAAGTCTGTGAAGGTTTGGAAGTCACCTAAAGACTTACCATGAGTGATAGGGCGAGGTGTGTGTGACTTTAGCTCAAGGAGAATACAGTGAGGACTGTGTCTCCTCGGGTTTAAATACCCAGCCGCTCCAACCAGACGTACAACTATCACAGTAGTTGGAACTGGTCTACCAAATCATTGTCTTCACCGAGCCAACTGGTTCTATTTCCTCAACCCTTTCATTTCCCCGTTCATGTGATTGATGAACCTGATCATTAGTGTTTGAAGACTTTGACTAAAGACTTTCTATATTTCCTCAGTCCTAATTCTTCTATCACACAGTCTTCAGCTTGCTTATCCTGTTTTCACGCTATGTGTACTCTGTGCTTGTTTTCATTTCATCATGATGACTATGTTGTTGCTCTGTTATGCTTATACCTGAGTACTTATTCCTCTGCTAGTGTGTCATTGCTTAGGAATTTCTTCACCTAGAAATTCCTAAGTGATGAATCTGTAAAAATTGCCTATTCACCCCGCTCTAATCGATATAACGCACTTTCAATTGGTATCAGAGCAAGGTACTCCCTTGTTCTATGTGATTTTGGTTTAACCACCTAGAGTTTTAGTTATGTCGACCGTAGGTATGAAGAAAGTATCGTGCCCTATCTTTGACGGTCATGATTATCCCAAGTGGAAGGCCATGATGAGGAAGTGTCTCATGGCGATGAACAACGAGTTGTGGACCATCACAGAGATTGGCCTCGCTGACTTATGCAAGATGGCGAACACTGATGATATTCGCAAGTACACTCGTCTGGACTTCATTGTGAAGGATATCATCTGCTCCTGTCTCTCCAGGAATCAGTTCAGGCTCATTATGCATCTATGCAATGCAAAGCTTATCTGTGACCGAATCTCTGATGTGTATGATGGTCATCGAACTCGTCAGGATCCCTGGTTTGATGATTTCAAGGAATCACTCAAAATGATGATTTTCGAACCAGAATCATCATCATCCGCACCATGCCTCATGGCTAAGGGTGCTAAGGTACCTGATTACTCCTCATCCGACTCTAGTGATGCTTATGATGAATCTAATGATGATGATGTGTTTAGACCTAGTTATACCAAGCTTGTTACCATTGCCACTAAACAACAAAAGGCTTTGGAAAAGGTTCAAAATCTGGTAGACAAAAGCGATGACCCGTTGGGTGAGGAATTGGATCGAACTCAAACTTTGACTGATGATCTTCAAAGTCTTCAGTCTAAGTTCAATAAACTCGAGAGTCATCATAACTCTCTTTTAGCTGATCATGAGAAGCTTTCTCTTGAAATTCTTCAGAGAGAGCAAGATCTTGTGAAGTTAAAAGTGAGTTATGAAGATCTTCAGAAGGAAAACGATTCATTACTTGCTCAACAGATCAGTTCCGTTCAGGAAGAATTTCTTCCACCATGTTTGAACTGCATTGAGCGTGAATCTGTTAATTCTTCACCTGAATGTTCAAATGCTTCTATTGCTGCAAATTCTTCAACTGTCTCTGTGGTCACAAATTCCTCATCTGAGGATACCACAAGTATCATTGACGATAATGCAGGGTTGAAGGAATTGTATGTGACATGCATATACAAAAGCCTTAAAGGGCACTAGACACTTTGTGATGTCCTCAAAAAGCAGATCTTGAACAAGAACCCTAGGAAAGAGGGTATTGCCTTTGAGAGGAAATCCAATGCTGATGGGACCTACTAGAAACCTGAGCAGTACCCCAAAACCTCATGGGTTGCTGCAAGAGGACCTCTTGTAGATCCATGCACCTTATCTGGCTTTACCTGTGAATCTTCATATTCCTTTGACGAGTCATTTGACTCCAACTATAAACTGTTCAAGAATCAGAATGGTGAAGTTTTTGCTCGATATGTTGGAATTAACTGCAGGAACGGTCCCCCTATGAAGAAAATCTAGGATCCCAAAAGGTGCCTTGAAAATCTTTAGGTGAATGTCATCATGACACCACCCATGAAGAATAGGAACCCCAGATCAAATTCTTCATATGGATCAAAATCTTCATATGGATCCAAGTCCTCATATGGACCAAATTCTTCATTTGGATCAAATTCCTCACGTGGATCCAAATCCTCATATGAACATCATCGTGCTAACACTTCCGTTTCACAGGGAAAGCCCAAAGGCTATGAATATCTGCATTATTCTTCAAACCATTATGTTCATAAGTCCTCGAAGAATTTCTCTGCTTATTCATATGCTTATCCTAACCCCTCTTCTATGAAACGAAGCGCACTGGCTTCTATGCCATCTTTTTCTTATGGAGCTCGCAGAATGTTCAACTCTTTGCCACCCCTCCAAATGTGGGTGGTGAAGAAAAATAACTAACCTCTCATGCAAGGTCAGGTCTCCAGACGAACTTAATCATCTAAAGAATTTGCTGGAGACCTGAATATGCTTGAATGGACGCAAGCTAATCATGAAGAAATGATTTATTCATTTCTCACGTCCTCATATTACTATATCTATTACTGTTGATGAAATTGATATCGTATTCTTCACTAATGAAGTATATGAGTTCGTAAGTTACACTAATTCATCTGCAGGATGAACAACCCAAAGCTACTGAGTGGGTCCTCGACAGTTGATGTACAAATCACATGACCGGTGACAGGAACTTATTGATGGACACTGCTTTATCTCCATCTCATCTGAAGCATATCATTTACACTGACAAAGGCAAAAGCAAGGTATTGGGTCTAGGTAGGGTTGCAAGCTCAAAGGACAGTGGACAAAGTCATGCTTGTCGAGTCCTTAGGATTCAACCTCATGTCTGTCTGAATGCTTTATGATCTTGATATGGTTGTCGTCTTTCGCAAATATCGATGCATTGTGCTAATGGAATCTGACAATTTCAAAGTCTTCGAAGGCTTTAGGAGAGGAGACTTGTATATTGTTGATTTCTCTGCAGGACCATAGCCTGCCACATGTCTACTAGCAAAAGCTTCAGAAGGCTGGTTATGGCATCGACGACTTGGTCATGCTGGGATGAGGAACTTGCATACACTCACGAAGAATAAGCATGTCATTGGCATCGAGGGTGTCAAATTCCTCAAAGATCATCTTTGTGGGGCTTGTGAGGCTGGAAAGATCACCAGAGCCAAGCATCCCGCAAAGACTATCATGACCACTTCTCGTCCCTTTGAATTACTTCACATGGATCTCTTTGGCCCTACTCATTATGCCACGTTCACTAATTTTGCATCATTATATGGCTTTGTCATTGTTGATGATTATTCTTGTTACACTTGGGTGCATATCATAACTTACAAAAATGAAGTGCAGGAAGTCTTCAAACAATTTTCCTCAAGAGCATCTACGAACTTCGGTGTGAAGATCAAGCATATCAGGAGTGATAATGGGACTGAGTTCAAGAATACTGTTCTTGATGAATATCTTGATATACTTGGTATTACTCACGAGTTATCTGCTCCCTATACTCCCCAGCAGAATGGCGTCGTGGAGCACAAGAACAAGACTCTTATTGAGATGGCTCACACTATGCTTGATGAATACAAGACTCCACCTTGATTCTGGCCAAATGCTATTGATACTGCTTGCCACATCATCAACAGGGTATATCTTCACAAATTCTTCAAGAAGACCTCATATGAACTCCTCACTGCCAAGAAACCCAATGTAAGTTATTTCAAAGTCTTCGGTGCTAAATGCTGGATTAGAGATCCTCACCACCACTCTAAATTTGCACCGAAAGCACATGAGGGTTTTATGCTTAGTTACGGAAAGGACTCACACACCTATAGAGTCTTCAACACCTATCATCACAAAGGTTGTTGAAACTTTAGATGTGCGGTTTGATGAGACTAATGGCTCGCAAATAGAGCACCTACCTCCTGTGCTAGATGAAATGTCACTTGAGGAATCCGTCAAGTTCAAGGCTACTGAGGATGTCATCCCTACCGAAGAATCTGCTGAAGAAGTCATTCCAGAACATGAAGAAAATCATGTTGGTGCTGCTGAAGAAAATGGCCCTGAAGAAAATGTTTTGACAAATCAAAGTCGTGAACCTACTCATCCTCGTGTTGCAAATGAAGTGCAAATTGAGAGAATCGTCGACGACATCAATGCACCAGGTCCTCTCATGCGCTCATAAGCTTCACATTTGTCTAACTTTTATGGGCATTTTGCGTTTGTCTCTATCACAGAGCCCTCCAAAGTTGATGAATCATTCATGGAGCCTGAGTGGATTCAAGCTATGCAAGATGAATTCCATCAATTTGAGCTCAATAATATGTGGGAGCTTGTCAAGCGACCAGACCCACTCAAGCACAATATCATCAGCACCAAATGGATCTACCGCAACAAGCAAGATGAAAATGGCCTTGTGGTGAGGAATAAGGCTCGTCTTGTAGCTCAAGGCTACACACAGGTTGAAGGAATTGATTTTGATGAAACTTTTGCATCTGTTGCTAGACTTGAGGCTATTCGCATATTGCTTGCCTATGCTAACCATCATAATATCATCTTACATCAAATGGATGTGAAAAGTGCATTCCTCAATGATAAGCTTGAGGAAGAAGTATATGTTGCTCAACCACCAGGTTTTGAGGATCCAAAACTTCTAGATCACGTCTATTGAATCAACAAGGCCCTCTATGGCCTCAAGCAAGCACCTCGGGCGTGGTATGATACATTGAAGGAATTCCTCATGAAGAATGCTTCAAACCCGGTTCACTTGACCCAACTCTTTTCACCAAAGCATATGATGATGAATTATTCGTGTGCCAAATATATGTTGATGATATTATCTTTGGCTGTACTAAACAACGTTACAGTGATGAATTTGCCTATATGATGAGTGAGGAATATCAAATGTCTATGATGGGAGAGTTGAAATTCTTCTTAGGTCTTCAAATTTGTCAAAAACGCAATGACATATTCATATCCCAGGAGAAATACCTCAAGGATGTGTTGAGGAAATTCGGCATGCAATATTGCAAAGGCGTCAAAATCCCTATGCCCACAAATGGCCATCTATGCACTGATGAAAATGGTAAAGACTTTGATCAAAAGGTATACCACTCCATGATTGGCTCTTTATTGTATCTATGTGTATCTAGGCCGGATATTATGCTTAGTGTTTGCATGTGTGCCCGATTTCAAGCTACATCGAAGGAATCACACCATAAGGCTGTGAAACATATTCTTAGATATCTAGCTCACACTCCAACACTTGGATTATGGTATCCCAAGGGCTCGGCTTTTGATCTCATTGGATATTCTGACTCTGACTATGCTGGTGATCGGGTGGACTGTAAGTCAACATCAGGCACATGTCATTTTCTCGGACGATCCTTGGTATGTTGGTCCTCGAAGAAGCAGAACTGCGTATCACTCTCTACTGCTAAAGTTGAGTACATTGTTGCAGGATCTTGCTGGGCTCAATTGATGAAGCAAACCCACAAGGACTATGGCATTAATGTGAAGAATGTGCCACTCTACTACAACAATGAGAATGCTATCAAGATTGCTCACAACCCAGTTCAACACTCGAAGACAAAGCACATCCAGATTCATCATCATTTTCTTCGTGACCATGTGTTGAAGGGTGACATCTCCATCGACCATGCGAATACTGAAGATCAACTGGCAGATATCTTCACAAAGCCCTTGGATGAGAAGAGATTTAGTAAGTTGCAGTGTGAGCCAAATATCTTAGAATCTTCAAATGTTATTTGAAAAGGACACACATCCTAACACTTATGCAAATTTGATGACTTAGTGTGCAACACACGAAGTAAAGTTTTTCTTCAATCAATGAAAACTAACCCTCCAAGTGTGAAGAAATTAATGAAGAATTTGATTCTCAAAACCCTACAAAAATTGTATGCAGTGTCTGAAATCATCATTCTTATACGGTGGATGACGCCACCAACCAAAGTTGAAAATCTTCAATTTGAATTTTTGCAATTTCCTCAGTCTTTCCGACTATGTTCTTCCTTGCTATATATATTTGAGTTTTTCATGTCCTCTACAACATTCACTTATAGCTAATTCTTCAAGTTGCTTTTTCATCTAAGTGAATGTGATCGGACCCGTTCCCCCTCTATGCTAAACTCAACCCAGTTGTTCACAAATTCTACATGTGCATTCTATTTGAAACCCGTTCAAAATCTTCACTGTATCCTTGACAGCTGAAGAATTTGCGAACGAAACATTAAAATTTTCATATCTACCTTTTGTTTTTGCCGCTCAAATCCTTCCGCATCCCACGACAGGACTAAACTACTCACCCACAATCTCACACAATCTCCACCTCTCAGTACGTGGGTGACACATGTCGCTAGAATATCAAGGGTCAGGGGCACGTTCGTCCAAATTCCTCGGACGAGCGGTTTTTCACCTCTGTTATAAATACCCCTCCCCTTCACCTCAGCTCATTTACTACGCTCGATCTCTCTACCTCACTCAAGTCTCTGACCTAGAGCTGCCGCTAATCTCCATCATCGCCGGTGAGGAAGAGCTTAGCTGCCTCGACCTCATCGCTGTTGTACTCGCATCGGCCGCGGAAATCTTCACCTCCGCCGCTGCCGTAGCTGTCTTCCTCCGCCAAGTTAGGGCGTGGAAGATCTGAATGGACGAACTTCCACAGTTCATCTAACAGTTCGTCTAGTTCTTCATCAAGGGTAAATAAAACTCGCTTTTACTGCCCTTGTTGATTCTGATGATTTACACAAAATCTTCAAAAGGAGTTTATTCTTCAACTTCCATGTCCTTAAACACCACAATTGCTTATGTTCTTGATCTATTTCTCTAAGATGTATTTTTCTTCAAGATTCCTCAATTGTGTGGATTTCCAATCTATGCAACTCTGGAACCTAAGACAAGAACTCTTAGTGAAATTCCTCAAGACTCTCCTGGTCAAATTCCTCAAACTTGATTCCTTTTAAAACAAATTCTAAGAATGCATATGACCTCTCCAAATTCTTCGTACCTATACTATGTTCACAGGTACACATGTCTGCTGTTAAATCACTATGTTCTCATCAACTTAACTCATTTGCAGCTTTCCTCGAAGAAAAACCGCATACTTCTTCAGAGACATCTATTGTTCAAAATCCTCAGTTGAAGAATATGGCTGAAGAAAAGCGTCCTCAAAAGGGAGAAAGGCCTAAAACTAACACTGCTTTTGAGATCCTGAGAAATCCATGAAGAATATTGTACTCCTGATGAGGCCACTCATGGCAAGGAGAACAAAAATCAGCGCAAGGTGCGCATTCAGCGGATTGAACACAGATGGGCAAGAGAATGGAGGGAATACCGCTATGTCACTCCAAAGTACATGAAGAAATTCACAATAAATCCTCCATGCCCAAGTCCTCCATTGGATCCAGGCTAAGAAGCTAATTCTTCTAGCATCGGAAGAGGTGAGGAATTTCCAAAGGAATGGGCCAAGCGCCAAAGAAAATTGGCTAAGGTAGCAGAAGAGGCAGTGAAGAAATTCAATGAAGATTCTGCTGCTGCTGAAGCCTTTGCTAGTCAGCCCAAGAAGGCCATGAAGAAGATATCTGCTGTGAAGCCATCTTCTTCTGCAATGCCCTCACGACCCAGCTCTTCAAAGCCCTCAGGGCCACCTACTCAAGCAAAGCCCTTAGCTGCACCTGCAAAGTCCTCAACACATGTGCACCTTGCTACGTGCCAATGGACTACAGGCTTCTCAATTGCTTCAGGAGCTTCAGCAAGTTCCTCAGCTCAGCCTCAGTTGCTGAAGAAAAAGGCTGCTGCTGGATGCGACTCAAGGCCAAGTCCTCACAAGAAGCAAGTTGGTTTTGAAATTCCGTCATCTGACGATGAAGCTGATGATGAAGAACTTGCAGAAATCATCAGAGACCGACAACACTAGGCCGCTTGTGCCAAAGGCAGTGTTATGCCACTTTTGCTGGATCTGAAGAAGATCCTTGATTTCATCGATCTTTGGCATAAAGATCCCAACACACCTCTGCCTGATCTGAACCTCACACCTGGACAAAGTCACATGTTGAATGCCTTCATCGCTGAAGAAACATGGAAATTCAAGAAGGCCAGATCAGTGAAGAAAGCTCAGTACAAGAAGGAGCATTATCTAAAGAAAAATGTCTTGAAAATGTCCACTGAAGAACTTGTGACTATTCTGTCTGAAATCAAAGCTCTCAATGATGAATTTGACGTGTATCGTGCTGATTGGCTAGGTGCCAAAGTCAGATCCGTCAAGCTGGCAAAAGGCCTCAAGAACAACATTGATGCTAAAGCGCAACAAGAAATTCCTCAAGGTGAAGCATCTGCTCCGCCCACTGAAGAACATGCCAGCACAGCTGATGGAAATCAGGCTGCTGATGACACTGAGAGTGCAAGGGCTGATGATGAAATTCCAGCTCCTGATGAAATTGCAAGGGCAACCACTAATGTTGTGCTTGAAGATGAACCCAGACCAGCTGAAGAATCTGCTGCTGCGCTTGAAGAAACTGAACCTGCCAGGGCAACTGCAACAGTTGTGCCTGAAGAAACTGTGCCTCTTTCATCTGCTCCCCCTACAAAGTCTTCATAGGTGAAAATCACTCACCTTCCTTCTACATCAGAGGCGAAGAAGACGAAGGCTACAGAAAGGGCAGCTGTGAAGAAAAGGAAAGCATCAGACGCCTCAGAGTCTTCAGCTCCGAAGAAAGTGAAGACTTTGACGAGCTCATACAAGAATCCAATTGATGCTGTTCCGCTGGCTGTCATGCCATCAAAGGAGATTGTTCCTTTTGGTGAAGAATATGTCATCACTGATGACATTGATGAATAGAATCCATCTGCTGATACGTCTGAGCAGTTGGATGATGAAATTGAAGTGGATACAATCCCTTCACCACTACATGTATCATCGCCCCTGCCTCAGTTCACTGCTGAAGAGGCAGACATTGAAGAAATTGAAGCTGAAGAAGAGGATGTGGACATCGGGTCTACGACTCTAGTGCTGAATGATGATTATTGGGAAAGTCATCATCCCAATTCTCCTTTGACCACTCCACTACAACAAATTCCCCAGTTCCCCGTGCAAACTGAAGAAATTCATACAGGTTTTGATCAAGGTCAAGCCTCACTTCAGTCTATCCCTGAAGAAGTTCCAGCTACTAGTGCTGATGAAATGGAGAAGAGACAGTAGAAGAAACTGCTCCTGACATTCCTCAGCCAGAGGCTCCAGAGGCTATGCTTCAAGAGGCTGTGAAGACTTCCACTGCAAATCTTCAGCCCAAGCCACCGAATCCTCACACCAAGAAGCAGAAGTTCAAGGCTGATGACTTATTTGCTGAGCATCAATTCCTCTCTGATTTCAATCCTTATGACTCTGCTCGCCTCTGCGGCAAGCGTTTCTGGACTGCTTCTCAGATGAATTTTTATTCAACACTGCTGTTTGACAAGGATAAAGTGTTTGACCATATGCAAATTCCTCATGTGGATATGGAGTCTCTTCCATGTTTCACCCAGTCCTCAGTGTTCTTCACGACGCTAGGCTACTCAACTTCTGCACTGACATCTGTGACTGGAATGAAGAGCTTATTCTTCAGATCTATGCCACGTTGCATCTGACAGACAATGTTGATGATGTGAATTCATGGGTTCTGGACAGGATGGCTGAAAATAATCATCACAAACTCCGGCCTCTAAATTGCTTCATGTCGTCCCAGTCAGTCCACCCACTGAAGGCGCTCTGAAACTATACGAAGAACATGAATTGCAAAATCATCTGATGCAAGTGCTGATGAAGCCTTTGAAGGTTGGCCAAGCTCCAAGGGCCAATTTCCTCGTCAAGGATCTGCTATATGTGCCAAGGATTGTCTATCGCATTCTGGACAAAACCCTCTGTCCAATTAAGGGCCACAACTCTGAAGAAGAAGTTGTTGGCATCATGAAGAATCTTCTTTTCAACATCATGCATGGTATTCCAATCAACTATCATGATTTCTTCATGAGGACTTTGGCCAATGCTGCTTTGTCACCATTTGAGTTGAAGCCTTACACTCCCTGGATCATGAAATTCATCAGATCAAGGACTTCAATTCATTACAAGGCTGACTTTCATAATCATCTCAGCTATTTTCCCCAATTGAAGTCCTCAAACGGACTATTTCCTCAGCTGATAAGAAGGGTAAGGCTGGAATTATTCATGAAGGCACTCATCCTTTGGATGGTCAATTTCGAAAGGCAACATCCTACACAACAAATGATGACTCTGCCACTCATGACACTTCTGCAAATGCTTCAAAGCAATATCCTCAGGAAACTACTCCGCTTGTGATAACTGATCGTGGGCTGCTCCTAAGTCTTCATCAGAAGGTGGACAGAAATCGCAAGTGGGTCAAGCGACAGTTGGTGCAATTCTTCAGAACATGACTGTCACTCAAAACACTGTGAAGAAGAATCACCATTATCTGCATCAAGTCTTTGACCGCACCTGGGCTATTCTTTCGCATATCTACACTGATGATGAACTCAATAAGATGTACTTCCAACAGGACTTTGACTGGTGTCAGGCACCTTCAAAGAAATTCAAGAAGGTTAATGTCCTCAGCTGGTCGTCAGCTCATATTCTTCATCGCGCGAGACAGACGAAGCTGAAAATTTGGATGATACTGCGGCAGGCCCTACAATAACGGATGACCCCAACAACGCTGGCACTCCTCCATCGACATCATGATGATATTCTTCAGGGGTGTTAGTCCTCACTTTTCGTCCCTTTTGGTCATTTGATGACAAAGGGGGAGAAATTTGAGTTAGTCTTCAAGCTGGTCTATTATATGGGCGTTTTATTGTTAAGTTACAACTCTCGTTCTTCTGATGTGTTTGATTCGCTGAGTTGTAAACTTAAGTCCTATGGTGGTCTGATACTTTTGACTTCCTTCTGCATGCTTATTTCCTCAAGTACTTAATGCACGCATGCTAAATTTTGTCAGACACCATATTTCATCATGCATTTCAAATTCTTCATATTATATGTCAAATGTGTGTATGAATTACACTATATAGGGGGAGATCTCCATGATATTACTCTACAATGTGCATTTTCTATCCAAAGCAAATTCCTCAAATATGCACATCTTCAGGGGGAGCTCTTATATATCTTGCAATCAAATTCCTCAAAATTTTGCACTTTCAATTGATATGTGTATCCCCGTTGAAAACTTAACCTGTTTGTCATCAATCACTAAAAAGGGGGAGATTGTAAGTGCATCTAGTGCCCCTTAGTGATTTTGGTGTATTGAAGACTTATAGGTTAAGGGACTAATATGTTTGTGAGTGTACACATGCTCTATAAGTCGATGAGGAGTTTGAAATTTATGATGAAAGTCGACCCCTAAAAATGTATGTCTTCAGCTGAAGACTTTGGTTCTCCCGAAGATTTTGAAAGTGAAGAAATTGGTGTGACCTTGAAAACTTGGATATTCATGCGAGGATTATGAAGCGTGAAGACTTTTGTTTTCGTAGTTTCATTTTCTCTTTGTTGAGTCATAGGAAACACCATACTGTTAAAGGGGATTGAGGTAATACTAAGGAAAGTGATTTCCAAGTGATGCACATCTCAAAATCCTACACCTACCTAATCCTTTTGAGTGAAGCCATTGGAAATCTCATATCAGTTCAGTCAATTTCTTCAGTGACAGAGACGAAGATCTTCTAGTCTCTGAGGAATTTGTTCTGACCAAGGAGTTAGGAATTCGCTAGTGCAGATTGCCTACACAGTGAGGAACTTGATATCCCCGAGGAATTTAAACCTCAAATTTCCGACCGTTGCTATGCTATGCGCCAGTGATGTCTACTACATAACCTTCTTCCTGTAGACGTTGTTGGGCCTCCAAGTGCAGAGGTTTGTATGACAGTAGCAAATTTCCCTCAAGTGTATGACCTAAGGTTTATCAATCTGTAGGAGGCGCAGGATGAAGATGGTCTCTCTCAAGCAACCCTGCAACCAAATAACAAAGAGTCTCTTGTGTCCCCAACACACAAAATACAAATGGTAAATTGTATAGGTGCACTAGTTCGGCGAAGACGTGGTGATACAAGTGCAATATGGATGGTAGATAAAGGTATTTGTAATCTGAAATTATAAAAACACCAAGGTAACTAATGATAAAAGTGAGCGTAAACGGTATTGCAATGCTAGGAAACAAGGCCCAAGGTTCATACTTTCACTAGTGCAAGTTCTCTCAATAATAATAACATAATTGGATCATATAACTATCCCTCAACATGCAACAAAGAGTCACTCCAAATTCACTAATAGCGGAGAACAAATGAAGAGGTTAGGGTAGGGTACGTAACCACCTCAAAGTTATCCTTTTTGATCTATCTATTCAAGAGTCCGTAGTAAAATAACATAAAGCTATTCTTTCCGTTCAATCTATCATAGAGTTCATACTAGAATAACACCTTAAGACACAAATCAACCAAAACCCTAATGTCACCTAGATACTCCATTGTCACCTCAAGTATCCGTGGGCATGATTATATGATATGCATCACACAATCTCAGATTCATCTATTCAACCAACACAAAGTACTTCAAAGAGTGCCCCAAAGTTTCTACCGGAGAGTCAAGATGAAAACGTGTGCCAACCCCTATGCATAGATTCCCAAGGTCACACAACCCGCAAGTTGACCACCAAAACATACATCAAGTAGATCACGTGAATATCCCATTCTCACCACAGATAAGCACGACAATACATACATCAAGTGTTCTCAAATCCTTAAAGACTCAATTCGATAAGATAACTTTAAAGGGAAAACTCAATCCATTACAAGAGAGTAGAGGGGGAGAAGCATCATAAGATCCAACTATAATAGCAAAGCTTGCGATACATCAAGATCGTATCACCTCAAGAACATGAGAGGGAGAGATCAAACACATAGCTACTGGTACATACCCTCAGCCCCGAGGGTGAACTACTCCCTCCTCGTCATGGAGAGCGCCGAGATGATGAAGATGGCCACCGGTGAGGGATCCCCCCTCCGGCAGGGTGCAGGAACAGGGTCTCGATTTGTTGTTGGTGGCTACAGATGCTTGCGGCAGCGGAACTCCTGATCTATTGTTGTCTTTGGTTTTATTAGGGTATATGGAGATATATAGGTGAAAGAAGTCGGTCAAGGGACTCTCGAGGGGCACATGAGACAGGGGGCGCGCCCAGTAGGGGGGCACCCTCGTGGCCACCTCGAAGCTTCCTTGGCTTCAACTCCAAGTCTCCTGGATCACGTTCGTTCCAAACAATCACAGCTCCCGAAGGTTTCATTCCGTTTGGACTCTGTTTGATATTCCTTTTCTTCCAAACACTGAAATAGGCAAGAAAACAACAATATGGGCTGGGCCTCCAGTTAATAAGTTAGTCCCAAAAATAATATAAAAGTGTATAATAAACCCATAATCATTTAAAACAAATAATAAAATAGCATGAATGCTTCATAAATTATAGATACGTTGGAGACATATCAGCATCCCCAAGCTTAATTCCTACTCGTCCTCGAGTAGGTAAATGATAAAAGAAAGAATTTATGAAGTGTGAATGCTAGCAGGTGCACAAGTTTGATCAATGATTATTTCAATCTCCTTTTCTAGCATGATTATATGTCATAACAGTAATTCATCTCATAAAACTTCTCAAGATCAAGTAACAAGCTATTCACATGTTAAAGCATAGACCATAAACTTTCTTGAAAACTAGAAAACTTCATTCTCAGTCATCAAACAATTACAATTCATCTTATTTTCAGGAAGGGTCTATGTCAGAGCTTTGATTTAGCAAATCCCACATACTCAACTATCATATAGTCTTCCATGATTGCTACCACTTAAAGCATATTCTTAGAACAAATAGCATCGATTGAACACAGAGAAAGATAGGGGCTTAGTTTTTTGCCTCCCAACTCACTTATCATATAGATAATTGTCAGCAATAATAACTCATGATCAAATATATTTGCATGGCCATATATCCTTAGATCTTTCCCCAACACACGATGCTTGCCAACTAAAGAGTAGGTAGGAATGAGAAGGAATACTACTGACTCTTGCATAAAAGTAAAAGATAGGCCCTTCGGAGAGGGAAGCAGGGATTTGCAGAGGTGCCAGAGCTCGATTTTGAAATAGAGATAAATAATTTTGAGAGGTATGATCTCATTGTCAACATAACAACCAAGAGTTCCCAATATCTTCCATACTACATTCATTATAGGCGGTTCCCAAACAGAATGGTAAAGTTTTTACTCCCCCTCCACCAACAATCATCAATCCATGGCTTGCCCGAAACAACAGGTGCCTCCAACTAACATCAATCCTGGGGGAGTTTTTGTTTGCAATTATTTTGATTTGATTTTGATCTTTTGATCATGGGACTGGGCATCCCAGTTACCAGCCATTTTTCTCGTGAATGATGAGCGGAGTCTACTCATCGTGAGAATAACCCACCTAGCATGGAAGATACTGACAGCCTCTAGTCGCTACATGAGCGATTCGGGCATACGAAACAAATTATTATTTGAAGGTTTAGAGTTTGGCACATGCAAATTTACTTGGAACGGCAGGTAAATACCACATATAGGTAGGTATGGTGGACACTCATGGAAGAAACTTGGTCCAAGGAATTTGGATGCACAAGCAGTATTCCCGCTTAGTACAGATATTTAGGCTAGCAAAGGATTCTAAATAGCAAGCACCACATGTTGGAGGATCTATAACAATACAACTTCTATACAAATAGACCCAAGCATAACTCATTACGTTGTCTTCCTTGTCCAATTTCAACTAATTTGCTCAGGTTTGAAAATAATTAATGGGGCTCACAATCATAGAAGATGTCTAAGATAGTATATTTATATGTGAAATCTCTCTTCCTTCAATATTCTTTTATGAATTGTTCAAGTGACCAATACAATGCTTGCTAACCTTCAATAAATTTAATACCACTACTTCTTAGATGTGAAGTCATTACTCCCAATGGGGTAAGCATATGAAACATATATAATTTCAGGTTTATGATATTCAACCCATTCAACCATTTACTCATAAGATATAAGTGAAGCACACGAGTAAATGACAAACTACTTCCAAAAAGATATAAGTGAAGATCAATGAGTAAGTAAATAATTATATAGCTATGTGAAGACTCTCTCTCATTAAAGTATTTTAGATCTTGGTATTTTACTCAAACAGCAAGCAAAGCAAAATAAAATGACATTGCAAGGATAGCACAACTCATGTGAAGAAGCCAAAACTTAGGTTCAACCGATACTAACCGATAATTGTTGAAGAAGAAAGGTGGGATGCCTATCGGGGCATCCCCAAGCTTGGATGCTTGAGACTTCTTGAAATATTATCTTGGGGTGCCTTGGGCATACCCAAACTTGGGCTTTTGTATCTCCTTAATTCCTTATATATATCGGTTTCCTAAAACTCGAAAGCTTCATTCACACCAAACTCAACAAGAACTCGTGAGATAAGTTAGTATAAACTAATGCAAAAACCTTATCATTTTATACTGTAACAAATTACTAACATTATTATTCAACATTGCATACTAAATTTCTCTACATATTTAATACTCCTATCCTCAAATAGAATCATTAAACAAGCAAACATATGCAAACAATGCAAACATAAGAGCAATCTGCCAAAACAGTATAGTCTGTAAAGAATGCAAGATTCATCATACTTCCCTAAGTCCAAAAATTATAAGAATAATACTATGCTGTAGAAGATTTATCAGAGCTCAATATGCAAAAATATTCAACATTATAGTACTCTCTGACTTTTCTAGGGAATTTTTTCTAACAACGGTAAACTTCCTGTTTTGAAACAACAATATGTATACTTGCAAAATAAGCATGGTAAAGGCTATCCTTGACATTTTTATTGAAAATAAAGATGCAAAACATTATTATAAATAAGAGCAAGAAAACTAACAAAATAAAATGACGCTCCAAGCAAAACACATATCATGCGGTGAATACAAATAAAGCTCCAAGTAAAGTTACCGATGAACGAAGACAAAAGAGGGGATGCCTTCCGGGGCATCCCCAAGCTTAGGCTCTTGGTTGTCCTTGAATATTACCTTGGAGTGCCTTGGGAATCCCCAAGCTTAGGCTCTTTCCACTCCTTATTCTATAGTCCATCAAATCTTTACCCAAAACTTGAAAACTTCACAACACGAAACTCAAAACAAAACGCGTAAGCTCCCTTAGTATAAGCAAATAAATGACCACTTTTGGTATTGTTGTGAACTCATTATAAATTCATATTGGTGTAATATCTACTGTATTCAAACTTCTCTATGGTTCATACCCTCCGATACTACTCATAGATTCATCAAAATAAGCAAACAACGCATAGAAAACAGAATCTGTCAAAAACAGAATAGTCTGTATCAAACGTATACTTCTGTAACTCCAAAAATTCTGAACTAAATTTGTGGACGCGAGGAATTTTTCTATTAATCATATTCAAAAAGAATCTACTTAAAATAACTCTTATGTAAAAAATGGCAGCTAATCTCGTGAGCACAAAGTTTCTGTTTTTTACAGCAAGATCATATAGACTTCACCCAAGTCTTCCCAAAGGCTCTACTTGGCACAAACACTAATTAAAAAATAAAACCACATATAACGAGAGGCTATATGAATTATTTGTTACTAAACAGGAGCAAAAGGTAAAGAACAAAAATAAAGTTGGGTTTCCTCCCAACAAGCGCTATCGTTTAACGCTCCTGGCTAGGCATGATGATTTCAATGATGCTCACATAAAAGATAAGAATTGAAACATAAAGACAGCATCATGAAGAATATGTCTAGCACATTTAAGCCTAACGCACTTCCTATGCATAGGGATTTTGTGAGCAAACAACTTATGGGAACAATAATCAACTAGCATAAGAAGGCAAAACAAGCACAACTTCAAGATTTTAAGCACATAGAGAAGAAACTTGATATTATTGCAATTGCTACAAGCACATGTTCCTCTCTCATAATAATTTCCAATAGCATCATGAATGAATTCAACAATATAACCAGCACCTAAAGCATTCTTTTCATGATCTACTTGCATAGAATTTTTATTACTCTCCTCATAAGCAAATTTCTTCTCATGAATAATAGTGGGAGCGAACTCAACAAAATAACTATAAAGTGAGGCATAATCCGATTTAAAACTAAAATCATGATAACAAGTTTCATGGTTATCATTATTCTTTATAGCATACATATCATCACAATAATCATCATAAATAGGAGGCATGCTTTCATCATAATAAATTTGCTCATCAAAACTTGGGGGACAAAAAATATCATATTCATCAAACATAGCATCCCCAAGCTTGTGGCTTTGCATATCATTAGCATCATGGGTATTCAAAGAATTCATACCAACAACAATGCAATCATGCTCATCATTCAAATATTTAGTGCCAAACATTTTATAGATTTATTCTTCTAGCACTTGAGCACAATTTTCCTTACCATCATTCTCACGAAAGATATTAAAAAGATGAAGCGTATGAGACAAACTCAATTCCATTTTTTGTAGTTTTCTTTTATAAACTAAACTAGTGATAAAACAAGAAACAACAAGATTCAATTGCAAGATCTAAAGATATACCTTCAAGCACTCACCTCCCCGGCAACGGCGCCAGAAAAGAGCTTGATGTCTACTACACAACCTCTTCTTGTAGACGTTGTTGGGCCTCCAAGTGCAGAGGTTTGAAGGACAGTAGCAAATTTCCCTCAAGTGGATGACCTAAGGTTTATCAATCCGTAGGAGGCGTAGGATGAAGATGGTCTCTCTCAAGCAACCCTGCAACCAAATAACAAAGAGTCTCTTGTGTCCCGAACACACCCAATACAATGGTAAATTGTATAGGTGCACTAGTTCGGCGAAGAGATGGTGATACAAGTGCAATATCGATGGTAGATAAAGGTATTTGTAATCTGAAATTATAAAAACAGCAAGGTAACTAATGATAAAAGTGAGCGTAAACGGTATTGCAATGCTAGGAAACAAGGCCCAAGGTTCATACTTTCACTAGTGCAAGTTCTCTCAACAATAATAACATAATTGGATCATATAACTATCCCTCAACATGCAACAAAGAGTCACTCCAAAGTCACTAATAGTGGAGAACAAATGAAGAGATTATGGTAGGGTACGAAACCACCTCAAAGTTATCCTTTTTGATCTTTCTATTCAAGAGTCTGTAGTAAAATAACATAAAGCTATTCTTTCTGTTCGATCTATCATAGATCATACTAGAATAACACCTTAAGACACACATCAACCAAAACCCTAATGTCACCTAGATACTCCATTGTCACCTCAAGTATCCATGGGCATGATTATATGATATGCATCACTCAATCTCATATTCATCTATTCAACCAACACAAAGTACTTCAAAGAGTTCCCCATAGTTTCTATCGGAGAGTCAAGACGAAAACATGTGCCAACCCCGATAGATTCCCAAGGTCACGGAACCCGCAAGTTGATCACCAAAACATACATCAAGTAGATCACGTGAATATCCCGTTGTCACCACAGATAAACACGACAAGACATACATCAAGTGTTCTCAAATCCTTAAAGACTCAATCCGATAAGATAACTTCAAAGGGAAAACTCCATCCATTAGAAGAGAGTAGAGGGGGAGAAGCATCATATGATCCAACTATAATAGCAAAGCTCGTGATACATCAAGATCGTATCACCTCAAGAACACGAGAGAGAGAGAGATCAAACACATAGCTACTGGTACATACCCTTAGCCCCGAGGGTGAACTACTCCCTCCTCGTCATGGAGAGCACCGAGATGATGAAGATGGACACCAGTGAGGGATCCCCCCTCCGACAGGGTGCTGGAACAGGGTCCCGATTGGTTTTTGGTGGCTACAGAGGCTTGCAGCAATGGAACTCCTGATCTATTGTTGTCTTTGGTGTTTTTAGGGTATATGTAGATATATAGGCGAAAGAAGTCGGCCAGGGGACTCTTGAGGGGCCCACGAGACAGGGGGGCACGCCCAGTAGGGGGGGGCACCCTCGTGGCCACCTCGAAGCTTCCTTGGCTTCAACTCCAAGTCTCCTAGATCACGTTCGTTCCAAAAATCATGCTCCCGAAGGTTTCATTCCATTTGGACTCCGTTTGATATTCCTTTTCTTCGAAACACTGAAATCGGCAAGAAAACAACAATATGGGCTGGGCCTCCGGTTAATAGGTTAGTCCCAAAAATAATATAAAAGTGTATAATAAAGCCCATAATCATTCAAAATAGATAATAAAATAGCATGAATGCTTCATAAATTATAGATACGTTGGAGACGTATCAGCCAACTCTCCAAAATATCTACCCACCTAACGGTCATATAATTGAAGGCCATTTATGTCTTATCATGTCAGGCTGCTCCCTAGGCTATAAATAGCCGCCCCTACAACCACTAGCTGGTTGGCTGCTCCTAGAGAAACTGACACTTGTCATTGAGAGCATCCCATACTCCAAGGACTTTGAGCGAAAATCATCAAGTGAGGAAAAACCCAAAACCCAAACCCAAACACCTACAAACCCAAAGTGATTCAGCATCACTGAAGAGATTGTTCCTGTGTGGAACCTATGCTTGTTACCTTGGAGGGCTGTGTATCCTCCAGACGGTTAGGCATCACGGTCTGAGCATCCAAGAGGAATTGTGGATCACCGAGTGACCAAGTCTGTGAAGGTTTGGAAGTCACCTGAAGAGTTACCATGAGTGATTGGGCGAGGTCTATGTGACTTTAGCTCAAGGAGAATACGGTGAGGACTGTGTGCCCGGAACTATGTGTCCTCGGGTTTAAATACCCAACCACTCCAACCAGACGTACAACTGTCACAACAGTTGGAACTGGTCTACCAAATCATTGTCTTCACCAAGCCAACTGGTTCTATTTCCTCAACCCTTTCATTTCCTCATTCATGTGATTGATGAACCTGATCATTACTGTTTGAAGACTTTGAATGAAGACTTTCTCTATTTCCTCAGTCCTAATTCTTCTGTCACATAGTCTTCAGCCTGCTTATCCTGTTTTCACGCTATCTGTACTCTGTGATTGTTTTCATTTCATCATGATGACTATGTTGTTGCTCTGTTATGCTTATACCTGAGTACTTATTCCGCTGCTAGTGTGTCGTTACTTAGGAATTTCTTCACCTACAAATTCCTTAGTGATGAATTTTTAAAAATCACCTATTCACCCCCCTCTAGTTGATATAACGCACTTTTAGTTTGTGCTCGACGTTGCTAGAGGATTTGGGGGAGAATAAGGTGGGAGGAGGTGGGGTGGGCTCGAGGAGATGGAGTAGTGGGGGTTCGGCTGGGGTTGTCTTTTTTTATCTCTGTGTCCGTTCGGGTTAGCTAGCTGCGAGCTCGGAGGTGTTAGCAGAATAAGGGAGAAGTGTTAGCAAAATAAGATTCTTAAGGGTGTTATTAGAATAGACCCATCCTATATATATAGTGTTGGGCTATTATGTTACCAGTAACAGAATATTATTTTGTTACCCCCCGACCCTATAAGGACGCGACGCGTCCCCGACCCGACCCGGCCCCAAGCTAACCCGCTTCCTACCGCCGGAGGGAGCCATCGCGGGCGAGCGAGCGACGGCGTCAGCCGGAGCAAGGTAGCCCGCGGCGCCGTGACCCGCCCGACGGCGAGTTTGCACCAACCACCCCAACCCCCTCCCCCGATCCCCACCCACCACTGCCCCGACGCGCCGCCATTGAGCCATCCCACCGGCCCGACCGCCGCCACCATCGCTTGCCTCATCGGGCGTCGGAGCCTCCCCGCCCACCTCCCCGCCGTCGAGCGTC
>NC_041381.1:429555954-429599962 GCF_002162155.2 Triticum dicoccoides
GGAGCCTCCCCACCCACCTCCCCGCCATTGGGCACCGGAGCCTCCCCGCGCACCTCCCCGCCGCTGGGTGCCAGAGCCTCCCTACGCACCTCCCTCCGTCTGGTGTCGGAGCTTCCCCGCGCGCCTCCCCGTCGCCTGGTGCCGGAGATTCGCCTGGGCCGTGATCCATGCCTCCTGCCTCCACCCCTCGCCGGACCTCGTCGATAGAGCTCCACCACAAGCAGCCGTTGTCTCCCCACAACAATGGCTCCGCCTTCCAAATTTTTGCCAATACGCCGCCAACGAGAGGAAGAAGAAGTCAGATGCAACAAGATGCAGGTGATGTCTGGTTCCCACACAAAGTACTAGCCACACCAAGTTTTTCAGATCTGGGTTTGAATGAAGATAGTTACCACGTTTGTGTCAGTTATCAGTTCATCAGTTCATCAGTGCTGCTATGCTCTACCTACATGTTACACTATTAGGTTCATCAGTACTACATGTGTGTTGCATCAGTGTCACATGTTCCTATGATGCTGAAGCTGTCAGTACATTGCAAATGCTTGCATCAGTTCATTACACCCCTCCACTTGATGCACAATTAGGATGTCGAGGTTACTGTCAGTACCTCTAATATGGTAGCTTCAGTTCAAGTAAAAAAACTTAAACTTAGGCATCAGTCCAAGTAGCTAGTACTAAGGTTCAGCTACCACTGAAAGTTGTATGTTGTTATTTCTAAGAGTATGTAGTTGCGGCAGTTCAAACGAGTAAAAAGGCTGTTGTTGAAAAAAATATACAATTGTTACACAGTAAGTTCAATGATACAGAAACTATAAGTACTTGTAATGTAGATGCATAAGTTCTAGATGTAAAAATAAGAGAAGTCATCCATTCATGTTTATATATATCCACATTGTTTGAAAGTTCAATGTTCAGTTTGCAAGCAGTGCACAGTTATAGAGAAAAAGCAAAAAAAAAACTGTACATAGCAGATGCATCAGTGCTAAAAACTTTACATCAGTACATCAGTTATTAACATGTCCATACATCAGTTCGACTGGAACTACGCCAGATTACAAAAAGGGCCAAGTTCAACTTGTACATTACGTTCAGTACATGACATGTTACCCATATCATGCACACGAGAAAATGCAGAAAAGATTAATCCCAAAACTGTTTAATGTCATTGCAGAAACAAGCAAGGCGGCACACGCATGGAGGGTTTGATGAGCCAGGCAGATACGAGGCACCGCCTCGTTGGGTAACACCAGAAATAGCACCTCGATACTTCAACAATACAAGCAGATTTCAAGCTACACTAGAATCATCAGAAGCACGGTCTAGTTCTTCTCTATAGAAAACACCAATTGTTGGGTATACAAGCTTTGCCACTGCTGGGGTGCAACAACGTCTGCAATGTCCCCAGAAACAAATATTTTCCTTCCCTAACACATGCAGAAAGGCAAGGACACCCAGGCTTCCCCCAGTTGCTCCATCAACAGCAATCATTCGTGCTGCAAAAGCGGTTGTGATGGGAAGACCAGGCGAAAGAGATAGGAATGTTCACCACTCTAGCAGGGTGTAGAGTACAAGATATGAGCCATATAGACATGAGCAACCTCACAACAAATCTTAGGCAAGACAGCCGTACAATGAGAGACGGAGAGCTTCATCAACATTGCTCCCTCCAAGAGATGCATTGTTGCATGTGCCTAGGGTGACACCTCCCGCGCCCATACATGAGGGTGAACAACAAACACTGGATGCAACACAAAGCTATACACATGTAAGTATCCATTAAGAAAAAAAAACATACAAGCACAGTCCACACCCTAGTACTGTGATAATCCCATCTAACATTTTCATCACTGTGTTTCTGTTTGCTCACTGTTGCGTGCAGCCACCTAACATTGAAGCTTACATTCTGCGAAGGCTAGAGATGTTCTTTGAAACTTCCGAAGAAGCAAAGAACTTCTACAACGTCTATGCAAAGCACGCGGGTTTTGCTATCAGGGAAGGACCCAAGGTTGAGAACAGAATCTACCTTTATTGCACGTGCTATGGAGTCTATGAATCGAAGGTTTCAGAAGCAAATAGACAGCGGAACAAGACAACAGCCAGGACTATTTGCATGGCTAAAATGAGGATGAAGAAGGAAAATTATGGAACACTTGTCATAAAAGAGTTAATCTGGGAACACAACCACATGCTACAGCTCACCCTAGAAATGCTTGTCTTTTTTGCACTCCCACAAAAACTTTGACAAGATGATCTTGGAGTACGTCAAGTACCTGCAATTCAAAAGCATTGAACACGCGCAAATCATGAGCATACTGGGTAGCGATGACCCCGGTAGCTACTTCCTCGAAATGAATGCCAAAGACCTAACTAACATGTAAGTACAAACTTGTTATCCTCCAAAAAAAAACCTCCGTCCTTTTTGAACTGCCAGTACAAATATATTACGCAACGCATTACCTGATGCCAGTTCAACATGCATTTTTGCATTGACTATTCACTTTTAATATGCAGCAAAGCAAAGAATTCAAGGATGGATGACGTGGACGATGTCCTGAAGACTGTAAACTTTTTTAGGGAGATGAAAGCAATAAACAGGGAATTCTTCTGCGACATGCAACTTGATGAGTCCGACAGAGTGAAGAACATATTCTGGGCGAACGCGAGCTGCCGAGGGGCATATCAAGACTTTGGTGAATGCGTGACGTTTGACACCATGTATAATACCAACAAATACCATATGCCACTTGGAGTGTTTGTGGGTACTAACAACCACTTTTAGACTACAATCTTTGCTTTTGCCTTGATAAGAGATGAGGATGCAGATTCATTCAGATGACTTTTCAAAACATTTTTAAAATGCATGAGAGGGAAGGCTCCTACATGCATCCTCACAGGTAAAACCGCAAAAAAAACTAACCCTAAACCCACACCCCCCTGAAAAAAGGAAAATAACACAGTAAAAATGTTCTGTCAGTTCTGTTTGTATATATGCACAACCATCTGCTGACCACCCGAGTCTATTTTCTCATTACCAGACCAGTGTCCGGCAATGGCTTTGGCGATCCCAGATGTTTTCAAGAACACATTACATAAGCTATGCCGCTGGCACATTATGAAGAAGTATAGGGAACACCTCGCATACCTGTATGACCTCCACAAAACCTTTAAGGATGAATTCACAGCAATCCTCAACTGGCCCCTCATGCCAACTGAGTTTTAGACTGCCTGGAAAGATCTCATGGATAGGTACAACATCCATGATGATGCCACGATCGTGGCAATGTGGAACGAGCGCGAGAAATGGATATCAGCTTACTTCAAAGTAATTTTCTGTGCTAGAATGACATCGACACAACGGAGTGAGAGCATGAACTATGTGTTGAAGAAGAACTACGTATGTGAGAGACAAAACCTGCGCTGGTTTGTCAACTAGCTAAACACCTGCATCAAAACCAGGAGGCAGACAGAAAACCAGGAGACAATGGGTAACCTTATATAGCTCTATCACCTATCGTAAGACAAATAATGTGCTTGCTAAAGTAATTCTTTCTTAGTTAGACAAGTTTTTGCTGCAAGAAAACTAATAATTTGTTCAACACTCTTGCTTGCGCAGAAAAAAACAAACACGCTGACCCTCTATGGGTTCGACACTCAGATGGCAAAACTTTAATCACGAGCTTTGTATAGCGAGATCAGAAAAAGGCTAAAGCTGAGCACCCTCTTCAGGGTGACGGACACGGAAGAGCCCACAAAGTACCTTGTGCGCTACAACAAATCACAAACATCGTCTGGGTGGTCTCAGCACGCGTTCCAGGTGGTTGCCGACCCCGTGGAAGAAATATACAACTGCGAGTGCAAGCTCTGGGACCACACATGTGAGGACTAAAAAAAATGTTACACACTATACTACTTATTTTTGCAAAAGTTTTTGTTCGAATGAAATGACAGAAAACATGCACCTCTTCCAAAAAAAAACAGGTATTTTCTGCGTGCATGTCCTATGCATGATGCACACAATTAAGGCTAAGAGCGTTCCAGAAAAATACATCCTCAGGAGATACACCAAACGCCCGAACATCCACCCAAGCTTCAACATAAATGACTTAAGGACAACAGCGTCAAACAAGACCTCCCAATACTGCATTGAAAGCGCTCTGCTATAGCAGGTTTTGAGAGTGCACAGGAAAAGCTTGAGAAGCCAAGACCAAATGGCGAGGTCACGGGTTGTCATGGAAAAACTTGAAGAAGAACTCGACGACATGCATTCTTCTGAAAATGGAGGTGTCGTGGACAACGAAGAAGAAAAACTTGAGCAGGATATCTCTACAATCTTATCCGAGATGAACCATATGGGAGGTATTGACCCATACGACAACGAGGAGGAGGAGCAACAACAATCAGAGCTTCTCCATGTGCACACTCAAGAGCAGCAACATGCTCATATGCAAGATCATGAACTTGACGGTGCTCTAGGCGAACAACATGACAAGAGGATATCCTACCACCACCACCAACAACAAAGGGTAATTAAACCACCCATATTCTCATGCACAAAGGGGAGGAAGAGTAAGACGCAGGCAGCGAAAGCAGCAAAAGCAGCATCCAAAAAGCCGCCACGCCCCATCAAACGCGTGGAATACGACCCGGACGAGAAACCTCTCGGGGTAAGGGCATGCGGATTCTGCAACTGGGTGACCAATCACAATTACCGCACATGCCCACACCGCACAGATGCCATTGCCAACAAGCAAAAGCCGTAGAAGCAGTTTGGAGCTGCCCAGGTCTCTACCAATGGAGACAACACACGTAGCAGCTACACTTGCAGCAAGTGTGGGGGGACTGATGGACATAATGCCCACAAATGCAAAGTGGGCAAGGAGGTCGATGGCGCTGAACAGAAACAGGGCAAGGTCCAGAGTTCCAAAAAATCAAATGAAGAGGATGAAGAAGAAGAGTTTGATGAGAATGATGACCAATCAGACGAAGACAATGAAGATGACAGTATTGGGGACGAGGAAACCGAAACTGACGATGAGCCTGTCAAGGCTCAACCAGGAAAGGGTGCATGCAAGGGACAACATTCGGGGCCAGTTAGGAGGAACTCAAGACTGAAGAATCCATAGTGGTTATGGTGCTGCGTCAACTAAAAAATAAGCTTGTAGTCTTAGTTGCCTCTATACACAATGAGGAAACATTTGAGAAACACTATCGTTAGCAAAACTTATTTAGCTTTATCATCGATTTCTCAATCAGTACTATAGTTAAGATATAATTTGTGATTTGTGCCCGCTGGACCAGTGACATTATTATGTAAACGATTTGATAATCCTTTTGAATGCAGTCACAAATATATTTGAAAAAACTTATCTGGATTTATGTAACACCAACATTACTGTCAACCAGTCACTCAGCAAAAATATGTTAAGGAAAATTTATACCCTGACACACATCAGTACTGATAATCCTCAAAAAACATCGTTTCAAAAAACAAGCTATGTCTGGTTCTGCCAGTCCTAGTTCAGAAAGTCCATCAGTATAGAATAGTAATTACCTATAGCAAATGCAAATATAATGCACCTGTACTGATGAAAAACTAATTTATCTGTAAAAATACTTTCAAAGATTATGTTCATATAAACAATCCTTTCAAAAAAAACAAAAAATGTTTTAAAAAAGATTAGCATGACACACACAGTCCGACTGGTATTTGGTAAGTTCAACTACACTTCAATCACCAGTCCAAGTAACACAATAGAGAAGTACAAACCTCCATCATCACCAACCCCGACACGTGCAAGTGGGATAAGAAGATGATAAGTACGGCTTGACAACATGGATCAGTGCGACAGTAAAATGCCATCGTCACCGACCCTGAGATGAGCGTAGTGGGATAAAGCAACTGATAAGTACAACTTGACAAGACTACCCAGTTCAACTAGATTAATACCCTGGCAAAGAAATTGGCTTGGAATGTTGGTTCTTCCAGGCCACCGCCCGCTCCACACACTGGGCGGTTGCCACAAGGGACTGCAAACAACGACCCCACGACCACTACACAAAAGTCCCCGACGAACCGCCTCCCTCACATCCTCGACCACGCCATGGAAATAACCCATTGTCTTCCATCTCTGCCTCATTCCAAGAACCACCATCGCCGCTTCCGTCTCCACCACACACAACCCAGAAACTTCTCTCTCCCAAGCCCACATTCGCCGAAAGAGGGCAATGGCGGATGAACCGTCCGCCAAGCGTCATCATGGCAAGACGTCCAACAAGAGCTGCAACCTTGATGATGTTCACGTCCCCGGTGAGAAGCGCGCGTACACCAAAACACTCACAGGGGTTGAGCTCCACGGCAATGAGACGCTGGAGATCGTCTACACCAGCGAACCAGACAAGGCCGACGAGATGATCTCCATGCTCTGGAGGAAGGCTGGCGGCTCTCATCGTAAGATCGTCAGCCTTGGTGTGCAGTACACCAAGGAAGACGAACCTCCCCAGATGGCAGCAGTCCTGCGGTTGTGCATGGAGGAACTCTGCCTGGTGTACCACATCGCAGCGGCCATGAAATGGTGACCCATCATGCTCATTTGCCATGTTTGTTCATCTGTTTGATTAGTACTCTATCCTGAAAATTTCATCAAACTTGTTTCCCAACTACATGTACTAGTGTGGTTTGTGAAAGTGGATGCACTACTGCATTTTCTCAAGTACATACACCATAAATGTATTTTTGAACCTGAAGCACTAGATTACTATTTGAAAAAATCTTGTAGAAGATTAATTTCTGAAATTGATGTACTAGTGCAGTATCTGATCTTGATCCGATTGTGTAGTTTCTATACTCAATGTATTAAAAAGATGTTTCTGAACTTGATGTAGTGAAGTAGTATCTGAATTTGGTCTAATGTTATTTTCATAAGCAAAAAAACTAAGAACTTGCTGAAGCATTGGTTTGTGTTGTCCTCTTCAACAAAATTAAATAAACTAGTACTAAAGCAACACATACAACATTGCCTCAAACTATGTATAATCCAAAAAAAAATAACATGACATACTTGAATTTAATTTCAGAACTTTGTTTACTAATTTCTGAAGTACATTCATCCTTTAGTTATGCTATATAAGCATCTACTTCATGGATTCATCGCTTGTAAAACAAAAACAAAAACAAAAATGAAGAATTCAAACATCAAAGTAACACTAATCTTCAAAATGTCTCTCCCCTTGCAGGCCCAAGCGCCTCAACGAGATGCTGAAGCATGAGAAGTTGTTCACATTTGTCGGTTTCAGCATTGAAGGCCACAAAGAGAAGATGGATATGTCTAGCCTTCCAACGATCAACTACAACAAGTACATCGACATTTAGCGCTTCTGGAGAGTTCCATACACCGAAAAAGAGTACGACTCCTTGAATGATGTTGCAGCCAGTGTCCTCCACCCATTCTACAAAGGCATGAAGAAGAACATCGACACGCAGGAAGACCACAAACTGTGGGGGATCAGCCTACTGCCAGACAAGCTCATCGAGTACGCAGGAAAAGATGTGTACGCCACGTACAAGTCATCAAACATGATCAACAACATCACAAATGGTTGGGAAACTGCAAAAGCATGGGAGGCTGACCACTACTACGACCGCCCCTTTTAGGGATGAAGATACATGAAAGCCTGCCTATGTTTTGATTCCGCTTGTGCTTGCATTTTATCTTGTTGTTTCAAATTTGTAGTTTGCTTGTGTTGGGTTGAACCAGTATGATTATGGCGTGCTTGTCATGGTTGAACAAGTTTACTTATGTCATCAAGTACATTGTTTTGCTTATCTCATTATATAAGTTTGGTAGCTTCGTATTTTGTTAATCCATCATTTCAAATTCAAAGTAGCTTCTCAATGGAACTTTGTGGCTGCTCTAAATTACTAGTTATGAAGCAACTAATCACACAATGTTGCTCAATGTGTAGTTTCGATTCAGTATTGTATAGAAAACATAATGTTGAAAACAATCAGTACAATTTGAGTTGCTTAACAATGCTTCAAAAGTTGAAGCAGAAATTCTTAGTACTTCATGTACTCTTCTCATTCATATGTAGCTGCTAGAAAATTAACAAGTACTACAAACAGAAAAAGTTAAGAAGCATGAGCACACACTTATGTTGGTCACTTGCAAACTAAGAATGACAGTACTAGTACACTTGATCGGACAGTACATATTTACTACAATAAAAAGTACAAAGAAGCATCAGTTCGTAACCCCCCCCCCCAAAAATGTCAGACTAAGAACATAAGTGCTAATATGAATGGACTATCAGTACAACTTAGTCTACACGCAAGTACCATAGTGCTGAAAATGATACCAGAAGACCCTTGAGAATAATCACAAAAACAAGGCACAAAACTTCAAATGAAAAATAACACTTCCACAGAACTAGAACAAAAAATATCAGTCCAAGTTACTGGTGGAGTCAAGTACTAGATTCAAACCAAAAACAGTAAAAATTGACCACCCAAGGAAAGGCAGGCCCTGACGCTGCTAGATACTTCAACTCGAGCCCACGGCGGAACCATCGGCGAATCCCTAGTAATCCTCACACCATAGGGCCAGCCGACTAGGGCCCACAGGTCATGAGAGAGAGCGAACGCCATGTATAAGTGCTCGGGTAAGTATTCAGAGGAGTTCGACCAGTAGGACTCGGCCGTGCTTATAAACAGGTCGAGAGCCTCCTCCCTTAGTGAGGTGGGACTAAACCTAGAGCACACACACATCTAGCAGTCCCCAAAACTCTCGTGCGGGCCATTTGGGAGGGAAACCGGCCCAATAGCCTCCGTCGTCTACAAACACCCCACCAATAAGGCCAGTTAAACAAAGCAGAGCACGGGGCAAAAGAAATATAAACTACAAAAAAGAGTTCCAAAACTGAAAATATAAAAGTTCAACTACTGGTTCGCAGGCAATAATTTTAAAATATGAAAAATAAAAATAAAATAATTTTAGCTCTACACCACGGATGATAAGAAAAAGGAAAAAATATGATACAAAAACAACAAAACTCTAAAAAGCAGAAACTTAATAGCCTATCTGTTAAATGTACATAATTTAAAACACCGAATTAAATATTACTTTCAAGTTCACCTACTAAAATGCAAGAAGTTCAAATAGATTTTCTTTGTCATTTCTGCTAAATTTCTAATTTACGTAAAATCTGACAAGTTCAACTATTAAAATGTAAGAAATTCAAATAGATTTTCTTTATCAATTCTGCTAAATTTCTTATTTATATAAAGTCTGTCAACACCTCAACGAATGATTTTGCTGTAAATAATCTGAATCCCCCCCCAAACTCAGTTCAAACATACATATGACATTAGTTCTAAAAAATCAGGAACAGTCAGGCCACTCACAACACTGTGACACCAAATTTCAAAACCGTACGCTGTATGAAATTACAATTCAGTTCACACAGCACTAAACCATAAGTGCACTAAAAAGAGAATACAAAAACTATAAAAGGCCTAACTTAGGTTCGGACAGATGAAAATAAAATAAGTCCCAGTTTTGAGCAACAACTTCCAGGGCACTGAAAAATGTTTTGAGATCAACTAGTGTATAAGACTTTAGTGGAAAAAGAAGATATAACCTCCACACAAAAAAATCATAAAAGCATACATCACTTAAACAATGCAAAATGCCATCATCACCACCCATGAGACATGCAAGTGGGATAAGCAGTTGATAAGTAAAGCTTGACAAGACTGCTCAGTTCGACAGTAAAAACCCTTGACTTGGACGGTTTGTTCTTCCAGGCCACCACCCGCGCCACCCACTAGGTGGTTGCCACAAGGGAGTGCAAACGGTGACCCCCACGACCACTACATCCACGTCCCCGATGAACCGCCTCCCACACATCCCCATCGACGCGCTGAAAAAATAACCCATTGTCATCCATCTCTACCTCATTCCCAGAACCACCATTGCCGCTTCCATCTCCACTGCAGACAAACCACAAACTTCTCTCTCCCAAGCCCACAGTCGTCAAGGAGGGCGATGGGGGAGGAACCGTCCGCCAAGCGTCATCATGGCGAGACTTCCAACAAGAGCAGCAACCTCGACGACGTTCACGTCCCAGACGAGAAGCACGCGTACACCAGAACGCTCACAGGGGTTGAGCTCCACGGCAAGGAGACACTGGAGATCGTCTGCACCAGCGAACCAGACAAGGCCGATGAAATGATGAGCATGCTAAGGATGAAGGGCTGCGGCTTGTATCCGAGCTTCATCGGAGTTGATGTGGAGTACACCAGCGAAGATGAACCTCCCCAGATGGTAGCAGTCCTGCAGTTATGCATCGAGGAACTCTGCTTGGTGTACCACATCGCAGCGACCACAAAATGGTAACCCATACTACTGTTCATTCATCTGTTGTACTAGTACTACTCCCTAAAAATTTCATTAAACTCGTTTCCCAACTAGATGAACTACTATAGTTTGTGAAGTGGATGCACGAGTACATGTTTATCAAGTGACATGCATTCCTGGAATTGTGAAGTGGACTGTTTCACCAGAATAGCATCTGAAACTGATGCACTAGATTAGCATCTGAAAGATGTTTCACCAAATTAATTTATGAACTTGATGTACTAGCATAGATTCTGATCTTGATGCACTAGTATAGTTTATATAGGAGGAGAAATTGTACACATTTGCCGGTTTCAGCATTGAAGGTGACTAGAAGATGTTGAACAAGTGTGGTTTGGAGATCAACCCCAACAACTTCATCGACATGCAATGCAAGTGGAAAGTTCCAACCACAAACAAATTCTATGACTCCTTGGTCGATGTTGCAACCAACATCGTCCACCCGTTCTACAAAGGCATGAAGAAGAACAACGACAAGCAGGAAGACCACAAACTGTGGGGGATTAACCCGCTGCCAGATAAGCTCATCGAGTATACAGGAAAATATGCGTATGCCACGTACAAGTCATGGAAGATAATCGACAACATCGTGACAAGTTGGGATATTTCAAAAGAGCAGGAGGCTGGCCCCTACTACCACTGCAACTTCATGGGATGAAGAGGCATGAAAGTCCGCCATCGTGTTGCTCACGCTTCTGCTTGTCCTTAGTCTTATTGTTTCAGATTTGTAGTTTGCTTTCGTTAAGTTGAACCAGCTTCCTTATGTCATGTGTGTCACGGTTTGAACAAGTTTGCCTATGTCTATCAAGTACATCGTTTGCTTATGTCGTTCAACAAGTTTGCTAGCTTCCTATTTTGTTTATCCATCATTTGAAGTTGAAGTAGGTTGCAAATGAAACTTGATGGCTGCTATGCAGCACTAGTCATGGAGCAACAAATCACACATGCATATTTTCACAAAAAAACAGTGGCAGACTAACTAAGGACAACAACAAATAGTAGCCTTGGACGCTCAGTACAGCTTAGACATGTACGGTAGTATTATCCCACTACAATTCAATTTTTAGTTTCAGAAGAACACTAAAATACTAAGTTTCAGCTGAGGACAACATTCAGTACTAACAACATCATGCTAATAGTAGTTCGAAAATTACTAAGTACTGCAACAGGAAAAGCAAAGAACCATCAATATGTATTTCCTAGTCAATAGCATGCTAGGATTGAAAGTACTGGTACACTTGAACACACAGTACATTCATTCTACAAAAATAAAAAGGAACGAGAAGCTTCAGTTCGCATTCCCTAACACAGTGACACACTAAGAATAACAGTAATAGTAAAATCGAAATCTCTGTACAACTTAGTCTATACAACAAGTACTATGATGATACCAAATATTGCCTTGAGAAGAACCACAACCTAGAAAAAAGAAGGCCAAAACTAAATAAAAAAGATATCAGTTCGACGAGAAAAATCTCAAGAAAGACAACAGAAGCATCAGCCCACATTGACCAGTGAGGTACGAGCTTCAAACAACACAAAAAATGATCAAAGTACTAGCACAATTGAAATCTCAATACAACTTACTTTATTCGGTAAGTGATGATACCATTTAATGCCTTGAGAAAGAAGGCCAAGACTCAACCAAATAGATTACAGTTTCAACCAAGGACAAAAATTCACAAAAACAAACAACAAAAGCATCAGTCCACATTAACTAGTGAAGTAGTTATGAACTTAATAGGGCTATCTGTTAAATGTAGCTAATTTAAACCAGTGCTTTAACTTTTACCATGAAGTTCAAGTACTAAAATTCAAGAAGTTCAAACAAAAATTTGGCTCCCAAATTTTGCTAAATTTCTTATACCTACATAAAATATGGCTAGAGATCACGTAGCAACTTCGTCATAAATAATTTCAATACGAAAAAAACTTTAGTTCTAATACATTATATAACATCAGTTCTACATAACAAGTAAGTGTCACTCCACTCACGCTAGATCCATAAGTGCTATTATGACACCAAATTTCAAAAGCCTTACACTGAATGAGATTACAATTCAGTACTAACAGAACTATATCATAAGTACAAGAAATGAGGGTACAGAAACTATAAAGGTCCAACTTAGGTTGGATCAGATGAAAATAAAATAAATCTCACTTTTCAGCAACAACTCGTAATGCACTTGAAAAAAAGGTGTTTTAAGTTCAACTAGTGTATAAGACTTCAGTACAAAAAATAAAATTTAAACAAAACGAATTCCCGATGAAACATACACAAGTGAAACAACTATTCAACCACCCTATCATCATGGAAAAAAAGTTTGTTAAACATTGTGCCACACTTAAACACAACACAAAATATACCAGTTATTACATAGTACTTGACAAGACATCCAAACAGTACAAACAAAGCCTACAATGCTTTCAAGAGATATATCACACAACTATCCCATTCACTATGCAAATGATGACCATTTCTTCTATGCACCAGGAGCCAAAGCCTGAACCTCCTTGGGAGCTCCGTTACCATAGGATGGTTATTCCGGTTGAACACAACTCCATACAGACCCTCAGCGTTCCAATCAACAAAACGAGGCTGCAAAACAATAAAAAATTATCAAAAATCATGACACATAAAAAAGAATACACAATAAGCCAAACACAGAAAGTGAAAAGCTCAACTAGAACCCACGTCATTATTTTGAATGTGCTCAACGATCTTTTCACCATCATAGGATCCCGCATACTTCAGAGTATAATTGCCACATTCATTCGACCCTTGAAGTGGAACCTTGACAAACGTTGGTTTCTTTGCAAAAACCTCCCATTTGGGTTGCTTGCTCGCATTGTACCGAGCATGACCATACACAACCTTCATTACTTGGACCAATCTGGAGATCTGTAAAAAAAAGAAAACAAACCACACATTTTCAGGTCTCAGAAAAGCAGAAACAAAGATGCGGAAAAATTAATCCAGTATAGATAATAAATGTCACTCACAATCTTCTCGCAGTCTTTATGATAGGTTTTCTTTGAAGGACGATGGTTCTTAGGATAAGGTAAAGAGTCAAGGATGTCAACACTACTTCGGTACCGATTCATGACATATAAGGAAAAGTGGTTCACTTTCCTATCCTTTGCTAAAATCATAGGTTTGAATAGAGGCATCAAGCTGTACAAAACAAATGACCAAAAAAGAGATATTAAATATTCAAAATAAAAACCAGCATGAGAACAAACAAATAAAACCAAAAATCAGCTAGTATAACTCACAAGGCCGGCACTGAGCAAGTCTTCCTCATCTTTAACATAGCTCTTGAAATCTCTCGCTCCACTCTCCACATTAAACTCTTTATCTTCATCACCGTAAAACATACAGTCAAGCACAACCTGCAAAAAGCCAAAAAAGAAATATATACAGGGGGAAAGGATCAACAAGACAAGTATTATTAAAACTCGTAAAACAATAGGCAGTCTTGTTTAACAGAAACAAACGATCTGATTGATTACCGTGATGAAATATGGACTCAGCAATACCCTTCTTCCAAATGCGAAATCAACATTTCTCTTGGGATCTTGCTTCCAATCATCAATGAGGAAGTCCATTACATCACCCTCCATCATTTGCCTAGGTGCAAAAACTTCCGAGATGCGTTCCTAGTGAAGATAGTTATGTTATCATCAGGCTGAGGTATCATTGAGAACACATTCCTGCATGACACACAGGAACAAAAAACAGGGGAAGCAAGATAAGGCATTCATAGCAGTTCAAGTTGTATAGAAAGGAACAGTTCAGGTCATATTTAACTAGCAGTTAGAAACAATAGAAGATAAGAAGAGGAAGCATAATGAGAGGTACTCACTCGGCATACTTCTCACGCCATTCATCACTAAGCAACAGATTATACAACTTGCGAGCCTTGTCCAGGTGAGGGAATTTATGAGGTGGAGCTGCTGCACAGGGGGGCAAAACTTTATAGGAGCTCTGGGTGCACGCTTCGTGCTTGTAACACTTCCAGAATCTAAAGCAGGATCCTTCCTAGCAGCACCAGTTGTACGGGCCACTATTCTAGCAAGGGGGATAAACCCTTGGCAGCAGTGCTCCTGGTAACTCTTCCCATGCCAGCAATCTTGTCAAACGCATCATCATCGCTGTCTATCAATTCCACAATGGGGTTCTTCAGTGTAGAGGGGCTCTCTGCACAAGCAGCCGTAGAACCTTTCAGAGCTCCCAACCGCCCCTTCATAACACCAGATCTTGTATTTTCGAGAGAATGCCCCTGGCTAAAATCAATAGCTACACGCTCGAGCTCTGAGAACTGGCTGCCAAAGATCCTGTAGTCATGCTCACCAAGATCCAGCCACTCACCTGCAAAATTAAAAAGAAAGGACCGCATCAAGGGTAAGTACAAATACATAATTCATGATAGTACTGATAGTCTCCTGGACTAGGGGGTACTCACCATGTCGTCTCCCGATCAGTTAGATTGGGCTGAGGACCCCCATGGCCGTATACTCATGGGCCAGTTCAGACAGCTGATGCATACACAAGGAAGATTCCACAAGACTTGGTGGTCAAGACAAGGACTCCTCCCCACCGGTGTATTCGGCTAGGACTCTTGTTATCCTAGGCCTCTGGTACATTATATAAACCGAGGCCTGGCTAGTTGATAAAGGATTATGACAATCATACAAGCTAGACTTCTAGGGTTTAGCCATTACGATCTCGTGGTAGATCAACTCTTGTAATACTCATATTCATCAAGATCAATCAAGCAGGAAGTAGGGTATTACCTCCATAGAGAGGGCCCAAACCTGGGTAAACATCGTGTCCCCCGCCTCCTGTTACCATCCACCTTAGACGCACAGTTTGGGACCCCCTACCAGAGATCCACCGGTTTTGACACCGACATTGGTGCTTTCATTGATAGTTCCGTTGTGTGATCGGCAAAGGATCGATGACCCATCTGCAGATTAATTGCGACGTCAGCATCTTCGTCACCGGCTCGACTGGTCACCTCGGCTTGACCGAGGACTGTGCCCTTCCTCTGATATTCATGTTTGTATGAGGGCCTCCTTCAACATCAACTCCGATCTCTATCAATATCATGGAGGAATCATCCATGGAGCTTGGGGGCTCAACGTCAACATTGCCCTCGGGCGACCGTGCTGTTTTTCTGGATAGCAAA
The DNA here is from genome assembly GCF_002162155.2 of Triticum dicoccoides. NCBI lineage: Eukaryota > Viridiplantae > Streptophyta > Magnoliopsida > Poales > Poaceae > Triticum > Triticum dicoccoides. Next base: position 429,571,562 of record NC_041381.1, read on the forward strand.
CTTGTATCCGCTGCCACCGCCTCATCAAGTGTCGTTTTAATGATTTCTTTGGTGGAATTGTGCGTAATTGAGTCTACAACAACCCTGGAAAATTTCGTCGAGTTCTGATGGAGGAATCTCTGGCAATCCGCGATATACCGGAGTCTTGTCAAATCTGGATGGGAATCTGGACAAGTTTAGGGCGTGGTCTTCAGATCCCAGCTCGGAGGTCCTTTGGAAGATCCAACCGTTCATCTACTGGGGAATTCCCATATCGACCACCCCTCAAAATTTCAGCTCGATTCGACCGTCCAAACTCCGGGAACCTTCCGATTAGTGCATCACTTTTCGGATATGTTTTCTGTGCGAGAACGAATCCGACCCGAATTCATCTTTTTATGAACGGGATTTCGGACATCCTTTTTGAAGGAAGTTTTGTATGGGGTATTGTGTTTTGTTCCCAAACACATTCCGCTAATTTTAAAGTCTTTTCCAATATGATCTTCACCATCGCGCCGGTGTCAAACCAGCCCGGCAACATTGTTCTACGACTACCGACCTGCGCTAGACACGTCATCGCGTTGTTGAGCCGAGCTCAACTTCTTCGGACCATCATCTTGGCAAGCCGACCCGCACTATTTTCTGTGTGCAGGTAATCGATTTTGACTGCGTTACATGATCACTACTCCGGAGTGTCGAACTCCTTGCTCGGACACCTCGGGCTTGGGGGTTGGGACCTCGGCCATGCCGAGGACTGCGAACCTTGTCGGATCTGTCACAGATCAAGGGGCTTCTTCGCCCCACCACAAGCCCGAATCGCATCATCAACACCGAGCACATTAACCAGCTAAGTCTCTTTCATGCTCAAAGACTTTCTATTTTAAATTTTGTTTGGTTCGACCAAACATCATACTTTTTGGCAAAAAGTTGTTTGTGACAAAATTCCTTGTCAAAACTTTGTTTGTGACACACAAATTCAAATATCCCGTTTATTTGGGGGTGTCCTTTATGAAGCATTTCCTCTTGCATATGATTATACTTGTATGGCTTTGTTCCTTGTTCGTGTATTATGCCACAATATGCACCATATTGACTTAATTGTTCCGCAAGCTTGGTTGCCTTGCTCCTGTGTTTACCCCTACGTTCCTGATTGTTCGGCTAGGGAGTAAAGGGAGCACCTATGTGATCGTCACGATCGGGTCATTCGACCTCAGACCTCAGACTGGGTGAAGCCGAAAGCTAGTGCTCTTATTGTTTTCAATCATGGTCGGCACACAACAGAACTCATGAGTACAAAAAATCTATTGCACAAGTCTCATAATAACAATGAGCAACCGAAGAAAGGTATCGGTGGGGGTACTATTTTCTTTGAAGATGCTTCTTACACTTCGTCAGTAATATAGCATAAGTTCCCTGACCGTGCTTTGTCTGTTACAGCCTTATGGCCTGATTGCCTGGTTATCGCAAACACCGTCGATATTCTCGACAGGTGGAGTACATAACACTTTTCAGACCTTGACTAAAGAGGGAGAAGCCGACGGTTGGTTAAGACGCGTTTAAAGTTCGGGTGGACACATATATGATATAAGTACTTCGGTACATAGAATCATTATACATAACTTTCTTTTACTCAAGTCACTTGGGGGCTCTTAAAATTTATATGAACTGTTTTATAGTAAATGTGTTTTCTTCTTGGTCATTGCAAAGTCTTTTTCTACCGCTCCTTTTTCGACTCGAGTGTATGGTCAATAGCCGGATAGCCTGTCTTCTCTCTAAAAGCCACTCGAGTTTAGTTCGCTAAACTGACCTCGGAGAAGTACTCTGCCTTTGGGATAAGGAGCTTGAAGCCGTAGGCTGACCCGCGGGAAGTCTTGAGATCGGATATGTCATGTTAAAGCACGACAGAAGCACAATTTTTTTTTCCAATTTTCGGATTGGCACCGAACATTTGATCTTGTTCGGACGTCAAGTTTTTACTGATGTTTTTTGGTTTTGCAAGCCTATGGCACTTTTAAACTATTTGTACGTTTCTAGCATAAGTCTCGCAGTGCAACGCTGGACACCTTTAGAGATTCGGCAAAAACATTCTCGGGTATTGCTATATATGCATCGGTTTCGAATTGTCTCTTTGGTCAATAGTTGGGTTGCCCGACTCCTGTGCTTGCCCCCTATGTTCCGCTTTGTTCGGCTAGGTGCGCAAAGGGAGAACCACTGCTATTGTGCTTCCAGCTAGCATGGTTAAGCGCCTAAGTGGAGAAAGCCGAAAACTGTCTGTCACAATAAGCGTAAACTGGTCAGCGATCTGATGACTGTATTAAAATATAAGATCGATAGAGGTCACCCCGTGTTAAATGGCGACATTCATAACATTGGCCGAAGTGTTTATGGCTTGACCTCAATTATCGCCGGACACTAACCGGGGGCTAGTTACTGGCCTCCCAACTTTAAGCTCCTATGACTAAGTGAAAGTTATAAAAGCCCGCATATCTGATTGCTTTGTTTCCGCTAATACAACCGCCTTCGGGCATCAAGACGTCGGCTAAGGGTTGTTTTGTTATTGCGAAAACACCCTGCTGTCGGGGAAACTGATCCACGAACACCTATGGGACCGGCGGACCGAGCCCCTTTCGGTTCGGCGGGGGGCGGAGATCGCACGAAGAGAGGATCGAGGCGAAGCACACGAGCAGTTTACCCAGCTTCGGAGCTCTCCGGAGAGATAACACTCCTACTGCTGCATGTCTGAGTGTATTGAGTTCTTGCTCGGGAGCGCTGCGTGCTACAGTACACACTAGCTGCTAACGAGACCGAGCGTGAGTGTTTTTCTGCCTTCCAACCCCCCTCTACGTTGCACATGGGCCTCCTTTTATATGCTAAAGGGGTCTCCGACAGGTGGCAACGTAGACAAGGGTAAAAATGGAAAAGGAATTGCGGTTGGTATAACTACCTGCACAGTGTATCATACCTAACCCTGACGGCAGGGGACAAAGGCATTAAATGCCCGTCTACGTCGCCCAAATAGTGCAAAAAGGGACCGTCAGGGACGCCACCGCTTGCCATGATGGCAATCTTGTTAGCATCGCTTGCCACCGCGCACCGCTGGCCGCATAGCCTCTTGCCACGTGCGCCTAGAAAGGTCCCAGGGCGACACGTTGGTGGATGTGCTGGAGCGCGGGTACAAAGTGGTAGTTTGCCGCGGCAAGCGCCTTGCCGCGGTCGTTGTCTTGTCGCGTCCGGAAGCTTGTCGCTCACCGGGCCTCGCCGGGACGCGTGGCGCGTCATGGCAAGTTCCTTGAGATGCCTTGGTTGGCCTTCCCGACAAGCTCCTCTTGCCGGGGCCTTGTCTCCTTGGCTTGAATACTTTGTTCTTGAATGGCTCCAAAGGAACCACGGAGGACCTTGGCGGTCACCCGGCAAGCCATGCCGCGGGGTGCTGCAACTGCCGTGCACAAGTTCGGGATACTAGGGTACCCCTACTCTAGTACACCGACAGGAGCCCCCGGGCCTGGGCCACACACGGTGCCGAGCGCTGTCGGGCCAGGCCCAAAACAGGGCACGGGCACGCGCGGCCTGGGTTACGCCGTCTCTCACTCTGTATCCACCGCGCCCTCCTCGAACGGCACGCGTCGAATGCGGCATCGTGGGAGAGATCGTGGGTGGTTTCTTTATTCGGAAAGACGGAACGTCTGCCCCCTCCCTCTTTATAAGCAGGGGAAACAGGGGCAGTTCACCCATCTCGCCGGTTGCTGTTCCAATCTCAAAAATCTCCGCCGCTCCCCCCTTCTTCCCAAAGCTGAAAGAGAGCAGCGCTCCGCCCCCCATCGCCACCGGCACCACCAACACCGTCTATCTCTCTCACCACCTCCGCCATGGCTCCGAAAGCCGGGAAGGTTGTGAAGTCGGTCGAGGCGCAGCGGCTCGCGGTGCTGCGAAAGGAGCGGGCAACCTTCCCCCCTCAGCTCGCCGCGAAGGAGCTGAGGGAGTATTACTACCTCTTCTGGTCGACGGAGACGCGAGCGCATCCGCGCACGAAGGTACTCTCAGCTGACGCTTCAGAACTGGCTCCGAATGGATATCCCTTCTTCCCGTTGTTCTTCTACGGCGGACTCTGCCCGCCTTTCTCTGAGTTTTTCTGTGACATTATGAACACCTATGGGTTCCGCCTCCTTGACTTCACCCCCAACGCCGTTCTGACCATGGCAGTTTTCGCACATCTCTGCGAAAACTTTGTCGGAGTCTATCCAAATGTAGCTCTTTTTCGCCACTTCTTTATGCCCCGAGTTGAGAGAGGGGAGCCTTTATCCGGCGGAATCGCCTGGATCTCGAGAACTGGCAAGAAGGAAGCTTATCTGGAGGGAGAGCTCCGCAGCAAGTGGGATGAATGGAGAGCAGACTGGTGCTGGATTGTCGAGGAGAACCCGCAGCCATTTACCGCCCAGCGCCAAGCCCCAGTAGTGCGCGGCAACAATTGGAGCAATGTGGCCCCGGAAGACGATAGGCTGAAGATTGCCGTCACCCGGATCTTACGCCTCAGGCTTGCCGGGCTCACCGTAGGCGCCGTTGGCGCAGATTTTCTTCGCTGCCGCATCGCCCCCCTGTAGGAGAGGAGGAGACCCGCCTGGGAGTTCCAGAACGCGGTAGATATCATGAGGCTGCGCCCAGGCCTCAACTTCAACTTCACTGTCCTGGAACTGGACGCGATGCTCCTAGAACTGTTCAAGCATGATCCTCAACATCCCGAAGTGTTCAGGTTGCCGAGGGGTGTCGTTCCGCTGTGCAACAACTCCTCGCTCGACCGCATCCGTGTAATGATGCCGCTGTGCGATTCACATGGAATTGTCCCAACTTGGCAAGAGCCTGCAGACGATGTCGTGCAGGAGTTCTTTGACGGCTTGGTAGAAGTGCCTGTCTGCTCCAATGAACAGAAGAGCCTTACTCGCGACACCACCGATGCGGAGATGCAGCGCATCGCCACTAGGCTAGAAGAGGCGGCGGCAGCCGCTGCCGCGGGCGAGTTTGGATTCACCGTGGAGGAGGCAGAGGCAGCAGAGGCGGCAAGCCTTGCCGAGCGAGAGGAGCTTGCCGGCGAGGGAGAGCTTGTCGGGCCTGAAGCTGAGTCGAGCGAGCCCACCGAGGGCGCGAGCGACTCGTTGAAGATTGACTCCTCCTCTTTCTCACCTTCAGACAGCTCGCCGCAAGCGGAGCCCCCAGCTCCACCGAGAAGGCATCTCCGCAAGGCCGTGGACGTAGCGGGGCGGCAGACGGGTCAACAGCCGCCGCGCCGCGCGATGCGCTCCACCGTGGCAAGCACTGTTGCCGCGGGAGCACCTCACGCCGCTGCGGCAACTGGAGCGGGGCCCTCCCGGACCACCGCTTCTGCTCCCGCCAAGCGGCTAAGGGAACCTACTCCTTTGCCTTGTCGCGGCGAAGGTGGGCTGAACTTCGACCTCTCCGCGCTCAGCTCTGACAAGGAAGAGGAAGAGTAAGATTCTTTGCTGTGCTTGTAGTTCTTCAATTCTTGCTGTTTTGTCTTGTATCTGATTTGCTTTACTCCGAACCCGTTCCTTTTCAGGACTCTGGCCCAGAGAGCAGCGAAGAGAGCCAAGGTCCCAGTGATTGTCATCAAGGACGAACCCACTGCGACAGCAGGGGGTGTGTCCGAGACCACCTTGGCGGACCCGGCAACAATTCCCCAAAGCAGCCCCCAGCTCAGCCCCCAGCGTAAGTATATGGTTTACTTCCTGCTGTTAGGCGCGCATGGGTGCTCTTTCTTTGCTGACATCTGACTATTGGTTTTCGTAGGAGCAGAGCAGTCTCACCAGGAGTGCCCGGAAGCCGCTCCCGACATGCCATCTGCTTCGACTATACCGCCAAGGGAGGATTCCCCGGCAAGGGAGCGTTCTCCGGCAAGGGAGAATTTTCCGGCAAGGGACAGTTCTCTGGCAAGGGACAGCACCAGCGACCCCCCGGTGGCGGAGACCACGACTGTAGATCCTAGTACAGGTAATCCTCTTGCTTGAAAACTTCCCTTGGGTTCTTCTTCTTCTGATTTTCTTTCTGAATATTTGCTTGACTTTTCTCCCTTTTCCGGTCGTCAGGTCCATCTGCCACGGAGCCGATGGAAACCGAGGTCGCCGGTGATGAGAACGCGCGCGGCAATACCGTCGACGCCGCTGCCACCGAGGAAGAGGCCGGTGCTGATGATCCCGCCGGCGGAGAGGCCGCCAAAGCTACCGCCGCAGAAGCTGGCGAGGGGTCCGACGATCGCACTGACGGCCCCGAGGCCGCAGGAGCGTCAGGCGCTACGCCGACCGCCGATCCCTCTGCCGCTGCTGCAGCGTCAGGCTCCGAAGAGCCCCAGCCCGGCGCCTATTTGAAGGCCGGCGATGGCGTCTTAATCAAGCTCCCCTAGGCGGCGAGCTCCAGGGCGCCGATCGAAGGAGAAATCTTTGATGAAGAGTTGCTCGCCTCCGCTGGGCTGACACTGGTCGACGCGCCGAGTAGCAGGAGCGGCGAGCCTGAGGAGGAGCAGCTGCTGCGGAAGCTGTTGTCGCTCTACCGCGCCCGACAGGACAAGTTGGTATCCCGAGAAGCGCTTGTCGTGAAGGCGGGAGTGGACATCGAGAAGCGCGCAGAGGAGCTCCGGGGCCTCAACCAGGAAGCTCTCCGGTCCCTGGCAGAGGAGCGGGAGCAACTCGCCGAGGAGCGTAAAGCCTTCCTCCTCGAGAAGGCTGAAGTTGAAGAGCAACAGCGGCTTGCCGCCGAGAAGCTGTCTGCGCAGGAAGGCGAGTTGGTGCAGCGGAAGGTTAACCTTGACAGCCACAAGGAGGAGCTCGCCGCGCGCGAGCAAACATTCGGCGGGGCTCTCAAGGAAGCAGAGGATGCTGCCACAGCTGCCGAGGCCGCCAAGGAGCTGGAGACGAAGGTGGCGCAGCTGGAGGCCGATCTCAAGGTGAGCGGCGAGGAGCTTGCTGCGCTCAAGCGTGAGCACGAGAAGGACGCCTAAACCCTTGGCGAGCTGCAGGGTCGTCTCGCCGAGAGGAGCAAGGAGCTTAGCGCCGCCAAGGACTCCAACACAGATCTTGAGTTGAAGCTGACTACTTTGACCAAGACGCTGGACGGCGCCAGGGACAGGAGGTGGCCTTGAAGGAGAAGATCAAGGCCGACGAGGCGCTGCTGGCGAGTGCTGCTGCCGCCCAGAACACTTTTAGGGAGAATGTGGAGCACTGGACCGAGGGTCTCGTGGATGTTGCCGCAGCCATCGACAGGGAGCTGGCGCAGCTGGGGATGGAGGATCTCGGGTATTCCTCCGATGAGCACCTCCAACCCAGCGCCAAGCTCAGCTTGTTCTTCAAAGGCGTGGCGACGGCCCTCTAGCGACTCCGGGAGAAGATCCCAAAGTAGCTGGCCGACGAGTCGCGCAAGATCTGCGCGGGAGCTCTTCAAAAGGTGCTGGTGAAGGTGGCCTTCCGCAACCCAGGCCTCAACCTCACCAACGTCCTCAGGACCTTGCCGCCGGATGCTGATCTGGAAGCGCTCAAGGCCCTTGTCGCACCCATTGTGGACAAGGTGAGCGGGATCAAGAGGGTTGAGGGTGATCACGTAGATTAGGCCGCCCGTTTTCTCTTTTTCTTGTCGCTGCTGGTCATGTTATGAGAACAATTTGTTAGAGCTGCGACAAGCTATCTTGTAATATGACTCTATTTCGGGTAGCGATTGCTATGTTATTTCCTTTACTTGATTCCTTCCTTTGTATGTTTTTGCCCTATGCTTTTAGGGAACTTGTCGGCGCAGGCACCTTAGCCGCGAGCGCTGAGTGCGGGACGTCAGCAGCCTGTTGGCGGTGCCGCTACCGACAAGAAACCTTGTCGCAACTAGTCGCAGCTCACTTAAGTTGTTGAGTGGACTCGAAACAAAGTAAGGGCGCAACTAGCTATGAGTTGGTTCCTCCGCGCACATGTTTTCCATACAAAGCACGGTCGTTCGAGGAAGATAACTTAAAAATTTAAAATTGATTGCCCAAACTTTAGCAACTTAGCTTTTCTGTCGTTTGCTTCCCGGTAAGGCAAAACTTCCTCGAACGACGCTTGGTCCACACCCTTATCTTCTCCTTTCCCCCCAGCAAACTTGTGGGCGAGGGAACCTTCCTTTCCTTGAGAAAGAGAAAGAAGAGAAAATAAAGATATGGAGCCTTACGGCTCGTTATTGCTTACCGGGGGTAGGCGCTGCACAAAGTGTCAGATAACGCATGCAAAAAAAGTAGAAAGCATGAAATTGACAAGATGTGCGGAGCACATGAGTTTTACTGATGCACGGGGTCTGCACCCGGCTTTGTACAAAGGATTACATGCAACATCGGTAAGACTTGTACGAAAGGTGGTTGCCGGAACAGGTTCCGGCAACCGCGCCCTACGGGTAAAACTTACGAAGATGCTCAATGTTCCAGGAGTTGCTCACCGGAGTGCCATCTTCAGTCTCAAGGCGGACATCGCCAGGCCTAGTGACTCGTTTCACCCGGTAAGGGCCTTCCCACTTCGGCGTCAACTTGTTGGAATTCTTGGCGGACTGAATGTGCCGAAGAACAAGGTCGCCTTCCTCGAGACTTCTGGCATTAACTTTGCGGCTATGGTAGCGACGCAAATCTTGCTGGTATCGAGCAGCTCGTACAGCAGCCTGAAGACGGTCCTCCTCAAGGAGCAGCGCGTCATCTTGTCGCAACTGCTCTTGCTCAAGCTCATCATAAGCGAGCACTCGAGGTGACCCGTATACGAGTTCGGTGGGGAGAACTGCCTCTGCTCCATAGACTAGAGCGAAAGGGGTCTGGCCAGTGGCTCGATTTGGTGTCGTCCTGATCGACCAAAGAACCACCGGCAGCTCCTCAATCCAGTTCTTTCCGCACTTGCGCATCCTGTCGAAACTCCTGGTCTTGAGCCCGCGCAGCACTTCAGCATTCGCCCTCTCCGCTTGACCGTTACTTCTCGGATGAGCAACAAAAGCGAAGCAGACCTTGGCGCCAAGATCTTGGACGTACTGCATGAAGGTGCGGCTCGTGAATTGCGTGCCGTTGTCGGTGATGATCCTGTTAGGGATCCCGAAGCGGCAAACAATCGACCTGAAGAACTTGACTGCTGACTGTGCTGTCACCTTCCTCACTGCTTCCACTTCCGGCCACTTTGTGAACTTGTCGATTGCAACATACAAGTACTCAAAGCCCCCGACAGCTCGGGGAAAGGGGCCGAGGATGTCAAGCCCCCAGACCGAAAATGGCCAGGATAAAGGGATCGTCTGGAGAGCTTGAGCTAGCTGGTGTATCTGCTTGGAATGGAACTGGCACGCTTCACACTTGGTTATTTTATAGTTGCATCCTGGAGGGCTGTCGGCCAAAAGAAACCTTGCCGGAAAGCTTTGCCGGCAAGTGCTCTTGCGCCAATGTGGTGACCACATATGCCTCCATGTATCTCTGCCAACTGTTTTTGTCCGTCTTCCTGGTGAATACACTTCAATTTCACGCCGTTGAGTCTTCTTCTGTACAGCGTGTTGTCGACAAACTGGTACATACTTGACTGCCGGGCTACTCTTTCCGCTTCTTCTTGGTCTTCGGGAAGTTCTCCTGTCTGAAGGAGACGGACAATCTGCTGTGCCCATGCTGGAGCTTGCGGCTCGACAACAAGGACTAAAGGCACATCTGCTGCTGCGGGAACATCCGCTTCTACGGCGAGAACCTGCGGCTCAGCCGGAGCTTGACGTTCCCCGGCAAGCTTGCCGGAGCAAAACTTGTCGGGAGCGTCTGCTTCAACGGAACAAACCCTAGGGCTTGCCGGAGCAGACTGCTCCTCAACACCCTTGGTGTTGATTTTGAGGACCTTCTTGGCGGCGGCTTCGGGGAGCTTTGCCGGAAAATAGTCACCAGAAATCAACTTCCTCTTCTTGCTCTGTCCAGTTGATGGCGTTACAGACGGTTGAGTCAGTTTGAGCACAAAGATCCCTGGTTCCACAGGTAACTTAAGTGCGGCACACTTCGACATGCCATCGGCAATGTCCTTCTGAGCTCTTGGAACATGTTCCATCTGTAGGCCGTCAAAGTGCTCTTCTAGATTTCTCACTTCATCAATGTAAGCTTCCATCAACGGACTCTGATAATTCTTGTTCACTTGGCGGACGACAAGCTGTGAGTCACCCCTGACAATGAGCTTCTTGATCCCAAGGTCTGCTGCGATCCTGAGACCGGCAAGCAAACCTTCATACTCTGCGGTATTGTTCGTTGCTTGCTCCTTGGGAAAGTGCATCTGGACTACGTACTTGAGGTGCTCTCCGGTGGGTGCAACAAGTAGCACGCCCGCACCGGCGCCTTGCAGCGAGAAGGCACCATCAAAGTACATTAGCCACTCTTTGCTTGCTTCCTTGACGGGGATGCTCGTTTTTGGAATTTCTTCATCTTGTGTTGGCGTCCATTCTGCTATGAACTCCGCCAATGCTCTGCTTTGGATAGTTGAAGTGCTCTCAAACTTGAGGCCAAAGCTTGACAGTTCCAGTGCCCACTCGACAATCCTGCCTGTTGCTTCTGGATTTTGCAGTATCCTCTTCAGCGGAAAACGACTGACGACTGTGATCTCATGTGCTTGGAAGTAATGGCGCAGCTTTCTCGAGGCCATGAGAAGGCCGAAAAGCAATTTCTGCACACCAGAGTACCTTGACCTAGCCCCCTGCAGAAGGGAACTGACAAAGTAAACTGGGCGCTGCACCATTCTTTTCTGCATCTTCTCACACGCCTGCGCAGATCCATCTTTGTCGAGACCAGAGCTTGCCGGTGAAGTCCCCTGCTTGTCGCCGGATGCATCTGCCGTGGTTGCTCGCTCATCATCCGCCTCCCTCTCTGCTACTAACGCAGCACTAACCACTTGATTGGTTGCCGCTATATATAGCAGCAACTTCTCTTATGGCTTAGGTGCGACAATTGTTGGAGTGGAGGACAGGTATCTCTTTAAGTCCTGCAGTGCAGCCTCCGCTTCCGGAGTCCATTTCATTGGACCTGCCTTTTTCAAAATTTTGAAAAATGGCAGGGCGCGCTCAGCAGACCTAGAGATAAACCTGCTGAGAGCAGCTACGCAACCGGCAAGTCTTCATACATCCTTGACGCGCTTTGGTGCTTCAATCTGCTCAATGGCCTTGATTTTGTCGGGATTGGCTTCAATTCCACGCTGAGACACAAAGAACCCGAGAAGCTTGCCGGAGGGGACTCCAAACACACACTTCTCGGGGTTAAGCTTGAGGTTGATCTTGCGCAGATTTGCAAAGGTTTCGTCTAAATCTTGAATCAGAGTTGCCTTGTCCTTGCTCTTGACCACTATGCCATCCATGTAGGCTTCCACATTTCTGTGTATTTGTGGCTCAAAAGCGTTATGGACTACCCTTGCAAATGTTGAACCAGCATTCTTTAAACCGAAAGGCATCCGTACGAAACAGTATGTGCCACATGGGGTGATGAATGCGGTCTTCTCCTCATCCTCTTCTGCCATGAAGATCTGATGGTATCCTGAGTATGCATCAAGAAATGAAAGCAAGTCACATCCGGCCGTGGAGTCAACAATCTGGTCGATGCGCGGCAAGGGAAATGGGTCTTTGGGACAAGCTTTATTGACATCAGTAAAGTCGATACAAAGCCTCCATTTCGCGTTTGCCTTGCGCATGACTACAGGGTTGGCCAACCACGTAGGATGGAGCACTCCTCTGACAAGGCCTGCTGCTTCCAATTTCTTGATTTCTTCTGCGATGAATTCTTGGCGTTCCACTGCCTGTTTCCTAACTTTCTGCTTGACGGGCCGCGCATGAGGACAGACGGCAAGATGGTGCTCGATTACTTTCCTGGGAACACCGGGGATGTCAGACGGTTGCCACGCAAATACGTCGACGTTCGCCCGTAGGAAAGCAACGAGCGCGCTTTCCTATTTAGGGTCGAGAGTGGCACTGATGGTGAAGGTACCACCAGTGCCATCCTCCTTGGCGGACACCTTCTTGGTCTCTGGTGGAGCTGCCATTGTCTTCTTACACTTGCCGGTGGAGCTTGATGGTGCGTCCTCGACGGTAGCACAACACTCTGAAGAGGTGCACTTGCCGGAGTGGGCATCAGAACTCTTGCCGGACTTGGTCTTCTTCTTCGCCTCGGGAGCTTCAACGGCAAGTGACTTGCGATCTGTTGCGGCTGCTGCTTCCCGATAGATTCTGTTGGCGCAGATAAGAGCATCCTTCTTGTCGCCAGGGACAGAGATGACACTTATCGGGCCTGGCATCTTCAGCATGTTGTATGCATAGTGAGAGGCTGCCATGAATTTGGCGAGTGCTGGACGACCGAGTATGCCATTGTAAGGCAATGGAAAGTCAGCAACGTCAAAAGTGACCCTCTTAGTTCTGAAGTTCAACTCGCTGCCAAATGTCACCGGCAACGTGATCTTCCCTTCGGCTTGCTCCTTCCCGGATTGATTCCTTGGAATGTGCCGGTCTCTTCGAGCTCGCCATCAGGGATCTGGAGTTTCTGGAGTACCGCGGAGGAGATCAGGTTCAAGCCGGCCCCGCCATCAACTAGCATCTTAGTGACCTTGAGGTTGCGGATAGTTGGTGAAACCAACATCGGCAAGCACCCGACCGCAGTTATGCGATCAGGGTGGTCCTCAATATCAAAGATGATAGGCGTGCTGGACCATTTCAGAGGCTTGCGTGACTCGACGGGTGGTTCTGCCGCATTGACTTCCCGCACCCACTGCTTGAGCTGGCGGTGTGAAGTATGCAGAGAAGCACCGCCATCAACGTACAGGACCTCTGTGGCTTTCTGGAACTCCTGCTCATCGGTCTCGTCATCATCCATATCTTCATCGTCGTCGTAATCTTCATCCTTGTCGCGGCCGCGGGGAGGTCTGTCTCCTTGCCGCCGCTTGGCCTTGCCGCGGCGTCCTCCTCGGCCGGGGCGTTTCTTGCCGGCTCCTCCAGCACCTTCCTGGGCCTTCTCCTTATCGCGTCGCTCGTATTCAGCCTTTTGCTGCTCGATAAGCTGCTCGACCTTCTTGCAGCTCTAGAGGTCATGGCCCTTGGTGCGGTGGATCTTGCAGTACTGCTTGTTGGTGCCGTCCTGCTTGTCGGCGACCGTCACAGCCTGGTAGTTGGTGCCTGCAGCAATCTCCTCACTTGAGCTACCAACTTTGGCTTTCTTGGCGCCACCTCCTTTGCCGGACTGCTCAACGACTAGCACATCTCTGCCTTTCTTCTTCCTGTTGTTCCACCGCCGATTTTTCTTTGTCGGGGCAGCCTCCTCACTATCAGATCCTCCTGCTTCTGTATTCTCTCCGGGGAGTTTCCTCCCTTCCTCAGCACGTGCACACTTGTCGGCCAGGGCATATAGCTCACTGACGTCTCTGATCTTGCACATCGCCATCTCCTCCCGCATCCTACGGTTTCGCATGTTCTGATGGAACGCGCTGATTACCGCGGCAGGGTGGACATCTGGGATGTTGTGCTGTACGCGGCTGAATCTCTGAATGTACTTGCGCAGGGGCTCTCCTTCCTTCTGGGCGAGCAGATGAAGGTCGTTCTCTTGGCCATGAGGCTTGTGGCCGCCTGTAAAGGCGCCGACAAACTGATGGCATAGATCTGCCCAGGAGGATATGGAGTTGTCCGGCAAGTGCATGAGCCAGGATCTGACATTGGGCTTGAGCACCAGCGGGAAGTAGTTGGCCAGGATCTTGTCGTCCCGCCCCCCAGCAGCTTGCACCGCAATGGTGTAGATGCTGAGGAACTTCGATGGATGCGACTTGCCATCGTACTTCTCTGGTACATCTGGCTTGAAATTCTTCGTGCTGGGCCACTGGACTTGCCGCAGCTCACGAGTGAACACAGGGCAACCTACCGCGTACAGCAAGTCGCCTGGTTCCCCTGGTGCATGCATGTCGACAGAGGGCCCAGCGTGCTGGTCCGATTGACGCCGCGCTTCTCTTCGGCGCTCGATGCGAGTTCGAGCGTCTTCTTGTTGTCGTTCGTGAAGAACTTGGCGCTGATCGCGACGAGCTCGTGGATCTGATGATGCGGTGGAGTCGCTGTCGAGGTGGATCCGGCAAGTCAGCGATCTTGGCCTTCGGGGTGGAGAGTGCATGGTGGTTGCACCCCCACCAGTTTCATCGCCATCGGCTCGTGCCTGGCAGTCCTGCCGCGGCAGCGATGTACTCGGCTGCCGCGGAGTGTCGCCGTTGGCGAAGCCGATGAGACTCTGAATGGTGGCCCTCCATTCATCGATCTTGTCTGCCGTTGGAGGGTAATCCAGGAGCAGTTGAGCTCACGCCAAAGCTTCTGCTGGAGTGGTGGGCGGCAGTGGCGAACGGTGCGAGGAGCGGGATATGCTCGGACTTCTAACTATGTTAGAAGGAGCAGTATCCCGTCCAGGCGACCGTGTCTCGCTCGTGCCAGCATGTTGGCGTGCATGCTGGTCTTGAGCACCCCGAGATCCACCAGCTCGATCTTGGTCCAACGAACGTATGGCCCTGCGAATACCATGACGCTGTCGGTCCTGCGCCTCCTGAGATGGGCACGGTGCATGTACGGACGCCGAGGTCTGCGCAGCCTTGTCCTTGGACCTGGCAGCACCGTGGGCTCCCTCGTTGATGCCCGTTCTTCCGCCGGCGTCTACCCCACCACCCGTTTGCTCCGGTGGTGGTGGGATCGACGTGGACGGAACAGCTGCCGCCGAAGCCTTCTTCTTCGGTGGCATGTCGATGAAGAAGATGAAGATCTAGCTCGTGTGAACACCGGATCAGGTTCACACAACCTCGACGCCCCCTACCTGGCGCGCCAAAGATGTCAGGGAAACTGATCCACGAACACCTATGGGACCGGCGGACCGAGCCCCTTTCGGTTTGGCGGGGGGCGGAGATCGCACTAAGAGCGGATCGAGGCAAAGCACACGAGCAGTTTAGCCAGCTTCGGAGCTCTCCGGAGAGATAACACTCCTACTGCTGCATGTCTGAGTGTATTGAGTTCTTGCTCGGGAGCGCTGCGTGCTACAGTACACACTAGCTGCTAACGAGACCGAGCGTGAGTGTTTTTCTGCCTTCCAACCCCCCTCTACGTTGCGCATGGGCCTCCTTTTATATGCTAAAGGGGTCTCCGACAGGTGGCAACGTAGACAAGGGTAAAAATGGAAAAGGAATTGCGGTTGGTACAACTACCTACACAGTGTATCATACCTAACCCTGACGGCAGGGGACAAAGGCATTAAATGCCCGTCTACGTCGCCCAAATAGTGCAAAAAGGGACCGTCAGGGACGCCACCGCTTGCCACGATGGCAATCTTGTCAGCGTCGCTTGCCACCGCGCACCGCTGGCCGCACAGCCTCTTGCCACGCGCGCCTGGAAAGGTCCCAGGGCGACACGTTGGTGGATGTGCTGGAGCGCGGGTACAGAGTGGTAGTTTGCCGCGGCAAGCGCCTTGCCGCGGTCGTTGTCTTGTCGCGTCCTGAAGCTTGTCGCTCACCGGGCCTCGCGCGTGGCGCGTCGCGGCAAGTTCCTTGAGATGCCTTGGTTGGCCTTCCCGGCAAGCTCCTCTTGCCGGGGCCTTGTCTCCTTGGCTTGAATACTTTGTTCTTGAATGGCTCCAAAGGAACCACGGAGGACCTTGGTGGTCACCCGGCAAGCCATGCCGCGGGGTGCTGCAACTGCCCGTGCACAAGTTCGAGATACTAGGGTACCCCTACTCTAGTACACCGACACCTGCGTAGCATCTACAAGGGGGTGTAAGCCGACGATGGGCCACTTTCAAATGATAAACGGTTGCAACGGAGTCCAAATAAACATATCATCAGCATTTGTATTTAATATACAAGAGCCGCCTTCCACAATCATCGTTATAAAGTTATAAAGCCATAAATATGCATCAATTTGACTTAAGATTTTGGCCAAGCCGGGTTGCCTGGCTCCTATGCTTACCCCTACGTTCCCGATTGTTCAGCTAGGCGGTAAAGGGAGCACCACTGTGAAAGTTACTACCTGGTCATCCGAGTTAGTACCTCAGACTAGATGAAGCCGAAAGCTAGCAATCTTAAAGTATCACATTGGTTGGCAAAGACGGAAGTGGAAATTTTGGTTCATTAATACCATAGAGTTCGAGAACTTTCCCCAAACTAAATCCTCAATATTTTTCTCCCGCATTGATCGGAGGTGAGGTTTCATGATCATGCTTAGTATGACAACCCAACAAAAGGAACAGATAGCGGGACTATTTTCTTTGGAAAATGTTTCTTACGTTAAAATGTAATATAACATATCTCTCTGTGTACCTTTGTTTATAAAACCGTATGGCCGGATTGCCTTGTTTTCCATAAATCTTTGCCCTTATAACGGCTTTATAAAGTAGGAAAACACTCCTTGGCTACTGGCCGAAGAGGTTGAAGCCGATGGTCGGGCAACAAAGTTTTGTACAATACAGATTTGAGCATTAATGATGTAGAGTACTTGGATACATAGAATCATTACACATAAATTGTGATTTTACTATGGATATCGATCCTTAATTCGGCCACCCGTGCCCACATTAAGGCTCGAGGGCTATTGGTCTTTGGGCTTGTTATTGTCAAATATTAAAGGGGCACATCGATCCCCTGATTTGGTGTTGCCACCCGACCAGTGTCTCGGGGGCTACTGCGTTGCCTGTTCAATGCAGAAAATTCAAAGTGCTTAGTATTTGGCTTAACCGAACTATGGGCAAACGCGTATTCGGACAACAATAGGTACCATATGGACCTATCCGGCATGAAGCTAATATATTGCGGCAACTTCTCAAGACCCTCTCTCAAGGGCCCGTTCACCGATCACTATTATCTCTAATATATTACACTGTGTTTCGATTCCTACGTATGCTGCCGAGCTAGGAGTTGATCCTGAGGATGATTTTGTGCATCGTCCTGAGTCTCAGGGGCTACTAGGATTAGTGGTTCCATGTTTTCCTTCAGGTGCATCTCGGGTTTTAGACTGACACACACCTTGAGGGCTACTGGATATACATATACTGGCTATATATCTCGGTAGAGAATAAATTGCACAAGTCAAAAATATTAACCAAAAATCAGCCCGCGGTCGGGGTGGTGCACCACCTCGGAGGTATTCCAGCATAAAGCTTGGGCGCCATTGGCTAGCTCTATAGAGGGCATTTCCGGCATTAAGCTCGGCTAAACTCCTTCAACTTTCTTGAACCAAGGTTATCTATGACACCACGGATACAATCCGAAGTTGGAGCTTGGACACAGTCCGGCGTTGGAGCTCAGATACATTCCGTCATTGGAGCTCGGATACATTCTGGCGTTGGAGCTCGGAAGCAGTCCGATGTTGGTGCTTGGCTGCAAAAGATACCTCGAATGTAGTCCGGCGTTGGGGCTCGGATGCAAGAGGACACTGCCGCACGGGAACAACTTCAAACCCGAGGTGTGGCGTAAAAAATGACAAGGCATTGACAAAGGCCGAGAACTTAAAGGGGATCCTTAGATACCCGACGTGTAAACTCTTCGGATTCACCTCGGCTATCCTCAAGATCGAAGACAAGATTTGTTGAACCAATTTTCAAGACCGACGACCGAATATGAAGAACAGTTTGGAAGAATCGAGGATCATCCCCAACTTGAAGACCGGTTCAGGGGGCTACTGACGGTGTCCTGGACTAGGGGGTACTCACCACTTCGTCTCTCGATCAGTTAGATTGGGCCGAGGACCCCCATGGCCGTATACTCATGGGCCAGTTCGGACAGTTGATGCATACACAAGGAAGATTCCACAAGACTTGGTGATAAAGACAAGGACTCCTCCCCACCGGCATATTCGGCTAGGAATCTTGTTATCCTAGGCCTCTGGTACATTTTATAAACCAAGGCCAGGCTAATCGATAGAGGATTATGACAATCATACAAGCTAGACTTCTAGGGATTAGCCATTACGATCTTGTGGTAGATCAACTCTTGTAATACTCATATTCATCAAGATCAATCAAGCAGGAAGTAGGGTATTACCTCCATAGAGAGGGCTCAAACCTGGGTAAACATCATGTCCCCCGCCTCCTATTACCATCGACCTTAGAAGCACAGTTCGGGACCCCCTACCCAAGATTCCCTAGTTTTGACACCGACATTGGTGCTTTCATTGAGAGTTCCATTGTGTGATCGGCAAATGATCGATGGCTTGTCTGCAGATTAACTGCGACATCGGCATCTTCGTCACCGGCTTGACTGGTCACCTCGGCTTGACCGAGTACTGTGCCCTTCCTCCGGTAGTCATGTTCGGACGAGGGCCTTCATCAACATCAACTCCGATCTCTATCAAGATCATGGAGGAATCATCCATGGAGCTCGGGAGCTCGGGGGCTCGCGGAGTGAATCAAGACACTCGAAATGACAGAACCTCAAATTCAGAACAATCAAGCACCAATGCCCACATTCTTCACTAGGCTTCATGGCAGTCGCAAATGACGGCGGATCAAAAGTAGGGAAAAGAAGCTGACAAAAAAACGTAGAGGAAAAATGAATTTAACAAATCATAACGAAATAAAAAAGTGAGCCTCCAAACAATAAAATAAAAGAGGGAAATTGAAAGTCAGAAGTACAAACAAAAATCAGATAATCATAAGTTCTAATTGAGTAAGCAACCCACTACAAAAAATAAATGCTACTCAAGTTTATATCCACCGCCCAAACTTGCAACAAACATATCAGTTCAATTTCCTTGCGACAATAAGTGCAGCTTTAGAAAAATAAGCACACATCATTCATAAGTACAGGGGTAAAAAGCAACCTACTCAAGTTCATTCCCACCTCCCAAACTTGCAAGAAAACATGACAGTTCTAGTTCATGAGTACAATAAGTTCAAGTTCACCTACTTGGTCAAAACCATCAGCCCCTGATCTCGTGAACCACTGTAGCACATTGCCATCAATCTTTCCATCACGGATCTTGGCCTGTTGTACAAAAAGAATAACAACAGTTGGAAAATTGCCAAAATAAGTTATCATCCTATCTATAAAACAAAACACTGACCGTCACCCATCTGGGAACTATCAACTTGTCAGTGTCTCGGTACTTCCGGCGTAGAGAATATAAAACAACATCAGCACTGTCTGAGTTGAGCATGCCAGTGGGGACAAACATTTTAGCAAAATAACCAACATTGGCATCACATTCGTGATTTTGAAAAACTGGCTTGTCACTAGGAAAACACAAAAGATGACATGAAATAAAACTACTACAATAACAACAATAGTCATATCAGAGAAAGAAAAAGAGACGAAAATGATACGGGCAAAATCCCAAACTAACCGTTTGCCACGGTTCGTGCGCAACCTTGTAACAGCGAAGAAAAACAAATCAACCTTAACAACATTAGCACCTTCTGATTGGAGAAAAAGAATAAAAACAATAGTCATAAGGTTGCAGATCAGAAACATCTGGACCTATCCGACGTTAAGCTAATATATTGCAGCAGCAACATCTTCCTCAATCTGCCTGATAATAACATTTGCCCTTTCTTCATATGGCTTGCAGTGAGAGTCTTGCATAGCTTTGAAACGCTTCATGTTGTTCAACAGACGAACCAAGCTCTGAATTAGTTGAGCAGCACCATGACGCATGTCACTAATTAAAATTCTCTCCATCTCAATATAATCCGCTGCTTCCTCAACATTAAATTGATGACCTTCGGGAAGGATACCATTGATACAGCTCATACGCTAAACTGTAGTTGGGACCTTTTGCAGCTCATAACACACATTACTAAAAATATGCTCAACGCGCTCCAACGCAGAAACAACTACATCAATACCAAAACCTTGCCTCTATGAAGTACTAGCCTTACTAGGGCAAGGGGGAACATAACCAGAACCCTCAACACCACGGTCATCTCTCACCTCATCGTGCAGAGATGAAATCTTGGGAACCTGAGACGACGGCATCTCCAGGACTGGCCGTTTATACACTCGGAAAAAGACAACCTCCTCTTGAGTTTTTCACTATGAACAAGGCGAAAAAGAGTTAATTAATCAATGCAACACACAGGGAAAAATAAACATTATATTAACAGATTTAAATCAACAGCACTAGCGATCTTTCACTACCAGTGCCAATTTGTTAGTATTTACAAACACGTCAGTTGAACAAAGATATTTAGTTCAACCACACATAAAACAACAATACTAAAAATCATACCTAAACTTCACAAAGCTTAAGAAAGGAAAAAATATAAACAGGTAACTCTGCAGTACACATGTTCACTCCAGCAAAAATAGCTATACCTAAATAAAAAAAGGTCTACAAGACACGACACACATAAAAATCACCGGAAGCTTCCCAAACACCCAAGTCTTTGGATCTATGTTGCCTTTTTTTTATCAAATCTGCATCAGCTCCACGTGTGATGACTGACCGTGAATTGCTCATAAGTCTTCACCAGAAGGTCGATCAAAATCACAAAGGGGTTAAGCGTCAGTTTGGTTCTATTCTTCACAACATGACCTCTACACACAATGCAGTGAAGAAAAACCACTACTACCTTCATGAAGTGTTTGATCGCACCTGGGCTATTATGTCACATCTCTATGGTGAAGAAGATCTGAAGAAAATGGGCTTCAAGGAAGACTTTGACTGGTCTGCACCTCCACCGAAGAAATTCAAGAAGGTCAAGGTTCCTTCCTTGGTGGCCAGCTCATATTCTTCATCACGCGCCACGGACGAGAATGAAGATTTGGACGACATTGCAGCAGGCCCTACAACGACTCAAGACCCTGACAACGCTGACGCTGCTCCATCATCATGAAATTCTTCAGGGGCGTTAGTCCTCAGTTCAACCCTTTTGGTCATTCGATGACAAAGGGGGAGAAATTTGAGTTAGTCTTCAAGCGGGTCTCCATATATGGGCATTTTTTTGCTAAGTTACAACTCTCGTTCTTCTGATGACTTTGCTGGATCGAGTTGTAATATTAAACTCTATGCTGGCTTGATACTTTTGCTGTGTTCTTATGCATGCTTATTCCTCATTAATGTTAATGCACGCATGCAGAATTACATCAGTCACCATATTCCATCATGCATTTCAAATTCTTCTTATTATATATCAAATGCGTGTATGAATTACAAGATATAGGGGGAGATCTCCATGATTACACTCTTCAAGTGTGCATTGCTTCAAAAGCAAATTCCTCATGATGCACATCTTCAGGGGGAGTTCTTCTATATCTTGCAATCAAATTCCTCAAAGTCATCATTTGCACTTCATATGTTTATCCCCGTTGAAAACTTAACCTATATTGTCATCAATCACCAAAAAGTGGGAGATTATAAGTGCATCTAGTGCCCCTTTGTGATTTTGATGTATTGAAGACTTATAGGTTAAGGGACTGATGCTTTTGTGAGTGTACACAGGTCTATAAGTCTATGAGGAGTTTGATATTTACAGAGAAACTCGACCGCTAAAAATGAAGTTCTTCAACTGAAGACTTTGTAATTCTGAAGACTTTCTGAAGACTTTGAAAGTGAAGAAATTGGTGTGACCTTGAAGACTTGGTATTCATTCGAGGACCATGAAGCGCGAATTTGTTTTCATAGTTTCATTTTCTCTTTCTTGAGTCATAGGAAACACCGTACTGTTAAAGGGGGTCGAGGAAATACTAAGGAAAAATTTCCATGTGAAGCTCAACTCTAATCCTACACATACCAATCCCTTCGAGTGAAGCCATTGGAAATCTCGCACAGTTTAGTCATATTCTTCAGTGACAGAGATGAAGTTCTTCTGGTCTCTGAGGAATTTGTTCTGACTGAAGAGTTAGGAATTCACCAGTGCGGATTGCCTACCAAGTGAGGAACACGATAGCCCTGAGGAATTCAAACTCAAAATTCCGACCGTTGCTATGCTACACGCCAGCTGTCCCAAAATATCTACCCACCTAACGGTCATATCAGACAAGGGCATTTATGTCTTATCATGTCAGGCTGCTCCCTAGGCTATAAAGAGCCGCCCCCTACAACCACTAGTTGGTTGCCTGCTCCGAGAGAAACTGACACTTGTCATTTGAGAGCAACCCATCCTCCGAGGACTTTGAGTGAAAATCATCAAGTGAGGAAATACCAAACCCAAACCTACAAAACCCCAAGTGATTGAGCATCACTGAAGAGATTGATCCTGCGTGGATCCGATGCTTGTTTCCTTTGAAGACTGTGCTTCTTCCAGATGGTTAGGCGTCAAGGTCTAGAGCATCCAAGAGGAATTGTGGATCACCGAGTGACCAAGTTTGTGAAGGTTCGGAAGTCACCTGAAGACTTACCACGAGTGTTGGGCGAGGTTTGTGTGACCTTAGCTCAAGGAGAATACGGTGAGGACTGTGTGTTCGGGACTGGGTGTCCTCGAGTTTAAATACTCAGCCGCTCCAACCAGATGTACAACTGAGACAGCAGTAGGAACTGGTCTACCAAATCATTGTCTTCACTGAGCTTACTGGTTCTATTTCCTCAACTCTTTCATTTCCTCATGTATGTTGCTGTGTGCCTATTCATATCTGTCTGAAGTCTCTGACAGAAGACTTTCTCAATTTCCTCAGCTCTATTTCTTCAGTCTGTCCGTCTTCTTCCCTTGTTATCCTGTGTTTACGCTTCCTGTACTCTGTGTTTGTCTTCATTTCATCATGATGACTATGCTTGTGTTCTGTTATGTTCTTTTCTGAGTACTTATTCCGCTGCAAGTAGTTCTTCATTTAGGAATTTCCTCACCAGCAAATTCCTCAGTGAAGAATTCATAAAAATCGCCTATTCACCCCCCTCTAGTCGATATAACACACTTTCAATTGGTATCAGAGCAAGGTACTCCCTTGTTCTATGTGATTTTGGTTTAACCACCTGGAGTTCTAGTTATGTCGACCGCGGGTATGATCAAGGTCTCCGCTGGGTGTCCTACCTTCAATGGCACAGACCACCCCTACTGGAAGAATAAGATGCGAATGCATCTTGAAGCAATTGACAACGATCTGTGGTACGTTGTGGAAAATGGTGTTCCCTCAGTCACACCTTCTCTGAATGCTGCTGATGTGAAGAGATTCAAGCAACTCGACTCTCAAGAATATCATATGTGGCCATCTGAGCAAAGGGCAGTATGGTAGAGTGAGTGCTTTGGAAACTGCGAAGCTTATCTGGGATAGGCTCTCCAAAGTAAATGAAGGAGTCTCAACTCAACGTGACTCTTGTGTTGACGTTCTTCGCAATCTCTACAACCGCTTCAAAAGACTCGACAATGAAAATGTTTAGCAAACCTTCGATCGCCTCACTGATATCTCAAATGAGCTTCAAGCGCTCGGTGCCACTGACATCACCGACCATGAGGTGGTGAAGAAATTGCTGAGATCACCCGATTCTTCATTTGACACTCTGGCACTGATGATTCAAGAGCGTGCTGATTACAAGTCACTTGATCCCGCTGATATCCTCGAGAGGCTAAATACTCATGAGTTCCAGCTTGCTGAGAAGAGAGATCTCTATGGTCCGAGCTATGGCAAACCACGTGCTCTGAAGGCCAAGACAGTCTCTGAGTCTGAAGAAGAGGACTCTACCAGCAACCTTGGTGATCCTGAAGAACTGAGCTAGGAACTAGCACTGCTCGTGAAGAAATTTCAGAAGTTCTCAAGACGTGGTCGCTTTGGAAAATCCTCAAGGAGCAACGATTCCTCATCTAGTGACTACAAGAAAAGGTTGTGCCACAAATGCAAGAAACCTGGTCACTACATTCAAGATTGTCCTCAGTGGGACAAGGAATTAAAGAAGAAGAAATACAAGGATGATAGTTCTGATGACGCCAAGAAGAAGAAGAATTCTTCAAAGTCTTCATCATCAAAATCCTCAAAGTCTTCATCTCACAAGAAGAGCAGCTCCAAGAAGGCTCGGGCATTCATTGGCAAGGAAATGGATTATGAGGCTGAATCTGAGGATCATGAGGAAGAGGAGGCATCCGAGGAGTCTGAGTCCGGTGTGGCAAGTCTAGCTCTTTCTACCGCATTTGTCAGCAAGTCTATCTTCAACGCTGAAGATAATGGCTACACCAACAATGCTGATGAAGGCAATGATGACTACGCTCCCACCTATTGCTTCATGGCAAAGGGTGCCAAGGTAACTAAATACCCCTCCTCCGAATCTAGTGAGGATGAATCTGATGAAAATCTTAAGCCTAGCTACTCTAAACTTGCTAAGATTGCTGTGAAACAACAAAAGGCTATTGAAAAACTTCAAAACATGCTAGACAAAAGTTTTGATATGTTGGGTGATGAAATGGACCGCACTAAAGACTTAACTAAAAATCTTCAGAGACTTCAGTCTAAGTTTGACAATCTTCCAAGTCATCATAAAACTCTCTTATCTGATCACGAGAAGCTTTCTTATGAATTACTTCAAAGAAAGCAAGATCTTGAGAAGCTAAGAGTGTGTTATGAAGATCTTCAGAAGGAGCGCGATTCATTACTTGCTCAACAACTCAGCGCTACTCAGGAAGAATTTGTTCCTCCATGTTTAAAGTGCATTGAACGTGAATCTGCTAATTCTTCACCTGAATGTTCAAATGCTTCAAATGTTACAAATTCTTCACCTGTCTCTGCTATCACTAATTCCTCATCTGAGGACATTCCTAGTACTACTAATGATGCAGGGCTGAAGGAATTGTACACAACAGGCATGTACAAAAGCCTCAAAGGGCATCAGATTCTTTGTGATGTGCTCAAAAAGCAGATTCTCAACAGAAACCCTAGGAAAGAGGGTATTGCCTTTGAACGGAAACTCAATGCTGATGGAACATATTGGAAACCTGAGCAGTACCCCAAAACCTCATGGGTTGCTGCAAAGGGACCTCCAATCGATCCATCTAGCTTATGTGGCTTTATATGTGAATCTTCTCATTCTTTTGATGAGTCATTTGACTCCAACTATAATCTTCTCATTCTTTTGATGAGTCATTTGACTCCAACTATAATTTGCTAGATATGTTGGTACTAACTGCAGGAACGGTCCCCCTATGAAGAAAATCTGGGTTCCCAAAAGTTATGTTGAAAGTCTTCAGGTAAATGTCCTCATGACACCACCTGTGAAGAACATGAACCCCAGATCAAATTCTTCATATGGACCTAATTCTTCACATGGATCAAATTCCTCAAATGGATCAAAGTCCTCATATGATCATCATCGTGCTAACCCTTCTGTTTCGCAGGGTAGAGCTAAGGGCTATGAATATGCGCATTATTCTTCAAATCATTATGTTCATAAGTCCTCGAAGAATTTCTCTGCTTATTCATATGCTTACCTAACCCCTCTTATGTGAAACGAAGTGGACTGGCTTCTATGCCACCTTTCTATCCTCAGGTACAAAGCTCCCATCATAGGGCGACAAATGTTAGACTTCACCTTCCACTTGAAGATAGAACCAAAACCAGCTGCATGAACCCTAGCCACATGGCGACTCTCAAGCAATTTAGCACAAGCATAATGAACATCACATAGTTATGTTCAATCGTTGTAGGTCACCTTCATCCAAAGCAACTTTCCGGCTTTGCCTCTCACCGGCTTTACCGGACCCATAACTCTAACATGCTGTAAATCAAAATAAAGAAGGCACAACTTAATTAAATGAATATAGAAAACAAAACAAGCATACGATGGCAAGAGAAAAAAGAAAGATTGCACAAGTTCAACTCTTAAAAAATTATCAGTATCACCTCAATTGATGCAAACAATGACTAGCTCTCACATGGCCATACCAGCCCAGACACAATTAAATCATTGCAAGTACAACTAGTAAGTCACATACAGTACACACACGTACCACTTCATATTCATCTTCAGAATTAACTTCGATATCATCTTCTTCAGATACAGGATCTTCAGCTTCGACACGAGCATGCTTCTTCACACCTTTGTTCACCTTCGCAGGAGGAAGTTTACGCTTCTTATTTTGCTTCAACAAAGAGCGCTCTAGAGGAGGAGATGAAGAAGGCTTCTTATTTGTCAAAACTCATGGTCTCCGACGAACAGGAGAGCTACCAAGTGTGCTTCGACCAATCTTCACAGCAACACTATCTGCATCAGCTTTGCTATTACCGGGTTGCGAAGCAGTTTTCACACCGGGGCTACGCCTTCTTCTGCCATCGGGATTCGGATATGCACTCTTCAAAACAACTTTCTTTTCCTTAACTGCATCATGAGGAAACACTTGCGTCAAGCGAGTCTGCAATAGATTTGTCCTCACAGGCCTGTCAGTTCCATGAGATCCAGCATCACCAGTTGCAATGGTCACGTCACCACCTTCATCATCTCCAGCTTGAGCAACATCCTCAGCACTTCGTTGCACGCAAGCAGCCTCTTTACGCCATTCCAACTCCTTTCTCCTTTGAAAATCAAACTTCTACTTTCTTTTCCTTTTGTCCTCTAGCTGTAGCTACATAGGAACATCCTCAGCCCAAGTAACAGGCTCAGTTCCATCAACACTTTGTGACTGAGTAAGTGACAACTGCAAGCTCCAATCACCATCAAAGAAATTATCATTAATATCTTTCAGAACGTCAGTAATGTCCTCAGTAGCACCATGACTATCATTAACTGCATAAATCGAAAAACAAAAGCACACACATATACAATTAAAAACAATTAACATTGCACATACAAGTAAAACAAGGAACATATCGTCAGATGCAAACAAATGAAAAACTGATGTAACTAAACAAATTTATGTATGCCAGGATGTTAAAAAAAGCAAATAAAAGGGAAACACCAGCAACACTTGCAAGTTCTTCTAGAGGGTTTGGTATCTCAAAAATAACATTCACAAGTTCTTGAAAGCGTTCTGATTTGTTAGAATCAGGAGGCACCGACACTCCAACATCTGCAACAACATCATAATCAGCAACAAGGTAACAAAAGTACATGAACAAGCAATCGGTTCAACTATATGAACACTACAAGTGCACCCAATAAAACAATATCACCCCACCACTGGCACACCAAACTTCAAAATGACAACACTTTCAATATCATAGTAGTTCTTCTGAGACTGATACAAATTATTCAAATGCAAGGACAACAATTCAAACTACACATGTTGATCAGTACTGCAAACTATCTGCAGTTAACAACAACCTAAAAACTAGAAACACCACGCATTCTAGGGCAAAAATTAACAACAATCAAAATCCATACAACTTGTAAAGTCCATACGACAACACCTATACAACTAAAAACCTATTAAGCACCAGATCTGATGAAAAATTATCCGAATTGCAGGAAAAATTGCCTGCATTCAACTTGTCTGGACTGGATGATGTACCCATTGAGATCTACAAATCTAAAATCTGCCGAACCAGATCTGCAACATGCATGAACAAAAATTAGGGCTCTTACCTATTTTAGAAACGAAGCACGCCATACAAAGCAAAACTCTTACGAGCAAACACAAAATCCACCACCTAATCCAGTATCACTGACATGAACCGCTCGTTCAGGAGTAAAGGAAACCTAGTAAACCCACCCTGAGGCAACACGAGAGCAATAACATAGAAATACAGGGAAAATATGTACATAAGGGGATGCAAGGGGAGTCGATGGCAGAGCAAAAAGAGCAAACAGAGCACCCAGAAGTGCACACCTGGTGTTCAATCCGCCGGCCGACGCTCCCGCAGCGAAACAGGAGAAGCAACTTCTATGCGAGAAGAGGAGAGGAGGGGAACGAAGAAGGAATCGATTTGCGGAGGGGAGGGGAGCGGAACGAGGGAGAGCGGAGGTTAAAGGTGAGTGGGAGAAAACCGACGGCTAAAGCCCACAATCATGGCAAATCCCACCATCTCTAGGAAGTTACTAAAGATAACAACAAAAAATAAATACAATAAAAAAATTAATATAGAGGGAGAAAACAAACGACTAAAGTACAAATAATAACCCGCAACAGTCAATAAAAATTATCAAAAAATTACAAATGAAAATAATACTTCATAATGGTGCTGGTTTTCCCCCTAAAAAAGATAAGATAATGGGTGCAAGTCATGTTACGGACTCGCCTCCGCATGCGACGCCGCGGCACGCCACGTCGTCGCCTGCTACGGCTTGTTCCTAGCTTGGCCTCGCCGGGATGGGGGAGGGGGGTCCCGACCCCCCTTCCTCCGGCTCGGCCTCGCACTAACACGGCAGTGCGCTCGCTTGACAGGCGCAGTGCGGTTATTCTGTTTCCCACACCCACGCACCCACCCCCCCTAAGATAGATAATGGGGGCAAGTCCATACAAGGAAGATGTGTCAGTACAACTATGCCCCTCGGTGTAGTGCGATTATTCCGTTTCCCACATTCACGCACCAACACCCCACCTAAGATAGATAATGCAGGAAGTCATGTTCCAGACTCGCCTCC
>NC_041381.1:429600177-429624038 GCF_002162155.2 Triticum dicoccoides
CCTCCCCCGGCTCGACCTCCCGCTAACACATCGGTGTGCTCGTTTGATAAGCGTAGTGCGGTTATTCTGTTTCTGAAAGCACAAGTGCTCCCTGGGTGATTTTGGTAATTAATGTCAACATATCTCTTGTTGGACTAATACTTTTACCTAGTATGTTTCAGATAAGTTCAACAATGGAGTGGCATGGACTAGAGGATGTGTAACCCCTTCAAGATGCTAAGGACAAAAGGATTGGCTCATTCTCAAAGCACAAGACTCTATATTTTATTTTTAGTGATCCAAGATCAGATTGAGTCCATAGGGAAGCCAATACTATTAAGAGGGGGTGAGGTGTTGCTTAATGGCTTGCTTGCTCAAAGTGCTTAGTGATATCCTTCAAAGCTCTCAGCCACTTTCTCACATCCACATATGTCCCAAACCAAAAGTCAAACTCAGCCCTACCGAAACTTTCTATCCGGCGCCACCGAGTTCAATTGACATAGCCACTGCTAGAAACCCTAGTCTTTTTGGTCTCACCAATAGGGATCTCGGTCTCACCGAGATGGGATTGTAATCTCTCTGTTTCCTTTCGTAACGTTTCGGTCTAACCGAGATGAACCGATCGGTCACACCGAGTTCGCAATGCAAACTCTCTGTTTCCCTTTCGTAACGTTTCGGTACAACCGAGATGAACGAACCAGTCCCACCGAGTTTGCCTGACCAACTCTCTGGTTAGCTTATTACCAAAATCGGTCTCACCGAGCTTGTGTAATCGGTCTCACCGAGATTACCTTATGCCCTAACCCTAATGATATCGGTCCCACCGAGTTGACATGTCGGTCCCACCGAAATGCCTAACAGTCACATTATGAACTAAATCAGTCTGACCGAGTTTAACGATTCGGTTCCACCGAGTTTGGTAAGTTGTGTGTAATGGTTAGATTTTGTGTGGAGGCTATATATACCCCTCCACCCACTCTTCATTCGTGGAGAGAGCCATCAGAACATGCCTACACTTCCACTATCCATTTTCTGAGAGAGAACCACCTACACTTGTGTTGGGATCAAGATATTCCATTCCTACCACATAAATCTTGATCTCTAGCCTTCCCCAAGTTGATTTCCACTCAAATCTTCTTTCCACCAAATCCATATCCTATGAGAGAGAGCTGAGTGTTGGGGAGACTATCATTTGAAGCACAAGAGCAAGGAGTTCATCATCAACACACCATCTATTACCTTTTGGAGAGTGGTGTCTACTAGATTGGTTAGGTGTCACTTGGGAGCCTCCGCCAAGATTGTGGAGTAGAATCAAGGAGTTTGTAAGGGCAAGGAGATCGCCTACTTCGTGAAGATCTACCCGAGTGAGGCAAGTCCTTCGTGGGCGACGAACATGGTGGGATGGACAAGGTTGCTTCTTCGTGGACCCTTCGTGGGTGGAGCCCTCTGTGGACTCGCGCAACCGTTACCCTTCGTGGGTTGAAGTCTCCATCAACGTGGATGTATGATAGCACCACCTATCGGAACCAAGGATAAAAAATCTCCGTGTTTCCAAATTGCGTTTGCACACTCCAATCCCATTCCCTTACTTTCTTGCAAGTTGCATGCTTTTCTTTCCGCTGCTCATATACTCTTTGCATGCTTGCTTGATTTGTATTGTGAATGTTGAAACTTGTGCCAAAACTCCACTTCAACTTAAAGAAATTAAAAACTATCAAGTTTGCATGTTGAGTGTCTATTCACGCCCCCTCTAGACCCCTCTTCTCGATCCTTTCAGTTTCCCACCCACACCCCCTAAGATAGATAATGGGGGAAAGTCCATACAAGGAAGATGTGTCAGTACAACTATGCCCCTCGGTGCAGTGCAGTTATTCTGTTTCCCACCCACACCCCCCTAAGATGAGTGAAGTCTAATTTAAATCTTAAGGTTGTAGAGGGCGACGCAAATGAACCCCGACGTCGAAATCCGTGAAGTCCATACCCTGAACTCACTGATCCCGGTTGTTTTTTACCTTGAGACATTTTTAGGAGTGGATTTGATGATGTGGCACAGGGAAGGCTGGGATTTTGACTTTGACCAAATAAATGACTGCTATGTCAGCACTCCGCGCGGTGCCGTCTTCTTCCCCGGAAGCAATGGCTTGTCCTCAGCCGCCCCGCGTACTCCATGGTGAGAACGCCTCGCCACCTCAACGACGAGCCCGTTCGTGGATTGCCCCTGCCGCCGAGTCACGGTGAAGCTCGAGAAGCCGGTAGCAGGGGCGGAGCTGAGTGTGTTGGTGTGCGTGTAGGAGTAGCCGATACAGTGGTGCCTCGTGCTGTGGCATCACCGGCTACGCGTTACTGGCCGACGCAAGCGTGCACATCAAGAACCCTCGAGCGGTGCTTGTTCCATCCTTGGCGACCACGTGCCTCGGAGTGTGTATGGACGCATGCGCCCCTCCTCCCGCGGACGAAGTCAAGGGGTGCATGCTGATCCTGCAACGATAGCGTGCATGATGGGGTGCCGACGGAGGCTCTGGTCAAAATGCCACTGCTTGCTGCCCTACTGATCCCCGTGTATATGGCCGCCCAGGCAAACAACCGTTACATGCTCGTCGCTCCATCCCGATCGCCTGCGTAGCCAAAAACCAGAGCTCGGTGTGTACTCCAAGGCAGTGGGGCGCGTGGCTAAGAGCCCGAGACTACCACATCTTCTCCCACATCTTGTGTTCAACGCCACGTGCGAGGTGCCCTGCCGTGACCGCCTTGTCGTCGTCCTGGACAATGTTGGAGCATCTTGTTAGGTTTGATGCCTATTGTTGCATTGCTGAACGAGAAGGAAAGCCATCAGCCATGTGCATACGTGGCCCATGCCAATTGTAGAAATACGGCTTAGCATGATCGACTAACAGGAGACTTTGGATACTCGATAGTTAACCCAGACGGATGGTGGATGATCTGATTCCGGGTTGCTGGAGCCTGGGACCCAACTGCAGGTAATTTATTCACTCCCTGATCCCAATCTTGCACGAGCCTCATATGAATCCCCTGTTTGGATACAAACAAAAGGTCAAAAACGACCGGGATTGTTTAGGTCAGGGCATGGACTTCAGGGATTTAGACATTGGGGTTCATTTGCGCCGTCCTCTACATCTTCAGGGTTTAAAATAGACTTCACTCCCCCTAAGATAGATAATAGGGCAAGTCCATACAAGAAAGATGTGTCAGTACAACTATGCCCCTCGGTGCAGTGCGGTTATTCTGTTTCCCACCCACACCCCCCTAAGATAGATAATGGGGCAAGTCCATACAAGGAAGATGTGTTAGTACAACTGTTGGGGAACGTAGTAATTTCAAAAAAAATCCTACGCACACGCAAGATCATGGTGATGCATAGCAACGAGAGGGGAGAGTGTCGTCCATGTACCCTCGTAGACCGTAAGCGGAAACCTTATGACAACGCGGTTGATGTAGTCGTATGTCTTCACAATCGACCGATCCTACTACCGAACATACGGCACCTCCGTGATCTGTACACGTTCATCTCGGTGACGTCCCACGAACTCATGATCCAGTAGACCTTCGAGGGAGAGTTCCGCAGCACGACGGTGTGATGACAGTGTTGATGAAGCTACTGATGCAGGGCTTCGCCTAAGCACCGCTACGATATGACCGAGGTGGATTATGGTGGAGGGGTGCACCGCACACGGCTAAAAGATCAATGATCAACTTGTGTCTATGGGGTGCCCCCCTCCCCCGTATATAAAGGAGTGGAGGAGGGGAAGGACCGGCCCTCTACTATGGCCCGCCCTGGGGAGTCCTACTCCCGCCGGGAGTAGGATTCCCCCCTTCCAAGTAGTAGGAGTAGGAGAGAAGGAAGGGGAAGAGAGAAGAGAAGGAAGGAGGGGGCGCCGCCCCCTAGTCCAATTCGTACTAGGCCTTGGGGGGCGTGCGGCCTGCCCTAGGTAGCCCCTCTCTCTTTCCCGTATGGCCCAATAAGGCCCAATACTTCTCTCGGCGAATTCCCATAACTCTTCGGTACTCCGAAAAATATCCGAATCACTCAGATCCTTTCCGTTGTCCAAATATAGCCTTCCAATATATCGATCTTTACGGCTCGACCATTTAGAGACTCCTCGTCATATCCCCAATCTCATCCGGGACTCCAAACAAACTTCAGTCATCAAATCACATAACTCACAATACAAATCGTCACAGAACGTTAAGCGTGCGGACCCTACGGGTTCGAAAACTATGTAGACATGGCCGAGAGTCATCTCCGGTCAATAACCAATAGCGTAACCTGGATGCTCATATTGGTTCCTACATATTCTATGAAGACCTTTATCGGTCAAACCGCATAACAACATACGTTGTTCCCTTTGTCATCGGTATGTTACTTGCCCGAGATTCAATCGTTGGTATCTCAATACCTAGTTCAATCTCGTTACCAATAAGTCTCTTTACTCATTCCATAATGCATCATCCTGCAACTAACTCATTAGTCACATTGCTTGCAAGGTTTATAGTGATGTGCATTACCGAGAGGGCCTAGAGATACCTCTCCGTCAATCGGAGTGAAAAATCCTAATCTCAATTTATGCCAACTCAACAAGTACCATCGGAGACACCTGTAGAGCACCTTTATAATCACCCAGTTATGTTGTGATATTTGGTAGCACACAAAGTGTTTCTCCGGTATTCGGGAGTTGCATAACCTCATAGTCATAGGAATATGTATAAGTCATGAAGAAAGCAATAGCAATATACTAACGATCAAGTGCTAAGCTAACGGAATGGGTCAAGTAAATCACATGATTCTCCAATGATGTGACCCTGTTAATCAAATGACAACTCATGTCTATGGCTAGGAAACATAGCCATCTTTGATTCAACGAGCTAGTCAAGTAGAGGCATACTAGTGACACTCTGTTTGTCTATGTATTCACACATACACTAAGTTTCCGATTAATAGAATTCTAGCATGAATAATAAACATTTATCATGAATTAAGGAAATAAATAATAACTTTATTATTACCTCTAGGGCATATTTCCTTCAGTCTCCCACTTGCACTAGAGTCAATAATCTAGTTCACATCACCATGTGATTTAATACAAATATTCACATCTGTATGCAATTAACACCCATAGCTCACATCGTCATGTGACCAACTCCCAAAGGATTTACTAGAGTCAATAATCTAGTTCACATTGCTACGTGATTAACACCGAAAGAGTACTAAGGTGTGATCATGTTTTTCTTGTGAGAGAAGTTTAGTCAACGGGTCTGTCACATTCAGAGCCATATGTATTTTGCAAATATTCTATGTCTACAATGCTCTGCATGGAGCTACTCTAGCTAATTGCTCCCACTTTCAATATGTATCTAGATTGAGACTCAGAATCATCTAGATCGGTGTCAAATCTTGCATCAACATAACTCTTTACGATGAACTCTTTGTCACCGACATAACCGAAAAATATTCCTTATTCTACTAAGGATAATTTTGAGTTTTTGATCGCTGTCTAGTGATCTACTCCTAGATCACTATTGTACTCCCTTGCCAAACTTCGGGCAGGGTATACAATAGGTCTGGTACATAGCATGGCATACTTCATAGAACCTATGGCTGAGGCATACAGAATGACTTCTCATTCTCTTTCTATTTTCTGTCGTGGTCGGGTTTTGAGTCTTACTCAACTCCACACCTAGCAACACAGGTATGAACTCCTTCTTTGACTATTCCATTTTGAACTACTTCAAAATTTTGTCAAGGTGTGTACTCATTGAAAAAACTTATCAAGTGTCTTGATCTAGCTCTATAGATCTTGATGCTCAATATGTAAGCAGCTTCACCGAGTTCTTTCTTTGAAAAACTTCTTTCAAATATCCCTTTATGCTATCCAGAAATTCTATATCATTTCCAATCAACAATATGTCATCCACATATAATATTAGAAATTCCACAGAGCTCCCACTCATTTTCTTGTAAATACAGGCTTCTCCAAAAGTCTGTATAAAACCATATGCTTTGATCACACTATCAAAACATTTATTCCAACTCCGAGAGGCTTGCACCAGTCCATAAATGGATCGCTGGAGCTTGGACACTTTGTTAGCGCCTTTTGGATCGACAAAACCTTATGGTTGCATCATATACAACTCTTCTTCTAGAAATCCATTCAGGAATGCAGTTTTGACATCCATTTGCCAAATTTCATAATCATAAAATGCGGCAATTGCTAACATGATTCGGCCAAACTTAAGCATCGCTACGGGTGAGAAAGTCTCATCATAGTCAACCCCTTGAACTTGTCGAAAACCTTTCGCAACAAGTCAGATAGTAACATTACCATCAGTGTGAGTCTTCTTCTTGAAGATCCATTTATTCTCGATGGCTTGCCGATCATCAAGCAAGTCAACCAAAGTCCACACTTTGTTTTCATACATCGATCCCATCTCAGTTTTCATGGCCTCAAGCCATTTTGCGGAATCTAGGCTCATCATCGCTTCCTCATAGTTTGTAGGTTCGTCATGGTCAAGTAACATGACCTGCAGAATAGGATTACCGTACAACTCTGGTGCGGATCTTACTCTGGTTGACCTACGATGTTCTGTAGTAACTTGATCTGAAGTTTCATGATCATCATCATTAGCTACCTCACTCATTGGTGTAGGAATCACTGGAACTAATTTCTGTGATGAACTACTTTCCAATTCGGGAGAAGGTACAATTACCTCATCAAGTTCTACTATCCTCCCACTCACTTCTTTCGAGAGAAACTCCTTCTCTAGAAAGGATCCATGCTTAGCAATGAATATCTTGCCTTTGGATCTATGATAGAAGGTGTACCCAACAATTTACTTTGGGTATCCTATGAAGACGCATTTCTCTGATTTGGGTTCTAGCTTATCAGGTTGAAGCTTTTTCACATAAGCATCACAGCCCCAAACTTTAAGAAACGACAACTTTGGTTTCTTACCAAACCATAGTTCATAAGACGTCGTCTCAACTATTTTGATGGTGCCCTATTTAAAGTGAATGCAACTGTCTCTAATGCATAACCCCAAAACTATAGTGGTAAACCGATAAGAGACATCATGGATCGCACCATCCAATAAAGCGCGGTTACGACATTCGGACACACCATAACAATGTGGTGTTCCAGGTGGCGTGAGCTATGAAACTATTCCACATAATTTTATATGAAGGCCAAACTAGTAACTCAAATATTCTCCTCCACAATCAGATCGTAGAAACTTTATTTTCTTGTTACGATGATTCTCCACTTCACTCTGAAGTTCTTTGAACTTTTCAAATGTTTCAGACTTGTGTTTCATTAAGTAGATATACCCATATCTGCTCAAATCATCTGTGAAGGTCGGAAAATAACAATACTCGCCACGAGCATCAACACTCATTGAATCGCATACATTGGTATGCATTATTTCCAATAAGTCTGTAGCTCGTTCCATTATTCTGGAGAACGGAGTTTTAGTCATCATGCCCATAAGGCACGGTCGCAAGCATCAAATGATTCATAATCAAGTGATTCGAAAAGTCCATCTTTATGTAGTTTCTTCATGCGCTTTACACCGATATGACCCAAACGGCAGTGCCACAAATATGTTACACTATCATTATCAACTTTACATCTTTTGGCATCAATACTATGAATATGTGTATCACTATGATCAAGGTTCAATAAACCATCATCATTGGGTGTATGACCATAGAAGGTTTTATTCATGTAAATGGAATAACAATTTATTCTCTGTCTTTATGCTCAACGCAAACACCAAATAACATTTATTTAGGTTCAACACTAATCTCGAAAATATAAGGAGTGTGCGATGATGATCATATCAATCTTGGAACCACTTCCAACACACACCGTCACTTCACCCTCAACTAGTCTCTGTTTATTCTGTAACACCTGTTTCGAGTTACTAATCTTAGCAACCGAACAAGTATCAAATACCCATGGGTTACTATAAACACTAGTAAGGTACACATCAATAACCTGTATATCAAATATACCCTTGTTCACTTTGCCATCCTTAATATCTACCAAATATTCAGGGTATTTCCGCTTCTAGTGACCATTTCCTTTGCAGTAGAAGCACTCGGTTTCATGCTTTGGTCCAGCTTTGGGCTCCTTCACGGGAGTGACAACTTGCTTGCCATTCTTCTTGAATTTCCCTTTCTTTCCCTTTGCCATTTTCTTGAAACTAGTGGTCTTGTCAATCATCAACACTTGATGCTCTTTCTTGATTTCTACCTTCATCGATTTCAGCATCACGAAGAGCTCGGGAATCATTTTCGTCATCCCTTGCATACTATAGTTCATCATGAAGTTCCAGTAACTTGGTGATGGTGACTAGAGAACTCTGTCAATCAGTATCTTATCTAGAAGATTAACTCCCACTTGATTCAAGCGATTGTAGTACCCTGAAAATCTGAGCACATTTTCACTGCTTGAGCTATTCTCCTCCATCTGTTAGCTATATAACTTGTTGGAGACTTCATATCTCTCAACTCGGGTATTTGCTTGAAATATTAACTTCAACTAAACCATGTCCGATCATCATGTGAGATGGAGTAGTTTTCAATGGTGAAGTTCACTATGTTGATCATATCTACTATATGATTCACGCTCGACCTTTCGGTCTTCAATGTTCTGAGTCCATATCTGCATATGCTAGACTCGTCAAGTTTAACCCGAGTATTCTGCGTGTGCAAAACTGGCTTACAACCACTGTATGTGAATGTAGAGCTTATCACACCCGATCATCATGTGGTGTCTTGGCATGAAGAACTGTCGCAACGGTTTATACTCAGGGAGAACACTTATACCTTGAAACTTTTAGTAAGGGATCATCTTATAAAGCTACCGCCGAACTAAGCAAAATAAGATGTATAAAAGATAAACATCACATGCAATGAAAATATGTGACAAGATATGGCCATCATCATCTTGCGCTCATGATCTCCATCACCAAAGCATCGTCTTGATCTCCATTGTCACCGGCGCGACACCTTGATGTCCATCGTAGCATCGTTGTTGTCTTGCCAACTATTGTTACTACGACTATCGCTACCGCTTGGTGATAAAGTAAAACAATTGCATGGCGATTGCATTGCATACAATAAAGAGACAACCATATGGCTCCTGCCAGTTGCCGATAACTTTGTTACAAAACATGATCATCTCATACAAAAAATTATATCACATCATGCCTTGACCATATCATAGCACAGCAAGCCCTGCAAAAACAAGTTAGACATCCTCTACTTTGTTGTTGCAAGTTTTACGTGGTTGCTACGGGCTTCTAGCAATAACCGTTCTTACCTACGCATCAAAACCACAATGATTTTTCGTCAAGTGTGCTGTTTTAACCTTCAAGAAGGACCGGGTGTAGCCACACTCGATTCAACTAAAGTTAGAGAAACATACACTCACTAGCTACCTGTGTGTAAAGCACGTCGGTAGAGCCAGTCTCGCGTAAGCGTATGCGTAATGTCGGTCTGAGACGCTTCATCCAACAATACCGCCGAATCAAAGTATGACATGTTGGTAAGCAGTATGACTATTATCACCCACAATTCTTTGTGTTCTACTCGTGCATATAACATCCACGCATAGACCTGGTCGGATGCCACTGTTGGGGAACATAGTAATTTCAAAACAATTCCTACGCACACGCAA
The DNA here is from genome assembly GCF_002162155.2 of Triticum dicoccoides. Classification (NCBI taxonomy): domain Eukaryota; kingdom Viridiplantae; phylum Streptophyta; class Magnoliopsida; order Poales; family Poaceae; genus Triticum; species Triticum dicoccoides. Next base: position 429,609,852 of record NC_041381.1, read on the forward strand.
GATCATGGTGATGCATAGCAACGAGAGGGGAGAGTGTCGTCCACGTACCTTCGTAGACCGTAAGCGGAAACATTATGACAACGCGGTTGATGTAGTCGTACGTCTTCACAATCGACCGATCCTAGTACCGAACATACGACACCTCCGCGATGTACACACGTTCAGCTCGGTGATGTCCCACGAACTCATGATCGAATAGAGCTTCGAGGGAGAGTTCCGTCAGCATGACGGCGTGATGATGGTGTTGATGAAGCTACCGATGCAGGGCTTCGCCTAAGCACCGCTACGATATGACCGAGGTGGATTATGGTGGAGGGGGGCACCGCACATAGCTAAAAGATCAATGATCAACTTGTGTCTATGGGGTGCCCCCTCCCCCGTATATAAAGGAGTGGAGGAGGGGGGGCCCTCTACTATGGCGCGCCCTGGGGAGTCCTACTCCCACCGGCAGTAGGATTCCCCCCCTTCCAAGTAGTAGGAGTAGGAGAGAAGGAACTGGAAGAGAGAAGAGAAGGAAGGAGGGGGCGCTACCCCTCCCCCTAGTCCAATTCGCGCACTCCCTTTGTAATCGGTATGTTACTTGCCCGAGATTCGGTCGTCGGTATCTCAATACCTAGTTCAATCTCGCTACCGATAAGTCTCTTTACTCGTTCCATAATGCATCATCCCACAACTAACTCATTAGTCACATTTCTTGCAAGGTTTATAGTGATGTGCATTACCGAGAGGGCCCAGAGATACCTCTCCGACAATCGGAGTGACAAATCCTAATCTCGATCTATGCCAACTCAACAAGTACCATTGGAGACACCTGTAGAGCACCTTTATAATCACCCAGTTACGTTGTGAAGTTTGGTAGCACACAAAGTGTTCCTCTGGTATTCGGGAGTTGCATAATCTCATAGTCATAGGAACATGTATAAGTCATGAAGAAAGCAATAGCAATATACTAAACGATCAAGTGCTAAGCTAACGGAATGGGTCAAGTCAATCACATCATTCTCCAATGATGTGACCCCGTAAATCAAATGACAACTCATGTCTATCGCTAGGAAACATAACCATCTTTGATTTAACGAGCTAGTCAAGTAGAGGTATACTAGTGACACTCTGTTTGTCTATGTATTCACACATGTACTAAGTTTCCGGCTAATACAATTCTAGCATGAATAATAAACATTTATCATGAATTAAGGAAATAAATAATAACTTTATTATTGCCTCAAGGGCATATCTCCCTCAAGAACTATGCCCTCGGTGCAGTGCGGTTATTCTGTTTCCCACCCACACCCCCCTAAGATAGATAATGGGGAAAGTCATGTTACGGACTTGCCTCCGCATGCGATGTCGCGGCCTGCTATGGCTCATTCCTAGCCTGTCCTCGCCGGGATGGGGGAGGGCGATCCCGACCCCCCTCCCCTGGACCGGCCTCGCGCTAATGCGGTAGTGCGCTCGTTTGACAGGCACAGTGTGGTTATTCTGTTTCCCACCCCACACACCCACACCCTGCTAAGATAGATAATGGGGGCAAGTCCATACAAGGAAGATATGTCAGTTCAACTATGCCCCTCGGTGCAGTGCGGTTATTCTGTATCCCACCCACACCCCCCTAAGATAGATAATGGGGGTGTCGGTGTCAAAACCGGCGGATCTCGGGTAGGGGGTCCCAAACTGTGCATCTAAGGTCGATGGTGACAGGAGGCGGGGGACACGATGTTTACCCAGGTTCGGGCCCTCTCTATGTAGGTAATACCCTACTTCCTGCTTGATTGATCTTGATGAATATGAGTATTACAAGAGTTGATCTACCACGAGATCGTAGTGGCTAAAACCCTAGAAGTCTAGCCTATGTGATTATGATTGTGATTGCCTCTACGGACTAAGACCTCCGGTTTATATAGATACCGGAGGGGACTAGGGTTTATACAAAGTCGGTTACAGAGAAAGGAATCTTCGTATCCAGTCGCCAAGATTGCCTTCCATGCCAAGGAGAGTCCCATCCGGACACGGGAGAGAGTCTTTGGTCTTGTATCTTCACAGCCCATCAGTCCGGCCCATGCTTCATAGTCCAGCCGTCTGAGGACCCCTTAATCCAGGACTACCTCACTAGCCCCTGAATCAGGCTTCAATGATGATGTGTCCGACATTGCAAGGCAGGTTCCTTCTCCGAATACTCCAAAATAGTCTTCGAACTTAAGAATCGTGTTTGGCTCTGCAAAACACATTACACACACAGCCGTAGAGAGTATAATTTTTCACGAGTCCAATCTGCTGACAACTTTTTGTAACATGACATTACGTCGCCACCCGATCATTATTTCGAACCATTTTTAGCCTGCATCTCCATATTTCGAGGTGCAGTTTCATTGGCACGTCTTGTCAAAGCAGAGATCGTGTCCCTTTATTGCGGGATTCCCATTAATACGGGTGTGGGTAACCCAACCGTTCTGTTGGCATGATTCCTTAGTAATAGGCAGGTTTTCAGGCCTAGGAGGGGGCGTTTGATATTCACCGCGTTTATAAAGAGGCTAAGACCCGTCTTTTCTCCTTTACGCCAACCCTTTCTTCAACCTCTCGCACCTCAATTTCCAGTACCCAAGGTTCAATTTAATCACTTCACACTTCTCAGTCATGTCCGGACCCAACCTCCTAGGCCGGTGGATGGCCTCATCTGTCACACAGGAGGATATTGCGAAGCTCCGGGCGGCAAGATACCTGACCGCGGAAATCCCCCACAGGCTTCCTGCTCAATGGCAGGTCATTCCTACTCCCAGATCCCGCGAGAGGGTCGTATTTATCTGCCACTTCCTCCGAGGGCTAGGGTTTGCTCTTCATCCCTTCGTCCGAGGGCTCATGTTCTATTACGGGCTAGATTTTCACGATCTAGCTCCGGACTCCTTTCGTCATGTCTCGGCGTTCATCATTGTGTGCGAGGCCCTCCTCCGTATTCCCCCACACTTCGGCTTATGGCTCCAGACCTTTAATGTGAAGCCAAAGGTAGTCGACGGGGAACAGGCGGAGTGCAGTGGTGCTGTAGTGAGCAAACTCACCAATACTCCTTGGCCAAAAGGATCCTTCACAGAAACTTCCAACCTATGGCAACCGGAGTGGTTTTACATCACTGAACCCCGTGGTACCAAGTGGGAAGCTACACCTGCGTTCTGATTTGGGCCTCCGCTAGTGCTTGCATCATGGATTAATAAGGGGCTGGACTGGGGATCAATTGATGAAGTACATATGCTGCAAGGCCGCATTTGGGGCCTCATTGAAAAGGACACCGGTCTTATCAAGGTAATCCAAGTAATGCTAGTCCGTCGGGTCCTACCGTGCCAGCGACGGCCTCTCCGCATGTGGGAGTTCAATCCAGAAGGTCCATGAACCCTTCAGCACTTCTTCGGCATGACGCCCAAAGAAATGTGGAAATTATTCTTCGGGGCATGAAAACAGTGTCCGGATACTTCAGAGGACATCGGTCTTGACTGCAACCATCCTGATACCTCGGTAAGCACTTGACTCCCGAACACATCTTAGTTAAACTTCTCATAACAATATACTGAGAAGATCGTACTCTGCCACGGCTAGATAAAGAAGGCGGAGAGAATTAGGTGTTCGGCCCTTCTTCCCGAAGACTCAGCTGATCCGATGTTAACAACGATGCTGATTCCGGCACCATATCAAGTACCAACGAGGGAATACGAGGAGGAGAGCAAGAAGGCCCAGGGCGGCCCCCATTCTGAAGGTACGCCAGGCACCTCGTCCAGGGAGATGGAACTCCCTCTTCCGAAGATGAAAGGGAGGGAGAAACTGACATTCCCTCTCCCCATGGGAAGAACAGGACCGCCTCCGAAGACTTGAAGATAAAGGCTTCTAAGTGAGGGAAGATATCCCTATTAGGGGGTTCTAATTCAGGAGGCGACGTTGTCACGCAGCTCCTCCGTAAGTATAAGCCTTTAGCTGGATCGTAAGTGAACAACGGCGTCTTAAACATATCCCGTTCTTTCTTGGTTGCAAGAGTAATATTTTAAAATATATGTTTGTAGTCCGGCATGCAACCTTCCTCAATAGTCCTCCTCCTTGGGAGATCTCCTTCCGGAGATGATGGAGAGTGAGACACCTCCACCGATCTCCCTGCTCATACAAATCAATGTATACCTTCGCTTTCTTTTAGCTGCTCCTTTACGTAGCCGAGTTCTTCCTCGGCCCACTCCAGACTCTACTTCAGTCCAGAGACTTCCGCAGTATGAGCGGATGCAGCTAGCAACGATGCCTATTTGTTCACGTAAACATTTTACATTAGTCTCCTGCGAAATTCATTTGATCCTTTGTTCGGTTTTTCTTTCCAAACACCGGACAGAGCATCAGGGGCTACTACCTATACTGTGACATTCCTTTTGAAGTCGCGTGGCTTACCTCGAAGCTTGTTAGAAGGCTCGTACACACTTCGGTCAGTCCGCTTTTCGTAGACTGAATCCTCTCAATCACCACACCCATGAGTGTGCGGTGTTCTTCCACAATGGAAGTGCCTCACAGCGCTTCCAACAAATTGTTCGGCGCCTTTGGATGGACGGAGGCCATCGGTGGAACAGGCACGCCCCCTTCATTCAAGGGTTGCTTTCCTGATTCCAGAGCCACATGGATATCCGGAATAGTGTTCGGCTGGGGGCTGGATTGAAAGTAGCCCCCACCGTCAGTCTCTGTGGGGACTTGTTCCCCCGTATGTTCGACAGGCGAGGTTCTACCCTCTGGCACCACCGGGACGGCCTCCTGGTCCTCTCCCTGGCCCGGGGTCCTTCGGGACAACACCTCGGTGTTGACTATGGCCTTGGGGGAGGAGGCCTTTGGAAGAGACCCACTATCCATCACCGACGGGTCTAACAATCCCTCTGAAGAGGAGGATAGCTCGATGTTGGACCGATCTGGACTGCAAGTGCATGATCCCGCACTTTAAAAAATAATATAATAAAAAGGACGGTTACATTATTGTGGTTGGATACTTACGATTTAGCCAGGGGCTTGACCCTGTGCGCCCATTCCTGGCTGCTGCCGGTAGCTGTCCTGGGACTGTCCGAGGGAGAAGTTTTCCCCTTCTTGGACCCCTGGCCTCCGAATGAGTGGAGGCCACCCTCTTTTTTATCCCCCCTACAGGGGGGACGGATTTCTTCCTCCTCCTCCTCCTCTTCCACGTCGTCTTTGGCGGTGGAGGAGCGATCCTTGGTGTCTTCGGAGACTGTGTCCGAAGCGCCCTTGCGATGGAGACCATCTCTGGTCCCCTGGGCCTTCTTCTTGGCCTTCTTCTCTGGCACCTCGTTAGGTGCCAGAAAAAGCATCTTCGTCAGAAGTGGGGTTTCTAGGCCTTCGGCCAGCGGAGTCGAACAGTCAATCCGCTCTGCTATCTCTATCTAGGCCTAAATAAATCAAGGGGGAAGCTTAGACTCCCGCCTCGAATATGCCTGTAGAAGGTATAACTTGAAAAACATGTAAAAACTTACCGGATTAGCCTGGCGTTTTGAGCTAAGTGCACGATCCTTGGTCATGGGCGGTGGTGTCTCTCCGGCCTTAAAAAGCACTTTCCAGTTATCTTTGTGCATTGTGCCAAAGAGCTCTAGCAGCGTCTGGTGCTTGGCCGGATCGAATTCCCACAAATTGCAGGATCGGTGTTGGCATGGAAGGATTTCGCGAATGAGCATGACTTGTACCACATTGACTAGCTTGATTCTCTTGTTTATCATGTTCTGGATGCACGTCTAGAGCCCGGACACTTCGTCCGAAGAGCCCCAGGTCAGGCCCTTCTCTTGCCAGGAGGTGAGCCGCATTGGTACTCTGGATCGGAATTCGGAGGCCACCACCCAGTTAGTGTCACGTTGCTCGGTGATGTAGAACCACCCCGACTGCCACCCCTTTACCATCTCCACAAAGGAGCCTTTGGGCCAGGTAACATTGGGCATTTTGCCCACCATAGCGCCTCCACACTCCACTTGTTGACCGCTCACTACCTTTGGCTTCAGATTGAAATTCTTCAGCAATAACCCGAAATAGGGTGGGATGCGGAGAAAGGCCTCACACACGATAATAAATGCTGATATGTTGAGGATGGAGTTGGGGGCCAGATCATGGAAGTCTAGCCCATAATAATGCATCAATCCGCGGACAAATGGGTGGAGGGGATATCCCAGCCCGCGGACGAAGTGAGAAACGAACACTACCCTTTCTTGGGGTTCTGGGGTAGGGACAATTTGTCCCTTGGCCAGAAGTTGATGGTTGATCTTCTTGGCTAAGTATCTGGCCTCCCAGAGCTTCTTTATGTCCTTCTCCTTGACGGAGGAGGCCATCCACTTGCCTCCTTCTCTGGATCCGGACATGACCGGAATGCTTTTTGGGGGCGGAGAAGGCGAAAGCTTGGGCGCTAGAGCTCGAGAGGGAATGAGCAGAGGAAGGAGAAGGCGTGGGTGAAAAAGGGGAACCCTTGTCCCTTTAGAAAGGCATTAAAATCATGCGCCTCCCCACTCGCCCTAAAAAATAAGCTTATTCCCCAAGCATCATGCTGATGGCACGGTTGGGTTATCCATACCCGCATTGATGAGAATCCCGTGATAAGGGGACACGATCTTTTCTTTGACAAGACGTGCCAATGAAACCGCACCTCGAAATACGGAGGGGCAGAATAAAAACGGTTCGAATAAAGACCGGACCACGGTGTGATGTCACGCTGTGAGTTGTCGGCAGATTGAACTCATGGGGTATTATACTCTCTACAGCAGTATGTGGAATTTGTTTTGCAGAGTCGGACACCATTCTTATGTTCAAAGTCTACTTGGGAGTATTCGGAGAAGGAACCCTCCTTGCAATGCCGAAGACAATCTGCGTGCCGGACTCATCGTCATTGAAGCCTGGTTCAGGGGCTACTGAGGGAGTCCTGGATTAAGGGGTCCTCGTACAGCCGGACTATATGCATGTGCCGGACTGTTGGGCTATGAAGATACAAGATAGAAGACTTCGTCCCGTGTCCCGATGGGACTCTCCTTTGCATGGAAGGCAAGCTTGGCGATTTGGATAAGAAGATTCCTTTCTCTGTAACTGACTCTATGTAACCCTATCCCCCTCCGTGTCTATATAAACTGGAGAGTTTAATCCGTAGGACAGAAACAATCATAATCATATGCTAGCTTCTAGGGTTAGCCATTATGATTTTGTGGTAGATCAACTCTTGTAATATTAATATCATTAAGATCAATCAAACAGGAAGTAGGGTATTACCTCCATAGAGAGGGCCCGAACCTGGGTAAACATCGTGTCCCCCGCCTCCTGTTACCATTAGCCTTAGACGCACAGTTCGGGACCCCCTACCTGAGAACCGCCAGTTTTGACACCGATAGTCGTCCCGGAGGATCTCTCCCGATCAAACAATGATAGGGACAATAAGACTAGGCCCGAAGGTGACACTTCGGCCATCCAGGGTGCAGGGTGTGCGGCCTCTACGGGGACCAACAATAAAGGCCCCGGACTATCCGATTTACAGCCAGAGAAGACTCTGAGGTTGAGTAATCATGTTCCTTTTAAAGGGAATCCATACTCCTACAGGTGCTTCCAAGGATCCGGATGCGCCAGATACATTGATGGACATATTGTGACATGCGCCCGTCTCAGAGGAACATCGTACCTTGATGGGTATGGTAGTTGAGAGGGTTCTATCCACGAAAAGCGGATTGAATGAAGCCTTTATGAGCCTACTAAGAAGTTTCGAGGTACGTAATGTAAAATTTTCAATTGTGCTATAAACGCAAAACGCGCCTGTGTATAGATAGTAGCCCCTGAGACTCTGGTTGGCGTCCAAAGGGAGGCGATCAGAGGATCAAGAAAGATATGCCCAGGAAATAATCTGACTAATTGGAACACAGGCTATTACATCCCTGGCGACTGCCCAAGCTGTAGAAGTTGCAGATCTGAAGCAGAAACTTGATGTGGCGGATGATGACATCACGCTTATTAATAGGCGGCTCGACGAGGTGCAAGGTATGTCTTTGGGGCAGTCAGTATATGCAAGTATTATAATATGAGCATGACATTGAGAATGGTATACTGAGATATGCATAACTGCAGATGGTGCTGCCGCAGTTGAGACCCTTAGGGCTGAGTTTGCCCAGGCCAAGGAGCAAGCCAGGATGAGTAATGCGTCTGCTGAAAAGGCAGCTCCTGAATTAAAGGCCGAAAAGGCTCCTTGGCGCCAGTGCGAGGAGAAAATATCTACCATGGCGCTTGAGCTAAAGGATGCCACTAGCTGATGCGAATGTCTCGAAAAAGATAACAAAACCAAAGCAGCCAAATGTGATAAGGCCTTACAAGAGGCGAAGGAAGCACGGTCCGAGTCTAGAGCGTCTCAGGAGGAGATCCGACAAGCTGGGGAGATCGTGGCTGGTAAGCCCTTCTTATTACGAACTAAGTTTAGTGATCCGAATTATGCCCCGCTTAATCAAATGTGGAGTTCTCTAGACGCATTATTGGACTTGCCGAAGAGTGTCTCCGATGCGACGCAGTTTTTCCAAGCGCGAGAGGGACATGCGACGGAAAATCTTTTCTCGTCGCAATTCGGCATGCCAAGGTGTCCGCTGTTGCTGAATGAACAGATGGCCCAGTGGGCCGAGCTCCACAGGATATTCGAATCTTCCATAAAGTATGTCGTGGTCCGGCTATGGCCGAATGAGCCAATTCCAAATAGTTATTTCCGTTTGGTGCAGCGACTTTTGATGCGGTGTCGCGTATCGACGCTATTAAGCTGTCAACGTGCATAGAAGGTGCACGAATGGCCTTTGCCCACGTCAAGATGTACTGGGCTAAGATGAAGGCCACCGATATTGCAGCGAAAAGTCCACCCAAGGGCAAGGACCATCATGCGCCAGAGCATCATTTTGAGGATGTCCTGGAGGGTGCCCGCTTGATAGAGGGTCAGTGCTCGAAAGATATTATGTTCCAGTGAAATGTACTGAATATGTAAAAACAATATTATGATATATCAAGGCTATGTTTTTATACTTTTGCCTAAAAAGTTTTTGGTGCCTCCTGTTCGGCTTTTTTGTATAATCTTAAAGTTTACCAGTCGTCGGCTTCACCCCCCTCGCGTATAACGCGGGGGTGTTCAGAAAAGCACTTGATCACTCTTGACCAAACGTCTTGGTCCTAAGGAGGTGTCAATGCGGCGAACCAGGCAATCGGACTATAGGGCTTTAACACTTTCACTTAGCCATAGGAGTATGACCGCAGGTCTACGATATAGCCCCTGGTATGTATGCGGTTATCCGAATACGGTGCGTTTACATATGTGACCAGAAGAACGGTCATTCGTGTAATACGGAAGGAATCGCGAAGATTACGGTGAGTCATCGAGTGGTTGACCAGCTCTCGCCGCATCATGACAGTCAGTTTTCGACTTTCTCTATTGAGGTGCTCATCCGGACGAACCAGGACACAATAGCAGTAGTTCTCCCTTTACTACCCTAGCCGATAGAGCAGAACGTAAGGTAGTAAGCACAGGAGCCGGGCAACCCAACTATTAACCAAAGACATGATTCAGGGCTGATGCATATAAGGCCAAACTCGTGATGCCGAAGTATGCTATAAAGCTGTTCGGACTTGTCAGCAACTCATATGTTGCCATATCGAGCCCCTAGCAATAAATGTCGAGGTGTCGAAAGCTGAGAAGAAGGGCACTTTACAAGTTTGAAATAAAAAGCTCGGTCTACAAAAAACATTTGGACCTCCTGCCGCACGTCTATGCTGCCTTGCCTTGGTTAAAGGACTTCTTCAGCAAATATAATCACCTGTGGTAAAAGATAAAAAATTGTTAGAAAAAGAAAAGAAAAAGGAATATGAGAGTGCAGATAGTGTTATAGGCCTGTCCGCATTATGCCTCCACAGGATAGACTCCGCGGCTATATAGGGCGAACGGGGGAGGCCGAACTGCTATTCGAGCTCTAAGATTGATTGGTCCCGTCTAATGGAGACCGGCGGCTTGATGGCAGACGTAATGTGTGGCTTGAGAAGGCTGCTTTGTATTTCGGCCATAGTAGCCGTAGTACGCTCCTCTGTATGGAGGGAGTATTCTGTACTTCCGTTTATCGTGATAGTGCTCCGTGGACTGGGCATCTTGAATTGGGTGTAGCTGTACTATAGGACCGCATTAAAGCGAGCAAAAGCGGTACGCCCGAGTAGTGCATCGCAACTAGTATGGAACGAGACAATATCGAAGGTCAAACCTTCGCTTGAAAGTTGTTCGGCGAGCCGAAGACGACTTCCAGTGTGATTGAGCCCATGCAATGAGCTTCTACGTTGGAGATTGTTCCCTTGAAGGTACTTGTGGTGGGCCTGATTCTTGAAGGATCGATGCCCATTTTGCGGATAGTGTCTTGGTAAAGTAAGTTACGGCTACTGCCGCTGTCCATAAGGACTTTCATTAGATGGAATCCGTCGATAATTGGATCGAGGATAAGAGATGCCTGGCCTTCATGAAGGATACTGGATGGGTGTTCCCTGCGATGAAAATTGATCGGACGGGCCGCCCATTGGCTTAATTTTGGGGCGACTGGCTCTATGATGCCGGCGTCCCGTAGTGCGCGCTTGCAGTCCCGTGTAGGGGTGTGCGTCACATATACCATGTTGACTGTCTTTACGTCAGGGGGAATTGCTTCTGACCCCCGGTGTTCGGTTGGCGAGACTCTTCGTCATCGCTATCACTGGGCTGCCCCTTCCCCTTGTGTTCGGCTTTGAGCTTGCCGATTTGTTTAAAAACCCAACATCTCATGTTGGTGTGATTGGCTGGTTTAACAGGGGTGCCATGAATATGGCAGGGCCGATTGAGTATCTTGTCTAAATTCAATGGTCCGTCTCTATTTGCCTTAAATGGCTTTTTCCGTTGACCGGGCTGGAACCACTGAATCTGGTGTTGACCGCCTTGTCTTGCGTTCCTTCATTGTTATTGCGGTGCTTGTGTTTGTTGTGTCGTCGCTTGCCGTTGCCATCTCGAACTTCGGAAGTACCTGGATCATCGGTGCTGCTGCTTCTATGAGCGAGCCAGTTGTCTTCGCCCATGCAAAAACGGGTCATCAGAGTGGTAAGGGCAGCCATGGATCTTGGCTTTTCTTGACCGAGGTGGCGGGCGAGCCACTCATGTCGTATGCTATGTTTAAAGGCCGCCAGGGCTTCGGCGCCCGGACAATCGATAATTTGATTCTTTTTTATTAAGAACCTAGTCCAGAGCTTCCTGGCAGACTCCCCAAGCTGCTGGATAATGTGACTTAGGTCATCGGCGTCCGGAGGCCAAACATATGTACCTTGGAAGTTATCGCGGAAGGCGTCTTCCAAGTCTTCCCAGCTGCCAACGGAGTTCTCAGGGAGGTTGTTCAGCCAGTGCCGCGCTGGCCCCTTTAGTTTCGGCGGGAGGTGTTTGATGGCGTGGAGGTCATCACCACGGACCATGTGAATATGGAGGAGGAAATCTTCAATCCATACTGCGGGGTCTGTTGTTCCATCGTATGATTCAATATTCATGAGTTTAAGCCCTTCCGGGAATTCATGTTCCATTACTTCATTGGTGAAGCAAAGGGGGTGTGCGGCGCCTCTATGTCGGGCCACGCCGTGACGTAGCTCGGGCGGAGTTCGTCGGTGGTGTTCAGCCCGGGCGTGGTTATGTTTGTCACGTCCAGCCGGAGGGCCATTGTCGCGCATCAAGGCACGCCCCCGTTATCGACAGATCGATCTGGTCTGACCTGCTTTGTTTTCCAGGTCATGCCGCAGGTCATATGTATATCCCCGAGCTATTGTGTTTCTGTTGTTTCGGCGAGGTAGTGCGGGCTGGTGTTCGGCTTGAGTTGCCGCTTTGTCTCGGCCACGTGGTGGTCGGTCAGCCACATTATGCGCTGGTAGGATGGGCTCCAACGCCTCGTCATCGAATTGGGGTAACAATTTGCGCTACGGGTAACTTTTGGCTGGGCGCTCCAGGCCTTATTCCTCGGCTTCCAGGACATTAGTCCATCTTTCATTGAGCAGATCTTGATCAGTTTGAAGCTGTTGCTGCTTCTTTTTAAGGCTCCTTGAAGTGGCTATTAGCCGGCGCTTAAAGCGTTCCTGCTCGACGGGCTCCTTAGGCACGATAAAGTCTTCATCACCGAGGCTCGCCTCATCCTCGGAGGGTGGAAGATAATTACTATCCACCGAGTCTTTGTTAACGGCCTGTTCATTAGGGCTGACTCACCCATCCTCCCGTTCACCCTGTTCGGAAGTTGGCTCAACGGGGTCTTCGTTGTCTTCGGCTTCGTCCGGAGTATTAATTTCTCCTGTGCCGGTATTGCTGTTTTTTCCACGGCGTGGCTTAGAGCGGCGCCGCTGACGTCGGTGCTTCGGCTGTATCTCAGGAGACTTATCCTGGAATGGATCCTTTTCATTGTCGCTGTTGTTCTCTTTGGGTGTATCCACCATGTATACGTCATACAAGGAGATGGCTGTCCAGCGCCATGTAAGCGGTGGTTTTTGTGCCTGCTCCTCTCCGGCATCGTCGTCCATATCGTCGATGTCTTCATTGTCATAATCGAGCATGTCGGTTAAGTCTTCGACAGTGGCTATGAAGTGGGTGGTGGGTGGGAAGCAGAATTCTCCGTTATCAGCCTCAAATCCAAACTGGATGTAGTTCGGCTGAGAGTCCCCCGATAAGGAGAGGGCTTTTAATGAGTTTAGCACATCGCCTAGAGGTGAGTGCTGGAAGATGTCCGCGGAGCTGACTTCAACAATCGGCGCCTGATCAGGTTTGATGGGCGCAGATGCACGCGGTTCGGAACCTGTGGCCGGAGATGACTCCGAGGTTCCGGTGACACAGACCCCGCTTGAGGTCGGATCTGTGTGCGGCTCTAACACCACTGAGTCGGAGGATTTCGAGGCGGGGTTGAGCTTCCCATCCTCGGACGATGCAATCTTCTCTAGATCCAGGGCCAGAGCAGTTAGAGGCGCTGTCTCCTGGGCACGGTCCGATGACACATTTAGGTCATGTTCATCACGGTGGCAGGGAGCGGCTGTCACGGGCTCGATTCCGTTGAAGATCAAGTCTCCGCGGATATCGGCAACGTAATTCAAGCTTCCAAACCTGACCTGATGGCCAGGGGTGTAGCTGTCGATCTGCTCTAGACGGCCAAGCGAGTTGCCCCGCAGTGCGAAGCCGCCGAATACGAAGATCTATCCGGGGAGGAAAACCTCACCCTGGGCTGCATTGTTGTGGATGATTGATGGAGCCATCAAAACCCTTTTGGTGACGACGCAGCAGAACTCTCAATGAAAGCACCAATGTCGGTGTCAAAACCGGCGGATCTCGGGTAGGGGGTCTCGAACTGTGCGTCTAAGGTCCATGGTAACACGAGGCGGGGGACACGATGTTTACCCCTCTTCGGGCCATCTCTATGGAGGTAATACCCTACTTCCTGCCTGATTGATCTTGATGAATATGAGTATTACAAGAGTTGATCTACCACGAGATCGTAGTGGCTAAAACCCTAGAAGTCTAGCCTATGTGATTATGATTGTGATTGCCTCTACAGACAAAGCCCTCCGGTTTATATAGACACCGGAGGGGACTAGGGTTTATACAAAGTCGGTTACAGAGAAAGGAATCTTCATATCCAGTCACCAAGCTTGCCTTCCATGCCAAGGAGTGTCCCATCTGGACAAGAGAGAGACTCTTTGGTCTTGTATCTTCACAGCCCATCAGTCCGGCCCATGCTTCATAGTTCGGCTGTCCAAGGACCCCTTAATCCAGGACTCCCTCAGGGGGAAAGTCCATATAAGGATGATGTGTCAGTACAACTATGACCCTCGGTGCAGTGCGGTTATCCTGTTTCCCACCCACACCCACCTAAGATAGATAATGGGGCAAGTCCATACAAGGAAGATGTGTCAGTACAACTATGCCCCTCAGTGCAGTGCGGTTATTCTGTTTCCCACCCACACCCCCCTAACATAGATAATGGGGCAATTCATGTTACGGACTCACCTCCGCATGCGACGTCGCGGAATGTCACGTCGACGCCTGCTACGACTCGTTCATGCCTCGGCCTCGCCGGGATGGCCCCCCCGGCTCGGCCTCGCGCTAATGCGGTAGTGCGCTTGTTTGACAGGCGCATTGCGGTTATTCTGTTTCCCACCCCCACGCACCCA